>NC_134863.1:62876008-63190293 GCF_049852395.1 Peromyscus maniculatus bairdii | reverse complement strand
CAGGTGTGGTGGCACATGCCTTTAATCCCAGCCCTCAGGAGGCAGAGGCAGGTAGATCCCTGAGTTTGAGGCCAATCCGGTTTACAGAGTGAGTTTCAGGACAACCAGGACTACCCAGAGAAACCCTGTGTTGAAAAACCAAATTGTGTGTGTGTGTGTGTGTGTGTGTGTGTGTGTGTGTGTGTGTGTGTGTGGTGTGGTGTTACATATAACAATACTTCCACGTGTGCAATGGGATGTTCCTCCCCATTTAAATATATATAAAAAATTTAAATCATTCCACAAAAATCCTAAGCAACAAGAACGATAATGGACATAGCTAAAAATAACATCACTGGACATAGAAAAAGACTGAAAAAACTGAATTTCATAATAGTATATCCAAGTGTTTAATAGAAAAAGTGATCTACTCACATCTTACAGGGAGGGCACCTGTTGTCTTCCTGTCTCTGTGCCTCTTCTCTATGCTGAGAACTACATGAAGCCCCAAATTATACCAACCATGTACTCACCTCCTAAGTGTATTTTAGCTGTACCATATGCTAAAATTCCTTGCCTAAATGAGACGTGTGTTCATTTGTATGCTGATCTCTTTTGATGGTCCATCCTTCTTGGTCTGTATCACTTGTATATACTTATAGGCAGATTCAGTGTGGCACCTGACCAATGTTTCATGTACATCATGTGCATAATGTCTAGTCATCTCCTAATAAATGTAAGGGAGACACTGACTACTTCTAGTCACAAAGCAGTGGCAAAGGTAACAGGGTGTCACTCTTGGTTATTGACAAAGGTGGTGATGTGGTACAGCCACAGTTATATTACATATTAATTATAATATATAATTTATTATAGTTATGACTATATCATAGTCATGAGCCACAGTAAGTGTTTTTTCAGTAACGGACATGTTTACAACGCTGGTCTCATAAGACTATATTGCCTACAGAAGGGATAGCTTTTTTAACTTATGTAGCTAAACACAAGGATAGTCACACAATGACAAAAATACCTAAAACCTCATTTTTCAGAATATACCTCTTTATTAAGAGACATGAGACTCTGTAACACGAAAACTTCACAATCATTAGGACTTTACTATGTTAGAACTGGAAATATTTTGTGCTGGTAGGCTCATTGGTTTAATGAATGCATTTCTTTTTTTTTTTTTTAAATTGTGTGTATGGGTGTTTTGCTGCATGTATGTATGTGCACTATAGGTGTGCCTGGTACCAAAGGAGGCCAGAAGAGGGTATTAGATCTCCTTGGGTTGTGAGATACCATATGGGTACTCAACATCAAACCTGGGTCCTCTGCAAGAGCAGCCAGTGCTCGTATCTTCTGAATCTTCTCTCCAGCTCAATAAATACATTTTTACAATGATATTTTGACTTGATTGCTCTTGACTTGTGATGAGTTTACTGTGACTTCCCCTTTCACATCCTACATTACACTAGCATCTACAGTATATTATATCAAATACATTCCTGTTTCCTGTTCCGTGATACAGAGTTTCTGCATATTGTCTTTGAAAAGAGCAAGCCGTATTTCCCATGCCACCAAGAAAATGAATTCTCCATTATTTTGAGGGTACTTGGTAGTACAGCCTCCCGCATGAAAGCCACAAGGTGATCATGATGATAGGATGGCATCCCAAATGCTCAAGTATTATATGTGGTCTCCTATAGACCATGATGCAACAAGGATGGTGGGCAAGGAGGGAGAATAGAGAAACAGACTAGGGCTGAATTTTCTAAAGCTGGCGTGGTCTGATACAGACCACCGAGGAACTTAAAAACTATAAATCTAAATGTACCATTGTTATGGTGAAGGTGGGAGATTGACACAGATTTAATTTAATCACCTGTCAGGAATATTTATAGTATTTAATTAAAAAGAATGTGACATGAGCATGTTTTGGAGTTATAGTCTCCAGTTGAAAACATTCCCTCTAAAAGAAACAGAGACTCGGAAGACTTGGGAAGCACATGAAACTTGAAGCTCAGAAAGAGAAATTCAAGTAGCTCACAAAATTTATAAGCCTGGGGAAGTTCAGAAAGTTGCAAGATTCATGGAGATGCCCTCCAAGCGTATATAATCAGGAAGCAACTGTTGGGGAAGATGCGGCCCTCTCTGGTGAGGCTTCCTACAAGTTGGGTAGGCAGCTGCCAGGAAACAAGGAGGCATCACCATTGCTTGGCTCGACTTTTCAACAATGCAGCTGCCTTTGAATCACCCATGTTCATGCAATGAACTACTTGCCTGCACAGCTGTACACAACCCAATCACTCATTGGTTCACTAAGCTAGACCTTAGTGGGATCATTTCTTCAGTCTGCCACCAGTGCCCTATCCCTACTAAGAGGATATTTGCCCAATTCTCCCCAGGAAAAGTCACAGAGCATTGTTTCTCCATTTGTGATCTTAGCTGAGCATATTTTACCTCTCTTATAAATTCCCCCAACTAAATAAATAAGTGTAAATAAAAGTTCTGACAATGGAAGGCTTAACTTCCTGCAGTCTAATTGTAATTATATTCCCAACTTAAAAAAAAAAAAGTCATCCTCACAGCTGAACTTTGATGGTAAGAGACATGAAAGGAAATAAACATATTGTCTTAATATGATCCACACACCAAAAGCATGGAAGTAATATGGATTCAATACTGAAATCTTTTTAAAGCATGTTTATATGCTGAATGTCATATTGCTGCATACAATCACTGTAACTCCAATCTCTGCAGTATTAGCCCAAAGTCTTTTTATCGGGTTCAGTGACCCAAGTAAAGTCTTTGGTTGTACACAGCTACAGAGAAATATATTCTGATGAACATCAAGCAGGAATTCCAGAGAATCTTCAATATTAAAAACTAGGCAAAGGCTTTCTCCCCATCCCCCACCCCCCATAATTAGGAAATATGTGTGCTTCTCTCTGATGTTATTTTTCCTTTTCAGTGTGGAAATGTGAGGAAGCAGTTTTCTCCTGCACATTCTCACTCAAGAGTCTTTTAACAGGGCCAGGCACACAGTCTTCCATTGTGATGCGTTTTCTCATCATCCAAGCTACCTTGATTTCTTTCTCTAGAACACTGTGTACAGAATGGAGGTCAGAAAATGTGTGACCTTCGCTGCCTTCCTCTTCATGCATTCTGAGGGCTGAAGAGCTGGGATTCCATTATCACTACATGATGCCATGTGTTTTTCAAGCTTACACTGAAGTTCTATGACCTTGTCTAATAGGATTAATTTTTAATATGGTATATAGATTGTGAGAGGCCATTTTTTTCTATGACTCCAAAAGTCAATTATGAAGCAAAACTGAAAAACATCCTCATTATTTTAAAGACCCTCAGTTTCTGAGACCCCATAACTAAATTTTGGGGGTGGGAGTCTCAGGATCCAAGGATCCATAATGGAGAATACACATATTACTTTCATCTCACCTTAATGAGAAAAGAATTAAACTAATAGTAGTTAAATATTTCCTGCTACTTTAATATAAATCTTCCTAAAATATGAGCTGTGTGCTGAAAGCAGTGTTCATAGATGAATCATTGTTAACTCAAATCTCAGATGGCATTCCACTAAAGTGACATAATTTAAAAAGTGCTGAATGATAAATAACTTGAGAAATTGCTGTTAGACTGCCACAGAAGCAAAGATGTCCTGAATCTGTGTGCACAAGAATCACACTAAGACACATGTAGTTATTACAAAGATAAAAATCAGGGCTTCGTCAAGTGGTCCAACTAGCAATTGAAGTTAAAAATCTAGGACAGCCAGGAGACTGAACTGAAGGCAGGAGCTGAGGGCAAAGGGTGTGTGTGTGTGGTGGGGGGGGGGGGTAGGTTACAAAGCTATGTGGCTCTGTCTCTCCTTTGTCCCTGTGTTTAACAGAAAGAAGGAAAAGGAAGAATCTGTGATACAGGTTTGGGGAGGTTGATTGAATGAGTAATTAGGAAATATAAATTTACATTGTGTTTATGTCCATTGTCAGAGAAGTAAAGACATGTCCAATGGTCGATAAGCCAGAGCCATTAAAAACTCAGTTATGGAAGGGCCTGTGTGCCCCTGACCAGCTCCCCTCCTAATGGCTTTAGGAAGAGAGACACACATGGGTAATACCCAAATACTGGACTCATGGTATGAAGCATTGTTTCGTAGTAGCTATTTAAAAGGAAGTCTCCAGCTGCTATGCTCGGTGACCAAAGATGGAGGGAGACCTCTGGTTGACAAAGACAGTGAACATCCTAGCAGTCTCACAGATGATGCAGGGTACTGTGTCCTGCTGCAGTGGTCCAGCAGAGTGCTAAAACTGTGCCAGGTCCTTACCAGGAAGGGTGGGATGAAGGGCTGTTATCAGCTAATCTGTGAACACTAGAAACAATGTTCATCACACAGAACATAATGTCACACATGTAAAAGAGAGATATACATTAATATGCCCACAAAAATAATTATAGAAAGAGACACAATTATTGGAGAATGATGATTACTTTTAAAAAGGAACCTGGGATGGAGCTTTGAATGAAAAACTCGACTCATTTTTAATTTTTTGAGGATGTATGCCTTTGAGTATGTTGACCACACAATTCCAATTTAAAAAAAAATTAATTATAATCAAATAGAAAGAGTAAGTCTCATTGTTTTAGATAATGTTTTCTCAGAGAAAAAAATATTCATATAGTTTCAATAAATGAGAGACTAGCAAATTCTTATTTCATAGCCAGTAAGAATTAATTTACAAGAAAAGAAAACATTGTTTCAATAAATGTACCAAAGAGGGGGAAAAGACTTCAAACTCTTGCAAACTCGTATCCATTTCTCTTACTAGGGCTCAGGATTACTATTAAAAGAGGCTTGATTATGAGATGATTCTTTTGATACTCCATTTCTATTTTATCCAGCCTGTCTGGAAACACAGATGGATAAAGTAAATTTCCATTTCCTGACACAGTAGCTTCAGCATTTCTGCTATACATATTTTTATACTTTGTGTGTACAACTATTTTATACAGTGGGTTTTTTTTATTAACAGAAATCTTAAACAATTTTTGGTGGTAGATACTGTCTAAATTTAATTAGAATTAAGTAAATTAACAAAGAGGACAATCAATTCCAAGGCAAAGGTTTCAAACTCTCTTAGCTATGGTTATATGCATTAAACTTTCTAGAATGTAGGAGAACAATGCACCTAAATTTTCTTCTTTTTTTTTAAAGAAAGGGGGGAAAACCCTCTGTTCTCCATAGTAACCTATCTGTATGCAGTCACTGGGGAAGCAATGCTGTGCTGGTCAGTCCTATGAGCAAGTTAAACACTGGAGCAGGATAAATAATAGGCACATTTTGAAGATATATTAAGAGCTGACCTATTTTATAAGCTTGTTTATCTGGGAAGCTGTAAAGTTAGATTAGCCTTCATGAATTCTCGAGACACAGCAAACCAGTCCTGAAATTCCAATAACACTGACAAATGAAGGAAGTGTGTGTCAGGGTATCAGATGTCTTCCCTGCCTCACCCTAAATGATCTTACGTGATTTTTCAACTGAAGGTAATTTTGCCCCCATAAAGGATATTTAATAGTGTATTTATATAGTTGCTCATTTGCTTTCTTTCTTGTTTTTTTGTTGTTGTTTTGAGAGAATCCTAATAATATAAATCTTCATTTAACTTCTGCCTCTATCTCCACAATGCTAGGATTCAAGTATATTGTACCATATTTGGCTTTAGTTGTTTTGGTTTTTACAACTAAGAAATGGAGTGATACTGAGTTTATTAATATTCAGTAGACTCCATGACTGTTGCTTCAAAGCCTAAAGTATCCCTCTATTCAGCCATATCCCTATTACACATGTACAATAAATAATTGTCCATAGGAAAGTGCCGGAGCATCAAGGTTAGGACACCCCTGCCTAGATCTCTCCTCACCTGGGCCTGCCTGCCTCTCCCTGAGCTGGATGATAAGATTCACTCCTTTTTCCCCTCTTTCCTCACCTTAGTAGAGAAGAGAGTGGAGGCCAAGGTTGGAACTAGTTCTCTTAGCTCTGGATTTTATTCATAGTAGCAGTGTTGAAGCTTGGGTATCTATTTCACACTCTCAGAATGAGTTATTAAAGCAAACAGGGGTTTTCTATATGGCAGTCCACCACATACTTTCTCCAAAAGAAAGCAAGCGTGTAGCCAGCCATGCCTTCAAGGAGGAGACAGTGTGAAAGGCAAGGAGACAGAACTATATTACTTTCGGTTACAAAGCAGTATTTCATCCACTCCTCCTGCATGACGAAATCACGTAATGGATACATTGAGAGCCGTGCATGCTCTCTCTGTCCACGTGACACACAAAGAGGTTATGAAAATTCTGAAGAAAAGAAGAAATGCCAGACAAAGGTGTTACTCTGGTCAAGGTGATCACGAAGACATTAGAGAGAGAAAGCAAAAACAATCTGCATGATTTATATCCACAAACCTTTTTATTTAAAAAAATACCCTATATTTATTATGCATATTGCCATGCACGTGTGCACTGTTATGTACAAGTGCAAGTCAGAGCATAGCCTGTAGGACTCAGTTTTCTTCTCCTACCATGTGGGTCCCTGGAACAAGCTAAGGTCCTCAGGCTCGCCAGCAAGCACTTTATCTACCGAACTATCTCACTGCCCCATGAGTTTTTTTTTTTTTCAAGTCAGCATTTTATTTTAGACATTATCTTCTTTTTCTCCCATTTCCTTTACATGTACATATGTCCTTTAAATTATTTATTTAAGACAGAGGTATGTGTGCTTTCCTAGAGAGGTTAATGAGTACTAAACCTCCTAAGAAGTCATAAGAAAAAAAAAAGATCTATGGAACTGGCTAACTCTTACATTTGGTAAAATATTCTATAAATAATTGCACATTAGAAATACTCATCATCTGTTTCCAAAGAACAAGTAAAGATAGATACATAACAGAATAGAAGCAGATGTTGAAATTCTCAAATATTATCAGAATACTTCTCCTAGTCTCCATGTGGTTCATCTCCTTTTAAAAACAGTATTTAATTTAAAATGACTGACAGATATTTAATATTTACAACAGATCAGTTTTTCATATAATACAATCTGTGCAAAATGATATGCAATGAATCTTTTAATGCTATGCATTAGAAGACAGAATCCAATAACGTGAAAAATGATAGACTCAGAACAGGGGTGACCAGGAAACAGCACGGTTTGAATCTACCATGTTCTTCTAGTGAAGAATGACTATGGTAAGAAAATATATCCCAGATATGAGTGTAGACAGAGGTCGACATAGGAGAGACAAGGAAAGAATATTAAGGGAAAATTCGCCTTTCTAGATTGAGAAATCCTCTCTAGAAATATTCTTCCTTTGGGTTTCTCTTCCTTTGTTCTCAGTACCCTCACTGTAACTTTCTTTAATCCATTTATACAAATACATTTAGGAAATGCTTTAAGGTATTGAATCTGGAGCCATTGGATTCCCAGAAAACCATGACCAGTTAGAACCATGTATTACAGTTCTTCCTAAGCAGTGCCTGTGGAAATAAACACAATGCACGCATGCATGCACACATGCACCCACACACAACAGCAAGTTAAAAAAATAATAGAACATAAGACAAGTCCCATTTTCCATTTATAAAACAACTGTCTATATATGTGTAGTTTTTTTTGTAAAGTCTATCCTTTGTGTAGAGGTTTCAAATACTCAGTACAATGCCTTGAGCTTGAAGATAAGAACTAGAAAGGCATAGGAGAAAGCAATGTTATTTAATAATGGTTTTCTATTAGCATATGAAAAAGATTTTAAGTACAGCAATGTACTTGGCTATTTGAAGAAGGGCAAGGCAGAAAACTGCCAGATGATATAGGATTAATCTCCTATGATTCTCTATTTTGCTCTGAAAGTGCTCAGTTTTCACTGTGTTTTGGTGTCATATTTTCTTCCTAATTTATAAAAAGATTTTTTTAAATAATTTTAAGAAGATCCTTTTCTGTTAACTCTTAAATATTAGATTTTTTCAGAACTGTGTCCTAGATTTTCACTCCTTTTTAGCAACACACTTTCCCCAGAAAAAACTGAACAATTGAAAATGTTTAAAATTCCAAATATATACAATTTCTAAATTAGATTTCATAATCTCAAAGTTCTCTTGAGGTCTTGTATTTCTGGAGAAAGCTGATACTTGTGCTTGCAATTCTTTAAACTACCAGCAGAGGGTGATGGTGCTGTTCACTGATTTGCTCGGTCTATAGGGGCCAGTGTCTTGGTTCCTATTACATCATGGTAGTACATTGATCCTACTATGATGTAATAGGAGCCAAGACATTTATTTGTAGTCCTAAAAGTAATATTTTATTATAAGATTTGAGATATTCTACACCAAATATGAATCACCTGACATAATTCTTTTTAAAGATGAAGCAGCAAAATTATGTCATTTGGGCTAACAAAGCTCCCCACGTGAGCCATAAATTATCTAATGGAAGCCTAGTACCACGCCTGAGAAATTTCCACCCAGGCTGTTGGTCAGAGTTGTCATGTGACTCCCAAAACAATATAGCCCATTGCCCTTAGTTGCCTCCCAGAGGCTGAAGGTGTGTCCCGATCCTGAGGACCCTGAATACTTCAGACATAGGACTCGAAAGACTTGAGCTAGATCTAACCTGAAAGCCTCCTTTTTTATGGTTTAACTTTCATGGTGTCAGAAAATACTACACAAGCTTCCAAGGGAGGGAAGTAATCAATGGTCCTGCCTGCCTGTAAAGCCTATAAAGCACAGAAATGAGCAGCATGACAAAAGATCCAGAAAGGTGCAATCTCATGTCTTAACATAACCAACAGAGGTCTAATTGGGTGTAAGATACTCTCATTAGGAGGAAAATCATTCTTGCTAATACAAATCTAGCCAACTTCTCAGGCCTAGTGAATTCATACAGTTTAGAAGAGAACCCTCTACCATCATTTTACTATACCACCACAATTTGTAACTGCATCCTAAAACTTATTCTTATAGCTACAGGTAAGTGTAGCTCTTACCCACCATCAAAGAGGCTTTCTCTTTACAGCAAACAGAAACCATTATAGAAAACCACAGCTACTCATAATGCAGAGATCAATGTGTCTTTGGAAGCCCAGCTCCAATCTCTCATACAATTTTTGCATGTAAGGCTCAGGAAAGATCACTCAAAAGAGAAGATGGAAAGAGTGTAAGAGACAATAAAAATAGGAAATCTACTGTGAGATTATGTCTCCTAGAGATGGCAGGAAAGCTATACCCTTGATACCTCACAACATAACTGTCTAAAAAAGACCTGAATGATAACAATATCAATAGACACGCTAATGCAGAGAGAGGAAATCTCATAGGACCTAACTCTTATACAAAAAACTATTGGCAACTAATGACTACTGAGGGAGAATTAGTCTCTCCAGGGATAAGCCCCATAATTGATTATCCAAAACAAGGCATTCAGCTCTGAAATCTGTGGTGATATTTTATTTATGCTTTAATAACTAGAGTTTGCCTGGAGATCAGAGGAAATCACAAACCATTTTAAATAAACAAAGAAGGCAGACAGGGCAGTGGTAGCACACACCCTTAATCCTATCACTTAGCAGGCAGGATATCTGTGTGTTCAAGACCACACTAAGGAACAGAGCCAAGTGTGGTGACACATGCCTTTAATCCCAGTACCAGCCATAGAGACCTGGAGGTCTGCACAGACAGACAGAAAGTGATAGAGCTGTGTAGGAAGAGGAAGTGAGGTAGCTGAGCTAAGAGAGCCAATGAGAGGGCAGAACAGCAAGGCAATAAAGGCGTGGGTAAACAGGAAGTAACTCACATTTGGCAGTTGCCAAGTTGGTGAGGTAAGGTTAGCTGTGGCTTCCCCTATTTCCCCAATCTTTCTCTAAGGCTTTCACCCCTATATTTGGCTCCGTGTTTTTTATTTAATAAGACCATTTAGAAATTCGTCTACAAAAATCATATGTACAAAAGTCACAATTAACAGACTCAATTGGTAGTAATTATAAGTGTGTGTGTGTGTGTGTGTGTGTGTGTGTGTGTGTGTGTGTGTGTGTGTAAGAAGAAAAAGAGGCCATCAATTTTAAAGGGAGCAGTGAGTATGGTAGGTTTGGAGGGAGGGCAAATGGGAAGGGTTGGAGTGAAAGAAGGGAAGTGAAATACTTGTATGTTGGTTCTCAAGTTATAGATACAAAGGAGAAAACTGGCAGAGGCAGAGACAGGACATCTGGAAGGGTCCAGAGTGAATATGGCTAGAATGAGCTGGGCCATGAGAGAAGAGAGCGGGATGGAGGGCAAGAGAGATGGCTTGGGCTAAGAGACTGGCTGATGTAACCAAAATGGCTGAGTTTTATAGGGGCCAGAGAAGCTGGAGGAAAGGCAAGCCCAACCGAGTCCCTGGGCTGGAGAAGTTTAGGGTAGGAGACTGATTATGCCAGCCAGGAGGATGCTGTAGCAGGTAGAACATGATGGGTGTTGGGAGACCCTGGCATTCCGCATGCATCCACTTGGATATGTTAATAGCCACCTCAGCCATTTGTCCTAGGTTCGAGAAATTGTGGGAGATGGGGTGGATTTGGTCAGAACACATTATATGCATGTATGAAATTCTCAAACAATAAAAATTTATCATAGAAAATTGTAATGGGATGTTTTATTAGTTTCTAATGTACATATTGCCATGCTCTGGGTAGTTTTTCTCGTGTTTTAAGGACCTTTAGTGCAGGGGGATGTCACAGTTCACCCTGCTATTTCTAGCTGGTCCCCAAACCCCATGCAGCACCAGACCACTAGCACCCAGTCAGAAACAATGCTTTCGTTTCTACTTGGGTTGTACACATCTTGCTCCTTCTGCATATCAATCAATGTTGATTTCACTTCTCTTCCCCTCCAGTCTCCGCAGACAACATGAGACCCAGCTGATGTTTGTTTATGCCTGTGGAGATATTTTTAACATTGGCCTCACCTTCTCTCCCTCTAATTGTAGCTCTATTTCTCTTTGTGTGGCCCCTCAGGGAGTCTCAGATAGCTAAGAAATACCTTCTGAAGCAAAAGGGAGCTTCCTTCTTCCATAGTAATCATTATCCATCATGGAAAAAAGAAAAGAAAAAAAGAAAAAGAAAATACAGGAGGTTCCTCCCAAGCCCAGGCTGTTTCCTCTGTGTTTGACTTCACTGCCACTTCTCGGTTTCTTCCAGAACCTGGATGGTGCCAGGTCCCTGTGCCTGTCCCTTAAATGTTAAGTGAATGGATGAATGAAACTCAATATGGGACTGTCAGGAGGGAAACCCACAACACTAAAAGCTAAATACAGAGGCATTTGTCATTTCCAGTTGCGTCAAAAACAGGCTGTTGATCAAATGGTGAGGCATTTAGCAAAAAGAAGAAATTGCAGATAGAAGTAGTAAGTGATCCTCAGAGAGCAACTGACTTTCCACGAAAAGGATCCATCTTATTTTCCCTGTGTCTGGATTTCCTATGAGGCCAGGAGTCCTTATTTGGAGACGGACTTGAAATCTTCTGGAATCTTTAACATGCCATAAATTAGGAAAAAATACATCATAGAAAAGATATAGTATGTCTGAAGGGAAAAAGGAAAAAAGAAAAAGAAAAGGTGAGCATGTAAACCTGGAAAACTCCTGTGTTTAAAGACCTCGACAGCAAGAACTGGCAGCTGCTGCTTGGAAACATTTTTCTGCGTTTTTGTTGTTACAGCAAAATGGCACATTTGAAATGCCTCTGATGCAAGAATTAAAAAACAGGTTCCAAATATCAAGAATATTTCAAAATCTATGGAGCAAACAAAAGTCTAAAAATACAAGTCTGAAATAAATTGAGGAACAACAGAAGAAACAAGGAAACAAACAGGAAATCTCTGCCCCATCACTGGGGAGATCGAGGCTGCATTGTTCCAATTGAAAAGTCTGCCAGGAAAAAGAAAACATCATTTATGCCATTCATCTACATTCCTCAGTGCACACACAGCAAAACTAGAACAATGCAGACAACCCAATATTGGCCACTGTGAAAAAGCAAATCACAATGCCAAACTCTCACAATCATGGACGTCAAACATTAGAAAAATAAGATAAAATAAGGTGGTTGTCAAAACTGCAAGGAATAGAGGAATAAGAAAAGCAGGAGGGGAGATTCTGGAGGCAAGGGTTAGCATGGGGAATTGGTGATAAACAGTATCTAGTTTCCAGAGTCTCCCCTCACAAGCCTTTGTCACACTAATGAATGCTGCTATGATGAAGGCAGCAGAAGACAATTGCCTTAATGGCTTATGGTAGAATGTCTAAATAGTCAGCAAAAGTAGCAGATTCCCTAGAAGACCTAGAGAGTGAAGAGCCAAGAAGAAACCCAGCAGTAGCTGCCATTTCTCTGGGTCACTAGAGAATCCCAACAAAATAAAGCTGGAAGCCTGGCGCAGTTCATCCCAGATCTGGTATTTCAAGAAGAAATCTGTGTAATGAAGATTTGCGACTCATGGGAGACATTGGCGTGGGCCTTGTCCCTCAGCAGGACATCTCCCGCACACCACCAACTGAATGAGGAAAATTAGTAGCAATGGTAGGAACAGGAGTTTTAATTCATTGAGAATGGCTCATTGTGGAGACATAAAGACAATGGGTTGGAGGGAGTACCTTCCTGGAATTCTCTAACTCTGAAAACACTGTGATATTCAAATTTTGGGGTTTTTTTTTTGCAGTGCAAATAGTAACAACAACAAATCCCCAAATGCTGTTTCCCAGACTGGGTTGTTGTAGATGTAATTCTAAACAGTCTTATTAAATAAGAAACACAGAGCCAAATAAAGAGTTAAAAGCTCAAGAGGTCAGAGCACTAGCAAAACCTTTAGCTTACCAGTTGCTGCTGTCCTTCCCCTGAGAGAGAGACCTTCTC
Source organism: Peromyscus maniculatus bairdii (assembly GCF_049852395.1). Taxonomy (NCBI): domain Eukaryota; kingdom Metazoa; phylum Chordata; class Mammalia; order Rodentia; family Cricetidae; genus Peromyscus; species Peromyscus maniculatus. Next base: position 63,177,360 of record NC_134863.1, on the reverse strand, counting down.
CTGTGTGACCTGTCTTTTTATTGCCTTTCTGTTCTGCTTTCTCATTGGTTCTAAACCCAACCACATGACTTCCTTGTCACTGCCTGTCTATACAGACCTCCAGGTCTCTATGGTTGGTACTTGGATTAAAGGTGTGTGTCACCGTGCTGGCTGTGTCCTTGACCACACAGAGACTCTGCCTGCCATGTGATCGGATTAAGGGCGTGTGCTACCACTGCCAGACTTCTGCTAAATGGCTTGCTATTAGCTCTGACCCCCAGGCAACTTTATTTATTCACATACAAATAAAATCACATTACAGCACAAATAAAACATCACCATAGTTTGTATGGTAGCGTATAGTGGCAGCACCAATGAAAAGAACTGTGGAACACATGGACTCTTTCTACCCTCTTCTATCTTCATTTAAGAGTGTTAAGAAGACCAAAAGACAAAAATAATGAGTCATGGCCCTCAGCAGGTGAACACAGGGATTAGCCAATCTGATGGCTCTCTGGTCGTGATCAAGCTGCCCCCCATTTTCCCAGGAAACTCCCATCCACTTTACTTCAGGACTGTCCTCCCAGAAATGGTGTCATTGGTGCCATTCTACTGTGTCCATGCTCCAGGTGATGACGTCCATTGATCCTTCAACAGCCATCCCCGAAGGGTTAATGAGCAAACAGCCACAGGTAGCTGGAGGAACTCCAGACAGGATGACTGACTTGACTGGTAACACCTGTGGGGTGTCAGGATCTGGGCCGCTCCTGAGAAACTCAGCACACCAAGCTGTATTGGTGTTTACCAGTTTGAGTCTGAAGGGGGAACTGACCAGCAGATAGAAACTTCCATCCCCAAATTCCCTTCTTCCACACTATAAAAGGGCCAAACCCTCTGCATCACCTGTGTACAGTGCCTATCCTTGCAGAAAGAAACTGGTGTCCTTCAGTTGTTCTGAATTGAGAACAGTTCTGCTCCTAGGAAAGGTCAGCCTCGGTCTTTTATTTCTGTATCATCTCCTCCGCCAATCTTAATCTAACATTCCCTACTTGTGGGGTTTTTTCAGGAACTCCCTGGACTGCCACAAGTCTGTCTTCACACCTTTCTAACATTCTTCCTTCAAAGCTCTTTACCCTGGTGTGGAGTACATGCCAAACGGCACAGCCATTTTCTGGAACCCATTGATGGTTCCAGCACCCCTTATGATTAAGACCTAGCTCAGGTGACAGTTTTCTAAAGAAAAGAGGTGGAAGGTTCAGATGGTAAAGGCACTTGAGCCAAGCTTGACAACCTGAGTCTGATCCCTGGAACCCACCTCTTGTGGAAGGAGAAAACCTGCTCCCACAATTGGTTCTCTGACCTCCAGGTGTGTGCCATGGTGTTGGTATGTCTTCTACCCAATATAAAAATAAAAGTTCACACACACACACACAACCAGGAAAAAGTTTTCCTACTTTCTCTCTACTCCCTACTCTTACCCACTTTCCTTAAGATTAAGAAACTTTTCCCAATCCATATAGATAGAATTTGTAGCTCTTTAGCCTAAATTAGAGCTAATACATAAAAGTCATTTTCTCCCATATATTATAAGCTTCTTGAATGAAAATTTCTGGAAGATGAAGAAGTAAAGCAAGGACTCACACCCTCCTTTCTGCATTCAATCACATTGTACAAATGTTTCCAGCCTCGGTACTGAATCTGCTCTTCTCACCTGGGACCCATCTTTTCAGTGGCTAACAAATGCTTCATGAATGGAAGGTCTAAGTCCCTTTGTGTTCGAGCAGTTACATTGGCACAGCCTACCAATTCATCACATTTACTCCTCTACACTGGATCTGTGCTGGTTTCTCTCTTCCTAGGAGAATTCTGTACTCAGGAGCTTTTTAAGAGAACCCCGAAACACCTAAATTCATCCAAGAGCTATTCCTCTTCCTGAAAACCAATCCTGCCTAGTTTTCCTTTTTCTTTTTATTTTTTTGTTTGTTTGTTTAATTTTTCATTTAACTCTTGGCCATCCTTCACACGTTCACAAGTCCATTATCTCTGGGAAATTTTCTCCCTAGTCCTTAATTCCAGTTCCTTTTTAAATGTTGGCAGACTTGTATAAAATTGAGTTCCATTCTTATAGATCATGTTTTATATTTAGTCATTGAACATTATCTGAAGTCAGTATCTTACTTATTCATTGAATGACCCACATCCCACCTTACTTACTATAGGCTCCCAGAGAACAAGGGGTTTTGTTGAATAATTCTAACCACTCCACTGTGCAAAATAACTTGAGAACTTTGCACCATACACATTAACTGTACCTCCATGGTAAAAACATCCCATTATCATAGACTGGAGCTCTATCAGTTATTCTCACCTTTCATCATGCCAACTGAGATATGAGAATGAAGATGCCTAGTTTATATGATTGATAGTCACACAAACATTCCTGACATTTTTATTGAACTTGGTAAGTTCACAGGAAAAGCTGATTCCTACCCTGTGCTAGTGAAGCCATGGATCTTGGAGGAGAACCTACTACTTCCACTTTACTAAATCATCATAATCCTCAACAACAATCTAAACATTTGTCCTAATACCCACGGACAAACTTAATTCTCACCCATCTTCAACAAAAGTTCTCCTTGCAACGGATGAAGGTCATTACAGAAAACCACAACCTATCAAAATGCAGGGTTATGGAGCCAAATCCCACGGGATACAGCTACAAAATGCATCAGCACCTAAGGTTTAGGGGAAATTGCAGAAGAGGGGGAGAAATATTGTAAAAGTCAGAGGATGAGAGAGTTTGCTGTGAGATTTTTGCCTCCTAGTAATCTCAGAAGCTCCACCCATTAAATCACCAACATGACTTCCCTGAACACAAGCTGAGCAAGGATCACACCAAAAGATAAGCCAAAGTGGACGGAGGCCTCAGTCCTACACACAAGACCACAAGTATCTATGTAATGTTGACAGTAGGAGAAATAATCTTCTCCAGGGAAAAGCATACTAACTGGTTATCCAATCACATGGTCAGTCCTAAAAAAAACATACATTCAAGTAACATTACACAGACTCATGTTATATTTATGAATATAACAAATATATACATGCAATAGCAATTAATTAAAAAAGAGGCCATGAATTTGAAAAAGAGCAAAGATGGGTATATGGGAGTCTTTGGAGAGAGGTAATAGAAGGGAGAAATAGAAGAGAGTAATTATTTTAATCTCTAAAAAACTTCACCTCATTCTTTTTTTCATGCCAAGTGCTATCATTTATTTGACTATGAATATAATCAATCATCATGATTGCAAAAGAAGCCATATAAATATAAACACTTCATAGTCAATGGATATAATGTGTGAGTACACATCTGTCATCTCATCACTGGAAAGACTAAGGCAGGAAAATCTGGGGCTCAACACCAGTCTAGACTATATTGTGAGACCCTGGCCTCAAAACAAATGGACAAAAAAGGAAACCTTTGTATTTGTTTTCATCCAGTGGATAAAGAAATTAGTATGGTCTACATCTTACAATGCTTTGTAAGTGCTCAAAAAGAAATCACTTTGAGTAGAAAGGAAAAATATTGAAGAAATCTTTTAGTGGATGAAAGGGAACTCTGTACTACTAGGTTTCAGTCTAGAAACTAGAAGAAAGCAATTACAGAAATAGAAATTTTGTGACACTGGCTTAGGACAGAACAAAAGGTAATCATGTATGGGTTACTCTAGTGAGCAAGTCCTGGTATTCTTAAAGAGAAAAGCACACACACACACACACACACACACACACACACACACACACACACACCACACACACACGCTGCTGCCATGGGAATGTTTGAAAGGCCAACTATAAAATTTCCCCAAAACTTCTTTCAACTACTTGGGACCAGACTGAGCCAGTGGTGCCAGCTTAATGTGTATAATTCTACACTCCCTGGGTTGAATGGGACCACAAATTTCTATGAGGATCCCAGGGAAACCCTTTCTGTTCTGTCTCCTCTGTTTCCTCTCGAATTACAAGTCAAAGGACAGTTAACAGGCATGCAAAGTAGCAGACTGGCACTTTCACGCTCTTTAATACAGGGATAGTGGCAAATGATGCATAAAGGGCCTGTGTGCTGGGATTTGAAGGATGTCATGAAAGCTATTTTCCTGAATAATCTCCTCTTTAGGGCCACATTGGCTAAAACACTGACTAAAAGGAATCCATTCCTTTGGGTAAGAACTTTCCATTTGTCCCAAGAGAAAATAATCAGGCAATTCCAGAAGATACATTTCTTTGAACAAGTATTTTGAACTGATTGCATACAATAGCTAAATTTAAATTTAAATTTTTACTTTAAATGTATCTTTTACTGAGAAACTATAATTACCTACTGTAGTCAACATGACAGAAGTGTCTGTTGTACCTTATCTTAAAATTAAAGATATATGAAAATAAATTACAAATGACACATATCAGAAATAATTTCAGATATTCGTGTTATGATACTATAGGGCACCATGCTCACCCTGGCTGTCTGATCCCCTCATAAAGAGAAAGGAATTGAAATCAAGGCAAGAGGAGATAATACATATGACTGAGTCAGAAATCAGTCTTCTAATATAATAGAAAAATTAAAGGCTAGAATCATTGTCTACATTACTCTAAAGAAGTCTGGTTTTCTAGGATATCTCTGTATGTATATGTGTATATGCATTTATATAATATTGAAGAGCTCTATTCAGTAGTTAGCTTAAATGAGATGCTTATAAGATTTGCATGCATTATTATTATTATTAGAAAATGAAAGAAAATATAATGAAATAAGAAAATATTTCAATATTTTAAAAATAAAGAGTAAATAACTAATTTTTTTAAGATCAAAGCTTATAAAATATTATTCCACATAAAGACCTAGGTATTTTGCAAGTGTGTGTGTGTGTGTGTGTGTGTGTGTGTGTGTGTGTGTGTGTGTGTGTGGTGTGGTGTGTATAGATGTGCTGGGCAGATGTGAACATGTACATATGGAGACTGGAAGTTAAGTTGGGAGTCTTTTTCAATTACTCTCCACCTTTCTTTTTTGAGACACAGATACTCACTCATGCTGGACCTCACTGACTGGGCTAGATAAGCTGGACAGAGATCTGCTCTGTCCTCGTCCACTGCTTTGATTAGAAACCTGTGCTCCTCTGCCTGGCTTCCACATGGACTTGGGTCTTTGCTGTATGCTACGAATATGTGTTGTTACCATTGGTTAATAGAGGAGCTCCTTTGGACTATGGCAAGACAGGTTACAGCCAGTCAGGAAATCCAAACAAAGATACAGGGAGAAGAAAGGGGGAGTGGGAAAGACCCTGCAAGCTGCCAGCGGGAATCAGATGTAATAGAACACAGGTAAAGCAACAAGTCACATGGCAATATATAGATTCATAGAAATGGGTTAAGAGTAATAGCTAGCTAGCAATAAGCCTGAACCATAGACCCAACAGTTTATAATTAATAGTAAGCCTCTAAGTGATTATTTTTATAAAAATGGCTGGTGCCTAGGCAGGTCCAGGTGGGACTGAGAAAATTTAGTCTACAGGTCTTCATGCTTTCAAGGCAAGCACTTTACTTTCAGAGTCATCTCCTCATCTTAAAAAGTTAGTTTTTACAACTAGTAAATGTAGGAGGTATGCGCTGGCTCTTAAATCCTCCAGTAAGAGGCTCGCTGATAATGCCAATGTTATTCCAACAGTATAATTAGCTGCTGTGGAATAATCTTCTTGTACACTGTAAAGATTTGTCACTGGAATTGGTTTAAGAAAATGCTGATTGGGGAGCACATTCCAGCTAGGAAGACCACCAGCGAGGCCGAGCAAGCCAAGGATGGTGACCAGACGGCCTGGCAGTGGGAGTGAGTCTGTGGAACTTGGTGGCCACGCGGAAGTAGCCTTGTCGTGGGAGGTAACTCCTTCCAGAATCACAGGAAGGGGTGGTGAGATGGCTCAGCAAGATCGGTGCTTGCTGCCAAGCCCAAGGACCGGAGTTCTGTTTCCAGGACACACACTGTAGAAAGGGAGCACCTCGTCCTCTGACCGCCACCCGTGCAGCCTGGCAAGTGCTATGGCCATCACATACGCAAACACACATACTAAAAATGTAAGCCTAGCATCTCTTGTGAAGCCACCAGAGCTGATGAGAAGGAGAGTAAGAAAACTCTGGGCTGCCCTAAGGCAAGGAAATGGAGCCATGGCCTCCCCTCCCTCCTTCCCTCCCCTTTGGGGTGGTGCTTTTTCTTATTCACACTCTTTGAAAAGAATACGAGAAAGGTATAGTGTCCACGTGAGTTCTGGAGACCACAGATCCCTGGCCCCCAGTCTTCACCTGGCACACGTGTGACCCTAGCAAGCCCCTGCAGCCTGTCATCTGTGTAGTGGGAACATAATATAATAACTCTGATTTCCCTCTGCTTTGAGGATTAAAAATTAATAAATGTGGAAAGAGTCACAAAAAAAAGAAAAGAAAATGCTGATTGGCCAGTAGCCAGGGAGGAAGTATAGATGGAGAGACCAAACTAAGGATGATGGGAAGAAGAGCAGAGTTAGGAGCCATCAGCCAGATAGAGCAGAAGATGAACATGCCATGCTAACAAAAGTACTGCCACATGGCAAAGCATAAATAGAAATATTGGTTAAATTAAAATGTAAGAGCTGCCACTATGTCATAGCAACATTATTCATAACAGCCAGAACTTGGAAATAATCTAGATGTCCCTCAACCAAAGAACGGATAAAGAAAATGCGGTACATATACACAGTGGAGTATTACTCAGCTATATAAAAACAATGACATCATGAAATTTGCAGGCAAATGAATGGAATTAGAAAATATCATCCTGAGTGAAGTAACCCAGATTCATAAAGACAAACATGGTATGTACTCACTCATAACTGGGTACTAGATGTAAAGCAACGGATAACCCGATTACAAACTACAGTTCCAGAGAAACCAGCTAACAAGGAGGACTCTAAGAGGGATGCATGGATCACCCTGGGAAGGGGAAATAGGTGAGATCTCTGGAGTAAACTGGGGGTGAGGGAGTTAGTAGAGTGGAGGAGATGGGGGATGAGAACCTGAGGGAACAGGATGGTTGAGCTGGGGGGAGGGACAAAGTGGGAGAGAAATGAAAGAGATATCTTGATGGAAGGAGACATTATGGGGTAAGGGAGAAATCTGATGCTAGGTAAATTCCCAGGAATCCACAAGGATGACCCCAGCTTAGACTCCTAGCAATAGTGGAGAGGGTGCCTGAGCTGGCCTATCCCAGTAATCAGATTGATGAATACCCTAACTGTCATCATAGAGCCTTCATCCAGTAACTGATGGAAGCAGATACAGAGATCCACAGCCAAGCAGCAGGCTGAGCTTGGGGAGTCCAGTCAAAGAGAGGGAAGATAGATTATATGAGCAGTCTTGTTGGGGCGGCGGGGGGGGGGGGGGCAGTCAGGTCAAGATCATAGGGAAATCTACAGAGAAAACTGAACCAAGCTTGTGGGAACTCACAAACTATAGACTGACAGCTATGAAGCCTGCATGGGACCAGACTAGACCCTCTGCATAAGGGAGACAGTTGTGTAGCATGGTCTGCTTGAGGGGCCCCTGGCAGTGGGTCAGGGTCAGTCCCTGGTATATGAGCTGGTATTTTGGAGCCCATTTCCTATGATGGGAGTCTTGCTCAGCCTTGATGCAGAGGGGAGGACTTGGTCCTGCCTCAACTAAATGTACCAGGCTTTGCTGACTCCCCATGGGAGCCCTTACCTTTTTGGAGGAGGGGATTGGGGGTGGGAGATGTGTTGGGGGGAAAGGCTGAGGGGGAGTGGGAGGAGGGATAAGAGGGAGATCTGTGGTTGGTATATAAAATGAATTAAAAATTTTCTTAAATAAAAAAATAAGAGCTAGATAGTAATAAGCCTGAGCTATTGGCTGAGTATGTATAATTCATATTCAGCCACTGAGTTGGTTATTTGGGATGAGGTGGTCAGGACAGGAAATGTCTGTTTATAGTAGCAATGCCATTTGTAACAGTTATGTTAGAACAGACATAGATATTTTTATGGTGGAGCATAAAATAAAGAAAGCACTCCACATAATGTCATTTAATGACACATTTTTTTCAGTGACTTCCTGCCACTGACAGCCTGCTCTTGTTTTATTTAACATGATAAATTTATCTCCTTTTCATAGAAAGAAAGGGTGAAAATAAAATTTCAAAGTCTTTTTCAGCTATGGAAAATATACTTTCAGATTCTCCAAGAGTTGGAGATTTTTAAACCAAATATTCTTTCAGTGACAGAACTAGACAAAAACTGACAATATTTCCTGGTCCTTATCTGAGAAGACAAAATTCTGTGAGGTTTTTTTTTTTTTTGAGGGGGGTTAGATAGTGGAGAATTCTAAATTTTGAGTGCTCAATAAACCCTTTCTTATAAGAGAAAAGACATGTGTTGAGCTGGCACAGTTTTATAGGGGACCATGAAGGGAAGCCAGGGCAGGAACTCAAGCAAGTCAGGAATCTGGAGGCAGGAAATGAAGAAGCAGCCATGGAAGATTGCTCTTTATCAGTTTCTTACCCTTGGCTTTCTCAGCTTCTTTTTGTTTGCTTATACAACCTAGAACTACCCTGAACTCTGATGGATGCTCATAATGGGCTAGGTTCTCTTACATCAACCATCAACCAAGAAAAAGCTCTCAGCCTTGATTATAGGCCAATATGATGGTAGTATTTTAAATGAGGTTCTTTCTTCCCAGATGACCTGGCTTGAGCCAAGTTGACAAAGAACTAATGAGTACATGTATATGACACCCCTACATCACACTAATTTGCTTGAGATTTGAAACTACTGATTGAAAAAAAGTGACAAAGGAATATAATAAACTATATGTTTCAATTTTTTAAATCCTATTTGACCTCAGTTTAATCATCGCTCTTGATGCAAAATGCAACCCACTTCATTTAGATTATACTTACATAACAGTTTCATGAGTTCTTGAAGCAGAAGGTAACAGTCAAGCAATTCTCATACTGAAATAAAAATGAAGACAATAATTTGTAAGGCAAATGTTTCTGTTAAGTTACTAAATATTCAAAGAGCTATATGCCAAGTAAGGTACAAGATAAACATTTTCTCCAAGTATTAAAAAGTATAAACATCACAATAGAAGAATTTTTAAAAAAGTAAATACAGAACATTATTTATTTTTAAAGTTAGGAGACCAATGTGCTTCCAGTGTTAGTGTCCATAAATCACCCCACAAAAGATCACCATTCTCATATGCAAAAATATGAGTGTTTATTTCTCAAGAGAAAATTCGTGCATGCAAGGGTCAGCCACACAACAAAATGGCGATGACCCTAATAGGAGCTCTCAGGCTCCTTTTATGCCCAACTCGGGGAATTCCTGGGACAGTTAGGTCATCTCCAACAGCCATGATTGTCTGAGAAAGCAATGATTACATTAGTTTAAACTTGATTGGCCATGACACCTTTGGATGCGTCAGGACATGCCTAGAATGTATCAAAAAGAAAGAGAAGGGGCAAAGAGGGGAGCGAGGTTGCAGGATCTGCCCTTTTCTGATTGGCCAGCTCTAGCCTGCCAAGACCCAGCAGGCTGAAGGGACTCAGGGTTGGCTGGGGAGGAAGTCACAGTCCTGACCTCACTAGTGAATGGAAATGAAGAGCTGTGCCAAAGGTGGGGGCTGAGGTAAGTGGGAGTGGCTGGCCTGAGTTGGGGCCACCCACCCCCTTGCCCACACTCAGTGAGGTTTGGCACAGGCTCCACCTGGCAGGGTCTCACCAGAACCTGAAGCATGAATAGGAATACAAGGAACTCAATTTCTTATAAAAATTAGGTTGCAAAGTTTCCTTCTTTAGTTAAAAGATACCATATGACAGAGAGTTTGTTTTGCAGAAAGGAAGCCCTCAGAGACTTAGATCCGTGAATATTCATTGATGCTTGCTCAGTATTTGGCAGCAGGCTGTTCTTTTCCCTTGAGACCAGGGATTTCTCCTTCTCCCTAGCTGTAATTATCAGCAGTTCACAGACCTCTCCATAATCTTATGAGCACATCCTGTTAAATACAGCAGTCTTGTTACACTTACTGGGACACCAACTTATCCACATACATGGAAGAGGCTTAGCTCCATCAGAAATGTTTGACCCTCTTATAATACCATAGTTTTTCAAATATTAGTGAGTGATGAGACATAGAATTTCATACCTCAATTGGCCAGATGCTGTTAGGTGCTATGGCTCTACAATGTCAACATTCTTAGCCACCCCTTAACTGTATTTTTATCATAGTTTTATTTTAATTACAACAAAATTCTTTATAGGGTTAACATTTTAGTGAAAATATTTGACATCATAATGTAACCTCATATTTTCTCAATAAATAGTAGGTTTGTAGAATAGTATACCTTGCTACATATCTTATCAGCTATCGTTAATCCCACCAGTTGAGAATAAGACCACTACCACAATTTAAAGCCAAATTTGAAGCAAGTTTAATTAAATACTGGCCAGGTGGAAGGGCTCTGGCCAGGTGCATACCCAGGTTCCTGGGAAATGACCTCAAGTCACAGTTTGCAGTGGCTTAAGTATTTCCCATCAAGTCAGTCAGGGGCAAGCATACATCCTGACTTACCTCAAGCCTACATCAAATTAGGGGCAAGTGTACATCCCGATGCTTTTCCTGCCTGTGAACCTCCCACCCACATGTGATCAAGCACATCTGGTGCAGACGGGTCAAACAAACTTGTAGATGTAACCAATCGTATTATTAAAATAAGAAGCACAGAGCCAAGGTAAAAGAGAAAAGCCGAGAGGTCAGAGCTCAGAGATAAAATCTTACCTCCTGCAGTGCTCCTAGCTTCCCCGAGAGAGGGAGGTACTTCCTGTGTGCCTGTTTAAATAATCTTTCTGTTCTGCCTTCTCATTGGTTGTAAACCCAACCACATGACTGCCTCATCACTGCCTGTAAGTACCGCCCTCCAGGTCTTAAAGGCGTATGTCTCCAATACTGGCTGTATCCCTGAACACACAGAAATCTACCTAGCTCTTCTAACCACCACGCTCTTACTATGGCTCTAATAGCTCTGACCCCAGGGCAACTTTATTTATTAACATAAAATTAAAATAACATTTCAGTACAAATAAAATATCACCACATTTCCCCTTTTCTATTTTAATAAAAAGAAAAAAGGCAAAAGGTTATAACTAACAAAAGAAAAACTATATACAAAAGTACAATAACTATATACAATATATACAAGTAACAAATACCTAAACGATGTCTAGTCCATTTGTATTTGACAAATCAGAGAAAATAATTCCCTTATCTATCCTATTTTAGTAAGTCCAAAATGTATCTAATTCACTTTCTATCCTAATTAATCTTCAACTATAACTAACTAATCTTCAACTCCCTCAGAGACCCAAGAAGGAAATAATATTAGCTAACAAAAATAAAAACAAGAAGTGCACAAAAGCAACTTCCAAAAATTTTGTGAGTTGACAGAAATAGCCAGCTGCCTGGACAGTCACCTGAGGTTTCTCCACAGTGTTGGGGCATCATCTTCAGCCTATAGGCTTAGCGTATCTGACAGACTCATTTGTGAAGTAGGTTGTACACAAGGTCAACAGTTCAACCTCACACTGGGTGAGAGCAGTCCATGTACCAGAAACACCTGAATTCCACTAGTGTCATGTCATGATTCAGGATTTTAAATTCTGGAAATTGTTGATGGTTTTTGAATTCAGCTGTCCATTCTTCTTGGCTGTGTATATATGGCTTCATCTCAGCATCCCTTTCTTCTCCACATCCCTCTATTAAATGCCAGTCTACTATTGAGAGGCGTGAGCTTTCAGTTGCTGTTCCATTGCACAACAGAAGCCATCGGCCCACTGCCTGTTCAGCTGCCTTCAAAGAAAAGGGCACTGTACCTTTTCCAGATTGTGAAGGCCACTTCAGGGATGGTGCCATATTGTCCTGGCCTCAGAAGATGCCGTCTGATAAAGCCATAACCACACTTGTTTTGGCAGGAATTGGTAGTCCTTTGTTTCGTGTTCTGTCTGTCCATTTTTTCTGTTGATTTGAGGATACTTTGTTGTCCAGTGGCTAACTTTTGCCACAATGAAAATTAACTCCATATGCAGTTTCTTCAATGCCCATATTTTCTCTGAAGTAGATTGGTACTGCCAGGAGCCGACATGTCTCAAAAAAGAAAAATTTCTAAGTTATTAAAACATTTTAAATGCCATATTCGTTAGATCTCTGAAGGGTTTGAAGATGACCTGTCTAAAATATATCTGCTCAATTTTTAAAACATATCTAATATGACTACAATTTCTATTGTAATGTCTAACTACTAACTTTCATTTCTTTATATCCTAATAGTTGGTAATAATGTAAGGTATTTAAAACTAGTAATTGTCTTTTTCTTTTCTTTCTTTTTTTTTTTTTTTTTTTTTTTAAACAAGAACCTTAAATCTAATCTCCTTTGCTTAGCCTTTTTCCTAACCCTTGACAACAACTTGTAACCAACCCCCCTAAACAATTGAAAATTATCCCAGACCCAAAACCCATTAAAAGAACCAAAAAACCACCCGCCCCACACCACTTCTTTGGCAATGTGGGTGTCATATTCTTAAAATTGCTTCCTGCTGGGTATGGGTGAAGTTATCTTTATCCTGAAAGAAAAATTTAGGTTAATTGTCAAATTCTAGGAAAGGTAACTATATCCTTCATTATTATCCAGTCTGTGTATAAAGCCAAAGTTCAGGGTTTATCTCAAGTCCTTATTCAAGTAGTCTTTGAGACTGGATCATCTCAGCTAGTCATCTCAAAATTGTTCTGAGCACCTTGTAGTTCAAAGCTGATCTGTAGATGATGTTTGTCAGCTTAGTGATATTATTATTGTCCACGTGGAATTGTTGTTGTTGTTGTTGTTGTGGGGCCCCATCTTCTTTCCGGAGACTTCAGTTGATGTTAGGCCTGGCCGTGATTTCCTGCAGAAAACTGATAAGAGACTCGAACACAAAGACATATATATGCAGCTAACTGAAGACTTTTTTCTAGAATTAGTTAGTACTCTATATGACCATTCATATCTTAACAAAGTTTAAAATGTATATATATATTAATCTTGTAAATTTTGATATAAAATTTATACTTTAAGAAAAGTTTAAAGAATCAGAATAGAATCAAAGAGTTGAGATTAGTAATAGAATAGTCCCTTAATTAATTTGGCTTTTGTCCTGTCCCATAGCAGAAAATGGCTCTTTTATTCTGTCATGATACAGGGAGTTTGTATTTTCATTTTAACAACATGCTTGAGTTTAAAGAAGGAGAGAGCCATTCTCCAACTCCAAAGTCAGCTTTAAATTTTAATTGAACTGGGACTATTAGAAAACCAATAGTGTTAAATCTTTAGAGAAAAGCAGAAACAAACATTTAAGAAGACATAAAATTTTTTAGATAATATATACCCATATGCCATATACTCCCATATACTCTGTTTCCTGGGATAGATGATTTGTCCCTTTTCTTCAGTTGTCTCATTTGTCTTGTGTCCTTCAGATTCCTTAACCTTCATTCTCCTAAAAGACAAAAACAAAAACCTTCCCCCAAGACTAATTTTGGGGATGTTCCTTTTTGGCAAGTTATTATCTGATTAAATGAAAAGACATGTGTTATAGGTACAAGTTAGTTTAAATTGGATGTTCATGCTGGTTGATGAACTATCACCTCCTCTAATTAAGAGGTTTTTCTTGTTCAAATCGAACCTTTATCAATTTTGATGGTACCCACAGCTTATCTTCTCCTGTAGAAACAAAAGCAAAACCTCGTCCCCAACGTAATACATACCCTGGCTTCCATTCTGAGGTCAGCACATCCTTAAAGTATATAGGCTGATTTAATTCTGTAGTTTTTTCTATTACCCAATGTCTCTCTGCAGCTGTTGTTCCTTTCTCATTGGCATTCAGAAAATTCAAAGTTAATAGAGCATTATGCAGTCTATTTCTGGGGGTTTTTGTTACTCCTTTCTGTTTATTTAGCATATCCTTTAGAGTTCTGTTTGACCTTTCTATAACTGCTTGACCTGTAGGATTATGTGGTATACCTGTAATATGCTTTATATTGTAATAAGCAAAAAACTGTTTCATTTTAACAGAGACATATGATGGAGCATTGTCAGTTTTGATTTGTGCAGGTATACCCATAATGGCCATAACTTCTAGCAAATGAGTGATTACAGAATCAGCTTTTTCAGAACTCAAAGCAGTTGCCCATTGAAATCCTGAATAAGTATCGATAGTGTGGTGTACATATTTCAGTTTTCCAAATTCTGCAAAGTGAAACACGTCCATCTGCCAGATTTCATTCCTCTGAGTACCCTTTGGGTTACATCCTGCTGGTAATGGTGTTTGATTATAGAAGGAACAAGTAGGACATTTCTTTACTATTTCTTTGGCTTGTTGCCAGGTTATGGGAAAATCCTTTTTTAAACCTTTACTATTGACATGATGTTTTTTATGAAATTCTGAGGCCTCCAGCACATTTCCTATCAATAATTTATCAATCTCATCATTGCCTTGTGCTAGAGGACCTGGCAGACCAGTATGAGATCGGATGTGAGTTATATATAAAGGATGACTCCTTTTCCTGATTGTATCTTGTAATTGAATAAATAGTGAAGTTAATTCTGAAGCATCAGGGATAAATTCTGCAGTCTCAATATGTAATACCACTCTTTCAGCATACTGAGAGTCAGTTACTATGTTGAGAGGTTCTGAAAAATCCATTAATACCAACAGAATAGCATACAATTCTGATTTTTGCACTGAATTATAAGGACTTTGTACCACTTTACTTAAATTTTCTGATTTGTAACCTGCCTTTCCTTGTTTGTTGGCATCTGTATAAAATGTACGAACTCCAGATATGGGTTTTTGCCGTACAATTCGAGGCAAGATCCAATCAGCTCTCTTTATAAAATCAATTCTGTTGCTTTTGGGATATTTGCTGTTAATTTCTCCCAAAAAATTACTGCAAGCTCTTTGCCAAGGTTCACTTTCTGTCCATAATTTTTCAATGTCCTCCTTAGTTAAAGGTACGACAATTTCTGCTGGGTCTATTCCTGCTAATTGACGAAGTCTCAATTTTCCTTTCCAAATCAAGTCAGAGATTTTTTCCCCATAAGTTTTTAATTTTTTATTTGGTTTATTTGGTAAAAATATCCATTCCAATATAATATCTTCCCTCTGCATTAATATTCCAGTAGGGGAATGCCTAGAGGGTAAAATAACCAAAATGCAATCCAGCTTTGGATCAATACGATCCACGTGTCCTTCATGTACTTTCTTTTCTACCAAGGCCAATTCTTTCTCAGCTTCAGGTGATAATTCTCTTGGACTATTTAAGTCCTTGTCACCTTCTAAGGTTTTGAACAAATTAGTCAGTTCATCATTTTTTTACCCCAACAATAGTTCGTAGATGAGAAATATCTCCAAATAATCTTTGAAAGTCATTAAGAGTCTGTAGTCTATCTCTCCTAATTTGCACCTTTTGGGGTCTAATTTTTTGTAGCTCTATTTTATATCCTAAATAATTAATAGAATCTCCTCTTTGTATTTTTTCAGGAGCAATTTGTAATCCCCAGCAAGGCAAAATTTTCTTTACTTCTTCAAACATTCTTTCTAAAGTATCTGCATTTGAGTCAGCTAGTAAAATATCATCCATATAATGATAAATTATAGATTTAGGAAATTTTTTACGTATCACTTCCAATGGCTGTTGTACAAAATATTGGCACAGAGTTGGGCTATTTAACATTCCCTGTGGGAGGACCCTCCATTGAAATCTTTTAACCGGTTGAGAATTATTATAAGTAGGCACTGTGAAAGCAAATCTTTCTCTGTCTTTTTCTTGTAAGGGTATTGAAAAGAAACAGTCTTTTAAATCAATAACTATGAGAGGCCATCCTTTTGGTAACAGAGTAGGCAAAGGAATTCCAGATTGTAGAGAGCCCATCGGCTGAATTACTTTGTTAATTGCTCTAAGGTCTGTTACCATTCTCCATTTACCAGATTTCTTTTTAATAACAAATACAGGAGAATTCCAAGGGCTGGTTGACTGTTCAATATGCTGAGCATTTAACTGTTCTTCTACCAGCTCTTCTAAAGCCTGGAGTTTCTCTGTTGTTAAAGGCCATTGCTGAACCCATACAGGCTTGTCTGTTAACCATTTTAAAGGTAGAGCTGTTGGTATTTTTGGAAGATTATCAGTTGTTGTGCCCTGTTCTTGTATAATATGGATGGCTGGTGACCACTCAAAATAATGCCTTCTAATATTTCTCTCAGAAACATGTGCTAGTTTATGATTTGTTTCTGAGATTGGAGGGATTTTAATCTGAGTATTCCATTGTTGCAACAAGTCTCGACCCCACAGGTTCATAGCTATGTTAGCGACATATGGTTTTAATTTTCCTCTCTGTCCTTCTGGACCTATACATTCCAGCCATCTTGCACTCTGTTTCACTCCAGATAATGTCCCAATTCCTAACAGTTGAACGTTTACCTCTTGAAGAGGCCAAGCTGGATGCCAAAATTCTGGTGCAATTATGGTAATGTCCGCACCTGTGTCTACCAGACCAGACAACAAAACACCATTTATTTTTATCGTTAATTTTGGTCTCTGTTCACTAATAGAAGTTTGCCAAAAAATTTTCTTTATGTTTTCTCCTGAATTTTCTATTCTCTCTTTTTCATCATCCTGACCAGCATGATTTATTCCAATAGTCATTTGGTTATTTAATCGCTCTCCAGAGCAGGCATTTCCTCTACAGCTGCAGGAAAGGTTTGAACTGGTTTTGCTATGGGGGCCTGCATGAGGCCCCTCCGGGAGTTTCCCGAAAACTGAGGCAAAGGATTACCCTGTCTGTCCTTTGTTGATCTACATTCGTTGGTCCAGTGTTTTCCCTTACCACACCTTCTGCATACTCCAGAAGGAAGGGGCATTCTGTTGCCATTGTTCCTTGAAGAAACATTGCTTCTAGGATTGACCTGTTTACAGTCCCTTTTAAAATGTCCTTGCTTTCCACACCCAAAACATCTAACACTCCTCAAACCTTTTGAAATTACTTCTCCTACCCACGTATCATCATGCTCATCAACCTCAACATTAATTGTTTCTCTAATCCAATCTTCCAAAGGTGCAGATCTTGCCCTTAACGGCCTGATTATTCTTTTGCATGCTGCATTCGCATTCTCAAATGCCAAAGCTTCAATTATTGCCTTACTAGCTTCTGATCCTGAGACCATTCTGTTTACTGCTGAAGCCAGTCTTTCTAAAAAATCTGTGAAAGATTCTTTTGGGCCTTGCATAACCTTTGTGAATGACTCAGGTTTTTTTCCTGGTTCATCAACTCTGTCCCATGCATTCAAGGCTGCCATTCGACATAAAATTACAGTTTGAACATCATATAAACATTGTGTTTGTATTGAAGCATATTGGCCTTCTCCAATAAGCTGATCCTGACAAACTTGTATTCCTTTATCCCTCCATTGTGTTTCTACGTTTCTAGCTTCGTCCTTAAACCACGTTAGAAATTGAATTCTCTGGCTGGGTTCCAGAACAGCTTGTGCAAGGTCCCGCCAGTCCTGTGGTATAATCCTATTATATGTTGACCAAGAGTTTAACATTTGCTTTACATATGGGGAATGCATGCCATAAGATACTATTGCCTCCTTAAACCTTTTAAAATCCATCAGTTCAATTGGAGCCCAGATATTTTGTGTAGCCATTTGATCAGGCATCTGCTGTACGGTTACAGGATAAATTAAGGATGACTGTGTGAAAACAGGCTTTCTTTCTGTAACCTTATGATCCAAACTTGAACCAACTTCACTGTTAAAATTAACAGGTTTTTCTAAAGCTGTTATCCTGGCACTTAAATCGACTATCTTTTTAAATAGTAAAATGAGAATAAGCATGGTGATTAACTGCATAATTCCCATAATACTAATCTTTTCATATAGTTGTTCCATTGTCAGACTGCCTAAAATTTCAAACAAAACCCAATTTTCTTCCAATGTACACAGGAAACCCATTTTTTTTTTAAATGTGGAAAAAATTTGTCTTTTAAATAGTTTCCTTTATGACTTACCAAATCTGCGTAGAACAGTAGAAATCCGAGCGAATTTCAAAACAGCCACCTAGAGTCCTAGGTGTAAATCCAGAGAGAGAGAGAGAGAGAGAGAGAGAGAGAGAGAGAGAGAGAAACAGAGAGACAGAGAGAAAGCAAGAGAGAAAGCAAAAGCGAAAGCGAAAGTGAAAGTGAAAGCGAAGGGGTAGCCGGCTAAAGCTTAAAGCCAGCCACTTGTTCCCTCTTGAGCCGAGTCAAGGCTTGGCTTTACAGCCAGGGGCCCTGTTTAGCAGGGCAGGCCTGAGCTGTTTGTAGCACTGGCTTTAAGCAAGCTGCTCACAGTCCAGCCTGAGCCCAGACCTGGGCCGGGGCTAGGGAGCCGACTGCTCCGGCTAGGGAGCCGGCCCCAAGCAGTTTTTAATGGATTCTTGTCACGTTGGGCGCCAGATGTAGATGTAACCAATCGTATTATTAAAATAAGAAGCACAGAGCCAAGGTAAAAGAGAAAAGCCGAGAGGTCAGAGCTCAGAGATAAAATCTTACCTCCTGCAGTGCTCCTAGCTTCCCCGAGAGAGGGAGGTACTTCCTGTGTGCCTGTTTAAATAATCTTTCTGTTCTGCCTTCTCATTGGTTGTAAACCCAACCACATGACTGCCTCATCACTGCCTGTAAGTACCGCCCTCCAGGTCTTAAAGGCGTATGTCTCCAATACTGGCTGTATCCCTGAACACACAGAAATCTACCTAGCTCTTCTAACCACCACGCTCTTACTATGGCTCTAATAGCTCTGACCCCAGGGCAACTTTATTTATTAACATAAAATTAAAATAACATTTCAGTACAAATAAAATATCACCACACAAACTTGTTTAGGGGAGTGAAAACATGTGGCTTGTTATATCCCATAAACAATAGCCTCCAGCATTTTAGGAACTGTCTATCCCTGGGCAAAATGCTTGCAGATCAAAGGCATTTTTGTTTCATGGACCTCTCAGGCATAGTAATTAAAACTTAAAACATAACTTTAGCTCTCACACTATATGTTCATGAAGTCATTTTTGCAATGTAAAAATCTAGTATTGTACACAAGCTGCTTGTTTTAACTGAGGGCCTCTTAGGTGTTCTGCTTACTTTCCTTGGGGAATGAAGATTATGTGCAGAAAACCTTACTTGTTGCTACCATGTACGATCATGCTACATAAGTGAATAATGCACATTTGCTTCAAACCTTTCAAGGTTTCTCCCCCAAACTAATACAGTGTGTGATAACTCCTAAATCAAATGAGTGAACAACAGTATATTGCTTGAAACAGGTTACAAAAGGTCCTAACTAGAAACCCACACGTTTGTAAAGAAGCAGAACAAAATTAAATGCTATATAAATCTTGCATAGAAAAGAAGATGAAATAGAAGTTAGAACCTTTGCCTGGGTGAAGAAAGCACCCCCCTCCCCAATACAACTGCCCTGTTCCCAACAGAACATGTTCGGCAACTTTGGGTTTCAGCCCAATCAATGACAGGGTGAAATAGATGGCCCTGGAAACATTTTGAACAAGTTCTGTTTCCCAAAAACTCTCAAAAAAAGAACCGAATTATTTCCTTTATAAAATAATATGCATAAAAGCATAATTTTCATCTACATTTACATATGTTGACTTAGCCTTCAAAAGGTCTGTCCAAAACACTTTTATTACTCATGAATAATATAATAATAATTTTCAATAGTATAATGTTTGAACTTTGCACATACTTTATAAATATATGTGCAGATCTAAACATCCAAGTTTTAGGGCTTCTAGTAGCATGATTGGGTTGCATTCAGTTGAGTTGTTGGCCAAGAGTGTCCCATGGAAAACCTCAAACAAACCAGCCTATTGCTAAGATAATCAGTTGCTCTCCACAGACTGAAAGCAGGGGCCTCATGGGCAAGGACAACAGTTACCCACACAACTCATTGACCATGGAGAAGTCAAGCTTGTGCCCACAGGGAACCTTCACCCCTGCTTCCTAGGGTCTTTGGTATTTGTAGCTGGAGAGCTTCTCTCCAGGTCCCACCAAGCCCCTGCAGTCCCATAACCCATGTATAAAATAAACACACAGATGCTTATATTATTTAAACTGTTTGGCCTAATGGCTCAGGCTTCTTGTTAACTGTTCTTATGTCTTAAACTAACCCATTTTTATAAATCTATACCTTGCCATGTGGCTCATGGCTTACTGGCATCTCGATATGCTGCTTGTCATGATGGCAGCTGGCAGTGTCTCCCTCTCTTCCTTTCTGTTCCCTCAATTCTCCTCTCTGTTAGTCCCGCCTATACTTCCTGTCTGGCTACTGGCCAATCAGTGTTTTATTTATACAGCATGATATCCACAGCATTTCCCCTTTTCTTCTTTTTCCAAAAGGAAGGTTTTAACTTTAACATAGTAAAATTACATATAACAAAACAATTATCAAGCAAGAATTACAGTTACAATATTAAAGAAGATATCCTATGCATCTTATATTTGTAAGTCTAAGGTTTTATAAATAACCCATCTTTTATCATAACTGAGGAAATTGTAACTATCTAGTCTTGATGTAGTGGGTAGCCATTCCAGCTTTGATCTGGAAGTTCTGACCCCCATTGAGGCTTCAGTAACTGTCACGCCTACAAGGCGGGGCCAAGAGGGGACCCTGAAGACCAGAGATCCAAATGGGCTGCCTCTCTTGGTTCCTGGACCCTGGATGCTGGAGGTAGACCGAGCAGAGTTCTCCAGAGAACACCACCAGACTGCACTACATCTTCCCCAGACCCTGCAACCTACGTATCCCTTCATTTGTAAGTTACGCCACTAAATAAACCTCCCTTTTAACTACGTGGAGCGGCCTTAACAATTTCACCAATAGGTATTGGAAGATATGCTTCAGGCTACCAAAAGAGAAGTAAACACCATCACGGACATACAACATTTGACTTACAATCCTGCCTGCAAGATATGCTAGGGCAATGGTGGCACAGAACTTGTGAGAGTAACTAAACTATGTCTGATTTTCTAAGGCCCACTCTATGTGATGGAACCCATACCCAACACTGCTTGAGTAACCAAGAACCAAAGACTAGATAGCCCAGGGACCTAGGATAAAACCAAACACTACTGGTCTAAAATGAAACAGTTATCAATATAATTATATTCTGCTATACTCATAGATAAGTGCTTTATTCAATTATCATCAAAGAAGCATCTTCCTGCAGAAGATGGGAGCAGATGCCGTGACACACAGTCAGACATTACATGGAAAGTCCTTGGAACACACAGCTCTAAATGGGATGTTTCAATCAAATCCCTCCCCTCAGAATTCAGGGAACCCCATGTAAGAGATGAGGCAGAAAGAGTATAAGACCCAGAGGGATGGAGGACACCAGAACAAGGCCCTCTCAATAAACTAAGCAAGGTTCATATGAACTCACAGAGATAGAAGCATCAAGAACAGGGCAAACATAGGTCTACAACAGGTCCTGTGTCTGTCTATATTATTGATTTCAGTCAAGTACTTCTATGGGACTGCTGAATGTGTGAGTAAGTGAGTCTCTGATTCTTATGCCAGCTCTTATGCTCTTTTCTACCTATTGGGTGGCCTTGTCCAATCTTGGTGTGAAAGATTTTGCTTTATCTGCAGTTGTTAGTGCTTTTGAGGGGTGGTATAGTGAGTCTGATCTTGTCAGAAGGAGTATGTCGCTAGAAGTAGATTTTGAGAGTTTACACCATTCCTCGTTGAGAGACCATTTGAGAGACTTACACCATTCCCAGTCGTCTGCTTGCTCCTTGCGTCTGGTTTAAGATGTGTGCTCTCCTTGACCCTTTTGGAGGAGGGGATGGGGAGTGGGGTCTGGGGGTGGGGAAGGCAGGGGAGGAGCAGGAGTAGGGAAGAGAAGGGGATCTGTGGTTGGAAAGTAAAATGAAAAAATTTCTTGAAAAAAGTGTGCTCTCAGCTTGCTGCTCTAGCACCGTGCCTACCATGGTGGTGACAGATTCTTATACTTCTACAACTGTAAGCCCAAATAAACCATTCTTTTATTAAAAATAAAAATCCAGGTTTTGTTGTTGAGATTCAAACTCATTAGGAAATAATAAATAATGAATATGATGCCCAGTCAATTAATAACCTAATAGAAATAATATGGGGAAAACTAAAGAGAAAAGTAACTTTTAAAATCTTTGTTGACTGTTAGCAAAATTTGAGCTTGGGGGGATAAATATATTTCAGAAACAGTGTTAAATCTAATTTGACCAATATAGAACCTAAAGATATATTGAAAGAGTTGATTTATAATCATGTTGGTATGTCATAATTTATACAACTTCATATTTATGAAACAGAATTTGTTCCAAGGCCAGTGATCAATAATGAGATCAGTTTAAATATTTCATCGAAAAGTCTTTTGAAGAGCACAGGGATATCCAATCACATCTCCATCAGCAATCATTTATGTTCTGAAAGTGCTCACAAATCAATGGATTTAAAGACATTCCAGAGTTCTGTGGGAAGCTTATCACTTCCTGTTCTAAGTACAAATAATTTCTCTTTGGGGTTTATGGGATTTCTGTGTTTAGATGAATTTCTAAATGGTCTTATTAAATAAAAACACAGAGCCAGATATAAGGGTGATATAAGAGCCAGATATAAGAGCCAGCTAATCTTACCTCACCAAATTGGAAGCTTCCAAATGCAAGCGACTTCCTGTCTACCCATGCCTATATGCCTTGCTGTTCTGCCATCTGACTTGCTCTCTCTGTCCAGCTACATCACTACCTTTTCCTGCCCGGCTCAATCACTTCTTGTCTGTCTGTACAGACCTCCAGACTTCCATGGTTAACTAGTGTTGAAATTTAAGGCGTGTGCCACCACATCTGGCTCTGTTTTCAGTGTGGCCTTGAACTCACAGAGATCCAGACATTTCTGAAACAGTGAAGTACACACTTGAAATTTTCCTGGAGTACATAATCCTTTTCAGACCCACAGGACTTGGCCACACTACCAACAGAATGTAGTATCCTCTCTTTTCTGCCTGTTTTGCTTTTTCAACTACTATTTTTAGAAGTAAAACCCAAATTATCGAGCTACAATTCTTATTTGATAGACTTAGTTTGATGTTTAAAAGCTTTTTTCTCCTGGATAATATCACATATTTTTATTTAATTCTACTTTGCTTTAAGAAAATAAACCTTCTTGTCAAAGACCATTGATTTTTTTTTTCAAGGCTCATAATTCACCTAACATTGGAATTTATATGTCACATTTGTATAAGAACTTTTCAGGCCGTGGTGGATGTGTACACCTGTCATCCTAGTACATTGGGGCTAAAGCAGAAGGAGGGTGGACCTATTATAATTCACCCTATAGAAACTATTTTAGGTATATAACAGGGAATGAAAAAAGGGTGAAATACTGTATTAATATCATGATGAAGAGGAATAGAAGCAGCATGCTACAGGTTCAAGAGGGAAAGGAAGTTCATCAAAACCAAATGTAATGCTGTAGAAGATGGAAGTGACAAACTCTTCAGAGGCAAACTGTAGTGAACACCGTTGTTACATTTTGTATGTACATGAAGCTCAGCTGGATACTATGGTCCAGAATGTGAGCTTGAAAATTACCAAAGAGAGTGACCAGTCTGCTGTCAAGAATGCAATAGGACTCAAGCCATATGCTACATGATTTGGTATATATGCGGCCAGATCTGCATATGTTGGCCATTGTTTGGAAAATTCAGTAAATTACAGCATCAAAGGGAACAACTTCTCTTAGTAATATTCACCTAGAACCAAGGGATAAGGGAGGGATGATCCCCAAGAGTAATGAGATTCAGCTCAGAGCATTAAAAATATTTTTTCCTGATGGGTATTACAGAGAGGCAGATAGTTTAATAATTACTTTATTAACAGAAGAAAATCATAAGTGTTTTGAAGGGGAAAAGAACTTGAAATGATCCAGGATATTGCCTCAGGCTGCTATGTAGATTCCATCACCATTTGTTGATACAGAAATAAAGTAAAATGAAGATATTCTTGGTGAACATTCTAAATTTGAAATGTCAAATAGATACTTATTGTAAATGTCAAGTAACAGGACAAGCAGAGCTCCATGGAGAGGTAAGGGGGACACAGAGATTTATCAGTAATCAACAATCAGTAAGCAGACTTAAAGTGGTGAGAATGAATTCATAGAAGAGTTCGTATAAAAGGCACACTTCATTTCAGCACTTAAAGATGGGCTGTAAAATAAAGAATCATTAGAAAAGAAAGCAAGGTGACTAAAAAGTGGAAGACCTGATGGATGACATGAACGTAAATTATAGAGAGTGAACAAATATATCAAATCCCGTGGAAAAAAATTTTGATGGAGGCAATGTATGAAGGACATCATTGACCTAGATGCTTCATTGGAGTTCTAGGGATGGAAGATGGATGTGAAGGATGTGGAAATAAATTATACATGAAGTGAGTCAATAAGAGTCAAATTGCCATTTAAAGAGTTATGTCACATTGGATTGCAAAGTCGCAGCAGTCAGAGTGGGTGTGAAGAAGTCATTAGAGTATGGACGAGATTAAAATACGACTATAATGAACATGAGGGATCTCTCCTAATATTGTTTTAGTGTACAAAATAAGGTAAAGCAGAGATCGTGTAAACTGAGCTAGAGTTGAGAGGAAAAGATGTGGACACTTCCAACTGCAACCGTTGACAATTCTGAGGACTAGAAGGGGGTTCTGTGGTACTGAAAGATGAATCTCTGTGGTGTCCAAATCCACTGCCTAACTTTCTATCTCCAACTCAACACTCCGACCAATGTCTTTTTTAAAGATTTGTCTTTGCATGTCAGAGAGAGAGAGAGAGAGAGAGAGAGAGAGAGAACTTGCACACACATGGATGCAAGCGCATGTGGAGGCCAAAAGAGAACACTGGATTCTTGAAGGCCATACACGTTGAGAGAAACCTGATGTGAGTGCTGGTAATGGAATTCAATTCCTGAGAAAGAGCAGCAAGCCCTCTTAATCACTGAGCCATGTCTCCAGCCTGCAACTTCCCCTTTTTAGTGGCTCATCTTTGATTTTCAAGGTTTTTGTTTGAATATATTTGAGCATATTTCACCAGAGATCTTGAATGAAATAAAGTTAAATTTCTTGGGGGCACCAGAATCTATGATCTCGTACACTGGGAATCTGTAATAAAGACACAAAATTGTACTTTCCTAAAACACTTGAATAACTTTGGTGATATGAAATCAATTTGCTCTATTATCCAGCCTTTGCTTCTGTCTCTAACTACTTCAAGGTTGACATTTTGTTTCTTGATATGCTTTATTCTTTTCAAATGTCTTTATTTCTTCCCTGTCTAACTTATTCACCAAAGTTCCATCTAGTAAACTGGTACTATTTTTCACCAAGCCATGACCACTTGTGAGGCTTTGGAAAGCTTGTCTGAAATGGCTCTGAAATTTTCCCTTGGAAATGAGAATTTTATTGTCTCTCAAGGCTTTTAATTTACATGGAAAGAAGTGTCTCCAAAATATCTAAGTCATTTTTAAATGTACATGAAACAATGTGTATATGTTTTTTCAATATGTATTAGCAGAAAGGACAATATGGACTATATTAAACTTCTACATCAGCATTATCATTTTCAATTTCCTGAAGGCAGAGAGACTGTGCACACTGCCTTATAGGATCCTCAAGTGCTCTCTGCTTCATTTCTTCCAGAAGCCTCAAATACTCATAACTACAACACATGCCAAGCAGTGATTTTTTTTTTTTTTTAATCATAAGATAGGGTTTGACTTTCTACTGAAGGATAGTAAACTTCCTTTTTTTTAATGATGCTTGAATTTAGCACTGGAACCGAATTCCTTTCAAATTCAGTACACTCTAGGCCCACCTGCTCAGGCAGGTCTCTTACTAAACTGTTAATGCTCACAGTGAAGAAAAACAATTAAGACCTCCCGCAAGTGCGAGCTTTCCTACTTATATTTATAACAAACACATGTTGCCATGACTGCTGTTTTGCATTTCAAACCAGAAACCCTGGCTTGCAGACACTTCCATGCATTTAAAACCTCAATCAAGGAGAAACCATTTGCTTTTTCAAAGTAATTTAAGCACAGACTCCATTCCTGGATTTTTTTTTTTCTAAACAGCACTTTGTATGGTGTTATAGTTTACCACTTGAGTTTTTTTGGTTTTCTTGTGGTGAGAAAGAATTACTATTTCAGTTTCAAGCTCTTGATCTCACTGGGGAACAGAAAAGAAGGTCAATTTTGCAGCAGAGCAAAAAACAAATCCTAAGATCGGGGATGTGGCAGGAAAGAAATGGGAAAATACTGGTCAGCTCTGGGAGCAGCCAAACTCAGGCACAAAGCTCTTCACTGTGAACAGTTTTAGCAACTATAGAAGCTTTTTTGTGACATTTAGCTACTTAGAAGTCAGTCCACTGGATGTCACAGAGCAGAAAAGAGTATATACATACATACATATATACACATACACATACAAACACACACACACATATCATATCTATGTAACAGATTATCAAAAAGAAGCATTTAAAAAAAGAAAGTGAAGAGGTAAAAAGAAGAAATGAACAAAGGTGAACTTAGAATTTTTTAATCAAGTCTCACCATGGGGCAACAAGAAAAGTAAAGCTTACTTGATGTAGTGATATTTTATTTGTGATGAAATGTGCTATTTTATTTGTATGTTAATAAATAAAGTTTGCCTCGAGATCAGAGGTCATAGTCAGCTATAAACAGAAGTTAAGTGGTGGTAGCACACACCCTTAATCCAATCACATGGCAGGCAGAGTCTCCAGCCAAGCATGGTGACACACGCCTTTAATCCCAGTACCAACCACAGAGACCTGGAGGCCTATATAAACTGACTATACAGGCAGTGACAAGGAAGTAAGGTGTCTGGTTAAGAGCCAATGAGAAGGCAGAACAGCAAGGCAATAAAGGTACAGGTTAGACAGGAAGGAGTTCTCTTGGGAAGCTATGGTGATGTGGTGAGCGAAGGTTAGTTGGAGGATATTGCTCTGATCTCTACAGCTTGCTCCTCTGTATTTGGCTCTGTGTTTCTATTTAATAAGACTGTTTGGAAATGCATCTACAACATAACAACCATCCCAATGGCTATTTTGGATTTTTTTCATGGCTAGTTTAACCAGTGTATGTTGACCTAGTTAACAGTCTAGACTAGACAGACTCATCTTAGAAATAAGAGTTATCAGTCACCTATCTAGCTTTATTATGTGTTAAGGTTATGATTCACCTATTTTAGGAACAATAAATATTTTACTTGCTTTACAGAGCTATAGTTCAATGTATTAAATAAATATAATTTTACAATTAGACACATCTAATACAGAGCACTTTTGAATACAAGCACATAGTAGTCTCTAAAGGATTAGCATCAGAAGCACACACATGTTCTTTCCCCAAGGAAAATGTCTCGGTACATAAAAACATATTTGCAAACCTTTTGACACTAGGTTTCTATTTATGTAATTCAGGTACAAAATTTCCAAAGCTAATATTTGCTTTATATTTACCTAATAATAATACTGATTTATAAGGGTGATACCAATCCTTAACATGCAATTCAGTATGGAAAATTACTACTTTGATTTATATGAAACAATTTTGAAAAAATATTTAAAGTTTCTAAATGAAAACCATTTGTCAATTTAAAAACTACATTTTGTAGGGAAACTAAAGGATTTGAGTGAAAAATAAGAATGACTTTGATCTTTAAAGCCAAACAGGATATTTGTGGCATGAAGTTTGTAAGAAAATACAACCGACACCTTAAGATTTCATGGTATCTAATTAAACTCTCTTTTGATACACTTGCTGGCTTATATTAACAACATAAATCAAATATTTAGACATTAATTTGTTAGGGATAATATGCATGATTTATATGTTGGGGTTTCAAGCTAGTTAAATAACACATATCAGAAAATATGGAAAAATTCAAAATTTGAAAATGAATTGTTTTTACTATGTGGGTTTATACTGCTTGTATGTTCTACCCTTATGTGTGCACACAAGAGAATCATATTCCTCACACATTTTTTTAATAGAAAGATACATACAACATTTACCTATAACTTAATCTAATTCACAAAATACATAGCCAGGATGTATAGTTGTAGGTATAGTTGCAAACTCAGTGGAAATAGTTTGAACAAAATAAGAGGGAAATTAGTTTCATGTAATTGAGAAAATTAGGATAAATTTGGCATTGAAAATATTTGGAACCATTTACTTGGTAAGCAGAAGGGGCAGGCTGATCTATCTATTATCTATCATCTATCAATCTATCATCTATTTATCCTCTATCTCTTGATCTATCTATATCTATGTATTAACCTACCTGCCTTTCTACTCATCTATCCCTTCCAAGCCTCTGCCTCATACACTCACACATTTTCAAATGCTAGATATCTTTTGTGTATACCTCCACATTCTCTTGCTGCTGATAGGGATTCCCAATGTTGTCCAAGAGTGGCTTCCATGGGATAGAAACCTGAATATTATTACAGTGGTTCTCCCTATCCCTAGTATGTTGATTGGAACATGAGGTTCACTGTGGTCATGAGTACAAGGTCCTCTGAGGCATCTTTTAGATTAACTACCATTCTTTAGGTCTTTGATCCTGTATTCAGAGTTTGGCCTTACCTGCGCAGGAATGAGAAGTAAAAAAATGTACAGAAAAAATTTATATATATATATATATATATATATATATATATATATATATATTAACTCTGTTATCATTTCTTCTAATGATAACGTAACTCCTATTATTTACAACCACCCTAGAATTAATTCAAAGAACAAAATATTATTGGAATGAGTCAGCAACGAGTCAATATAGACACCCCAATCACAAAAGAGTAACTAATTCATTTCAAATTGTGCATGTATTTTCTTATATGATTTACAAAGGAAGGAACCATCAGGTTGCCTAAAGAGCTAGTGTTTACTGTCAACTTGACACAGGAGAGCCTCAAATGAGGAACTGTCTAGGTAAGATTGGCCCCACAATTAGTAGTTGACAATAAAAAACACCTCTTCTCTTCTTAGCTACCACTTAATCATGGCGCTGACAAATCTATAAAGAGGAATTCTAAATTGAGTATTCAGCCATGCATACTAAAAGCCGGGATTACCTAACAGAATGGGGAAAGGGCGACTATTGGAGCAAGCGAACTGGAATCTCTGACAAAATTTTATTTTACTCTCTTCTGCATTGCTGTCACTGATAGAATTTGTGGAGCATGACAATTAACTGCCTTGGCCCTGTTCCTTTTTTTTTTTTTTTTTTTTTTTTTCAAGACAGGGTTTCTCTGTGTAGCTTTGAGCCCTTCCTGGAACTCGCTTTGGAGACCAGGCTGGCCTTGAACTCACAGAGATCCGCCTGCCTCTGCCTCCCGAGTGCTGGGATTAAAGGCATGCACCACCACCGCCTGGCTGCCCTGTTCCTTTTTTAAGGGGCAGAAATATCACCTGTTCTACTAAACATGATTGTCTCTTTGCGATTTACAAGAGTGACATGATGCATCCTATTTTAGAATTTAAGCAAATTGTGGGCTGAGCTCTTTGTAGGTAACTGCCACTCTCTTCGAATACTAAACTTCAGAATCCAATAGGCATGCTATGAGACAAATAGCCTTGTAAAGATATCATGAGTGAGTGTATAGGCCCAGACTCAGATATGTGAACATTCCACCTAAATGCAAACATAAACCATCAGATAAGTAAATGAATTCCCTTTTGATTTTTTTACAATGCCTGGGATCAAACCTAGGATTTCATACATGCTATGCAAGCAGTTCATCACTGAATGACACAAACCACCCAAATAAGTCAGCTTTCTCATTACCAATTCCAGCCTTAGACCTGCTCTTATCTTAGCTGATATTTACTGGGGGAAAAAAGCAAAGCAGTTCTCACTGAGCCAAAGTATGCATTAGTAAAGGAAGTATAATTGTCATTGTTCTAGAGTGCTGATTTTGGAGCTAGTCAGTGATGTGACAGTACAGGACTGTCTCATGCACATGGCTCAGAACTTAGCACCCCATATGTTAAAATAAAATATGAGATGGAACTGAAAATACAATCCAATGCTACAGATCTGCCTGGTGTATATGGCAGCCTGGTTCAACATCTAGAACTGCAAAAACGAAAACGAAACTATATGAAGGGATTCCTGTCATCTCATTTTAATAGCAAAAGACACGGAAAAAGCTTGCTTTAAGCCATATGATCATTTAGTATATCATATCTAAGATGTTTTATCTTGACTGTTATCTTGATTAAAAAAAAACTCCCAGGAGATTACTAAGATAGCACCCTGTGTTTGTGACGGACATATAGAATCTATTAGGGGTTGAGGGACTTGA
The DNA here is from genome assembly GCF_049852395.1 of Peromyscus maniculatus bairdii. NCBI lineage: Eukaryota > Metazoa > Chordata > Mammalia > Rodentia > Cricetidae > Peromyscus > Peromyscus maniculatus. The sequence continues at coordinate 63,146,764 of NC_134863.1, read as the reverse complement.
ATGTAGAATCATCATCCAATAGGTTGAGAGCTCAGACAAAGCTGAAGAATGAGATCCTGTAGTTCACACATTTTCAGTCTGCTTCCTGTCCATCAGGAGGTGAGCTCCTCCATGCCTTCACCATGACTATCTACACCTCATGAACAGTGGCGGCCACACATCATCAACAGAACCTCCTGAAACTATGAGTCAAAATGAATCTCTCTTCCCTTATGTTATTATGTCAGCTGTTTGGTCACAATAAATGTGACTAAAAAAGTATTCAATCAATGCTATCAAGGTAACTGTGGTGGTTTGAAAGAAAAAATGGGCCCCAAAGAGAGTGGCACTATTAGGAGGTATTACCTTGTTTGAAGTAGGCGTGGTCTTGTTGGAGGCAGTATGTCACTGTTAGGGTGGGCTTTGAGGTCTTCCGTGTCTCCCAGTGAGACAGTTCACTTCCTTTTGCCCGTGGGATAAAGATATAGCTCCTTCTCCACACTCAGCTCCTTCTCCAGTACCCTGTCTGCCTTCATGCTGCCATGTCCCACCATGATGATAATAGACTAAACCTCTGAAACTATAAGCCATCCCAATTAAATAATTTCCTTTACAAGAGTTACCAGGGTCATGATGTCTCTTCACAGCAATAGAAACCCTGACTAAGACAGCAACCCAATGCTTCCTATAACTTCTTTCACCATCTTTTATATAAAGCATTTGTTGTTTTCTCATATCAGGTTTATAGTATTATATACTATATAAGAACCCTATCTCTGTGACATGTGGCTTATCTGTTAAGATCCTGTTTATTCATCAGGATGATTAAATCCTCTTCTGTCCACACATCAGATTATAACAGTCATGGCAGAGCTGTAAGAACTAAAGTCAAAGGTATTACCTACATGTGCTTCCATAGAAAAAGTATTTTGACCCCTGTCTTACAGAGGTTAATAATATCTGAGATACTATATGTTCAAGGAATTAAAATTTTTCAGTATAATTTAAAGAAGAGAAAGAAAAGTTTTCCAATTTCCTAATAGGTTTGAGACAGAAAAGGCTATCCATATTAGGTTAATTTGCTTTGGCCTACATTTTTGTTATAAAGAATAAATTATGAATTTTTAGGCAGAAGGTGACATTGTTAGATTTCAGCAAGATTACATTATGAAGATGTTCCACATTGGTAATATAGAAGATGAAAGCTCACTCAAGAAATGACATATTTTGAGGATCTGAAGTAGAAAAGAGAAAAACTAGAAGAAACAGAAATCTACAGAAACTCCCTGGGTGAAAGCAAGCAAGACCGGCAGAATATTATCTACCTTAACTTTAAAATGGGCTACAAATTTTAACACATCCCTCTTCCAAAAGTAGACTCCAGTCACCCCTTATTTGGAAGTGGACCCGATTTGGGAACTTCTTTCCAATTAACAGACTACCTCAGAGAGCCCATGTGGTTTTGAATGTCAGGACCTGAAGAACATGACTTACACATCTTCTGTACCTCTTTGGATCTTTCTTTTTTCGAAAAACCACATAAGGGAAATTTGGCATAGTCTCAAAAGAATAAGAGTGCATCCATTGGTCAGTTGTATGTAAGGAGGGACAAGGCCTTCCCAAGCATCTTACACTGATTTCCCAGGAAAGGAAATGAGCCACCTAGACCCTGGATCCAAGGATACTATTAGGCCTTATCTGACCTGATGATAGGCCAGGGCAACATCTGGACCACAACCTCATGAAAATCTCTGACCCAGAGCCCAGCTACACTTCTTCCAACTTCAGACTCAAAAGCTGTGAGGAGAGTAGGTGTTTTTTTTTTTTTTCAACTACTGACTATGGGGCTCATTTATCATATAGTGATAGACAGTATAGCAGCCTTAACAGAACAAAATGGGAAATAGAGGAGGAGAAAAGAGTCAGGGGTGAAGAGCTTGCTATGTGCAGTGATGGACATGGGTAATTCTGAAGATAACTTAGGAGAGCCAAATAAACATGTCTTATAGAATTTAAGTAAGCCACACATATCTGCCACCCCAGCAGTGGCTAAGGATCAACTTATCCTTCAAGATACCTGTCTATTCAGTTTCCAAATTTTCTGATTCTCTTTTGATTTCAGTGAGAACATTCTCATTTACAATCATGTGTTTGTTCTTCTTCATTACTGACATGTGTACTGATTGGTGTACTATAGTTCCCAAGTTAGCAAATAACTGTGGCAAGAGAATCTGTAAAGGTAAGTTCACCACTCCTCTGTCTTATCTTAATAAAGAAACAAGGCTCTCAGTCAATAACCAGTACACGAGGAACCTAGAAAACCATCAAAACCCAACTTCAGACACTATCAGCAAGTCATAGGAATTCAAACCCTGGGATTTGGTCATATTTTCTTTAGATTCTTTAAACACATTCAAATACAATGTCTTTAACTTGGAATTTGCTGGAAATGTACAACAGATAAGGAAGGCCCAGGAGGTTGGGGAAGTGTCCAAATGTATGCATTCCAAAGGAAGGAAATGATCCCGTGTTATTGCCTTCCTAGGCTCAGTTTCTAGCTTCCAGCACAAATATGCCTCGCTGTTATGGTTTGGATGCCAGCAAAATTACTTTCCTGGAATGGTTGACTGCATTGGCATCAAAATTATATAGTTCCATACGAAGAAAGACCATCTATGCAAAGTTGACTACTAACTTTATAAAAGATTAAATTTAGAAATCATAAGCAAGGAAAACATACACATCAAATAAGACCACAGATCCAGAAAAAATATAAATATCAATAAAATTTCCAACACCGAGAGATACCATTTAAAGTTTCCATAAATTGATATCCAATGCATTCTTAGATTATATTAAATAGCCAGCATATAGTAGATCATCACTTTTGATGAAGCATCATAGCAGACAATGAGAACATGGTAGATAATCTGGGTAACTTCCATTGAGTGTGTCATACCATAAACAAATGGGTCACCTTTTCCTATTACTAAAGGGATTACATTTTTTACATGCATGAAATCATACACGTATATATACACACACACATTCACAACATTGAGAAGCTGAATTACCCACTTCCTGTGTTAGACATAATGAATTCTCTTGCTCCCCTTAATACCCACAGGCTGTTCTGCCAAGTTTAGAACAATAACCATACGCAGCCTCAAATGTCTTCAAGCATTTTTATTTGTCCTTCTGTCCCTGAAACAGGGTAATCCCTCCTTTACTTCAGTATGCTTTTCTTTCATTTTAAAAAAATCTAAGAAAAGCCTTAACAAATTACTGAGAAACCCTTTCATCCTAGATAGAAGTTTTAGCTTACTCTGTGGTTTTGGATATGTGGGTGGTGAGGGAAATTCAACTTTGTAGACCAGAATGGTGTATACTTCTGACTAATATTGAATACAAAATAGAAATTCATTTCTCACCATAGTAGGGGACACATGTGGTCAATGAAGGGAATGTTAGCCTGACTTCAATTATTTGTGGTCAAAAAGGAACACAGAAATCTGAACTATCCCAAATTAAATGAACTTATTTTATCCCAAGATCTGTCATTGTATTAGAATAGGACCATTCCATCTGAATTTAATTTTTCAATTAAAACAAGAGAAACATGTTCCTTGTCCTTTGTGAAGCTTTGACAGACAGTCTGTACCCCAAGTACCGACAATGAGATGCCTACAGGACAACTGGGAGTAGCTCCCCTTAATTTGCTCAGAAATAACTCCCACTGGGGGGAAAAATCACAGAAAGTAAACATACTTGTACAACACCGTCACTTGGCCATCTCTTTCTCACGGACTGACTTCCCTTCCCCCAATACCAATGCAAAAAAAAAAAATCAGAAAACACACGGAATCTTGGTTGAACTGCAAGACAGTTTAAGGTCTGAATTCATAGATAGTGAAGCAATCATCCCTAATAGCCCTCAAGCATGCCAAATGGAAAGTTTTTTTTTTTTTCAAAAGATCTCCACCAGAATGATTCTCGTCAGCATTTGTGTTCTGACAGAATTGTTTCTATGATTGTGCACCCAATTTCCTATAAAAGACTCTCCTGAGGTCCTTTCTGAATTCGTGAGAGGAAAATGAACAAAGGGCTTCTGTGCTTTATTAGAGGTGGGAAAAGAAGCTTTTTAAAATGATCTCAAAGGGAAGAGGGAGTTTTCTCCTGGAAAAAATAGTCGAGATGAAAACAATCCCTTTACAATATGTAGGGGTTGTCTAAGAGGTTTGGGGCTATTCCCATGAAGAGGAAATAATCAAGGCCACTCAATCAAGATTTTCTTGGGCATAATAAATAATGAGGCTTATTATAATTTATACTTGTTTTTGCTTTCCGTGTCTGTGTGATAAATATGCACCTGATGAAGTTATCTATTTTAAGGAACAGAAGCTACATTTGGTTATTTATATAGGCACGTTGTGTTCTGGAAAGGTGTTATGACTTGTTCTCAATCTGTGTGGGGGAATTAACAGTGTTTGCTCGGTGTCCTGAAATAAGTTGCTAGGAACTCAGTAATTCCTGAAACTTCTGACAGGGACAGAGGACTAAGGGAAGCTTGAGAGACTGTAATTCAAATAGGTGCCTCTGCATCATCCAGGGAGGCCATGAGACCACAGCACTGTTCTATGAGCAACCACGACAGTGGTGTTTCTATTGTTCATCAATCAATGAACAATGGCTTTTATTATTTGCTGAGTCCTGCTTTTTGTTATTGTATTTTTCTTTATTCACTGTTGTGTCTTGTTTTTGCCCAGACTTTCTGTTGTGGAGGGATTTTTCAGACATAGAACAAACACCACACCCTCATTAGGTCATGACTGCTTTCTATCTAGATCCCTGGAGCATGATTTCTATGAGTAGATTTTCCTTTATTAGCCCCCTTAGTAATGAAGTAATCATATATATTAGCCAAAGTTAAACATGTGTACCTTTGACTTTCTGTCAGTGTTAAATGAGATGAAAAAATCCTGGCATACTGTTCAAATATTCTGCATGACATAAAAACCCTTTATTTTTCTATTTCACTGGATTATTCTTATACAAATAATAAATAGACTCTTCTAACACAGAACATACAGAAACTAAAAGAGGTGTAGAGTAAGGCATTATCCAGTATGATAGCAGAAAATGGGTTCAGTGAATTGATGCCTGATTCAATATTCTAACTTTATTCTGGTAAATCGAATGGGGGTAGTAATTCCTCAGCACACTTTATAAATCCATTAAAGAGAAAGTTTTCCAGGGAATGACCACCAGGCCTCTTAGTCTATTTTTGTTGCTGTTGCTATTGCTGATAACATAATACCAAATACTGTGAAAGTTATAAAGAAAAAAGGTTTAGTTTGGTTCATGGGTCAAAAAATTACTTGTGATGATAGTCTTCTTGCTGATAGTGTCTCAAGAAAACAAACGGCAGTGCATCAAAGACAGGGAGTTCTGGGAGATGGCTGAATAGTAGACATTCTTACAACAAAATCCATGACATAGATAGACTTGTCCATTCATGAAGGTAAGCTCAGAACTCCTCTTGAAGGGGCCACATTGTCCTTTCTCTGCATATCCCCAGAATGATTCAGTTTTAGCATGAATCTTCGAGAAGATTACCTACATTTATATCATAGTAAATCGTAGTACCAACTAAGTAAATGACTAGGTGTGATGGAGTGTGTTGATCATCAATGTTACAGGGTCTGGAACTCTCTGGAGATAAGCCTCCAGGCCCACCTCCTGTTTTCCAGTGATTCAGAGAAACTAGGAAAGTTGGTTCCTCTATCTAGTCTCTACAAAAACAACGCATTTTGTACATGTGACCTGACTAATTTATTACCTCCAAATCCACACAGTATATCAAGCAGAATGAGGCAGATTCACCACCAGTTTAAAACAGCAACCTATGTATGATTAATTATATAATGATATGATGTTTGTGGCTTCCAACACAGGCAAGACTGGTGCATGGAAAGATAAAATGTTTTGTGAAATATGGCTATGCTGTTTCTTTAATGACAGCATTAATTTTATCATAATACAAAACTCATGCTAACATTAAGAGTACAAACTTACCGGACACTTTCATTCTCTGTAGGGATTCAGTACTTAATTCGATACTCCGTTTAGTCTGATACTTTACTGAATGCATGATTAGAGAAACTTAGAAATTTCCCAAAATATCTAGACCATCTTGGCTACAAATATTAGTCTTTCTTTTAAAAATGTTTGTGCTTTATGCATTCATTTGTGCATGTGTGGTGGCAAGAAATCCACAGCTGACTGTGTGGAGCCGGTCCTTCTTTCCTCCACATGGGTTCCAGAGATCTAACTCATGGTAACTTTATCTACCTGAGCCATCTTGAGAATTGATCTTTCTTATGATCTTTTCTGGTTTGATGTTAAACTATCAACTTTGAGAAGGACTGTTAAATATTTATTCACTATAACTTGTCCATAAGTAGCAGAGGGATGACTACCATTCATTCTGAATGCTTTCTCTTTAATGGGTCAGATACTGACCTCTGTGTTGTATTTAACTAATACTACGGAGTATTTGGGAACATACTCATTCCAGATGATAGGAGACTAATTGTGAGCCATGCCCCTACGATATCCCTACTTGGACAGTGGCATCTAAGAGCACCACTTTTTTTTTTCCTGTACCACTTCTGCACTATGGGGCACACAGTATGATTGTCTTTGACCCTCTGGCCTTAGTACCTGTGACTCTCATCCATTCAGTAGTAATAGAATGGGAAAACAGAGGATTTCCAAAAACACTTCCTTAGTCTCCACTTAGAAGAAAGTAAGACATGGTGTTGGGTGTCATGGTGGTGCATGCCTTTAATCCCAGCACTCAAGAGGCAGAGGCAGGTGGATCTCTGAGAGTTTGCAGCCATCTTGAACTGTGTAGCTAGCCCCACGACAGTCAGGACTACATAGAGAGGCCGTGTTTAAAAAAAAAAAATAAAAACAAATCAAACACAATAAAGTGGGACATGGGTTTCTAAACCTTTTGATCCCCAAAATTTATCTTCCCCTCAGACTTAACCTGAAAATGAAGTTGGTTATTAGGAAAAATATATAAACTATGTGCCCATTGTTATAGACTATTATTCTCTCCTTACCTGAAAAGAAAAGTGTTTTATGTTATATGGAGGAAAGTGGGGAATGCTGGTCTTTGTAGATTGAGGTCATTGGCACTTAGATGGTAAAATGTGCCACACACTCCTGACCACACCACACCCCATCCCTGGACAATGATGGCTCTGAGATACAAATGGGAAGCAAGCACAAGATAAAGTAAGTGGATAACAGAATGAAGCACTTGAATAAAATTATGTTTCTATCACTACCTGTCTTTAGAAACCCAATGCTTAAACTCAGGAAGGCAGATATTAAAGAGGTTTGAATACTGTCCTTTTTAAACTAACATGTTTTATTCTAAGCAAATATAGAAAGACAAATATTTACTTAGTTATAGGATATATTGAGATATTTTAATGTCACGTGTACAGAAAGAATGGATGTGCACCTTCATTCTGGATTATGTTTAGAGGCTATATATGCCAATTATATGAAATAGATTTTTTAATTGTAAAAAAATCAGAATAAATATAAGCAACATCTGTAAGAAAGATATAGAATTAAGACAAATTAGAGAGAATTGTATGTGCGCGTTTTTGAGTGTGCATATGTGTGAAGGGTGTGCAAAGATATGTGTGCACATGTGTGTGGAAGCCAGACAGACACCTGTGGTGTCATGCTTCAGATCCTAGCCACCTTTTTTTCTTTCCTTTCTTCTTTTTTTTTTTATTTTTGAGAGAAAGAGAGAGGGTTTCTCATTCACTTAGAACACACTGGTAGGCACAATGGTCAAGAAGTCCCAGAAATAACTCCTATGTACTTGCCAGGCCCTGGAGTTACAAGCTGATACCAACCACATATCCGTCTAAAGACTGAATTTAGGTTCTTAAAGCACTCTGCCAACTGAGCTGCCTCCCCAACTTAAGAATTTTTCTCAAACTGAAAAAAAACTAGCATTTTTATCTTTGATTATTCATGTACATGATGACCAGTTACTTATATGACTGTCATAGTTCAGTGTATTCATCTTAAAATGTCGAAGCTAAGCTGTGGAGATTTGATTATGAAGAGGTAATTTTCACACCTATGTTCTGGTGTGAATTTATTTTGTGTATAAAAGTCAGAAAGTTAACTCCAAAACAACACACCCTATATAGCTACTTATTTTACTTGTATTAAATTGAATTATTATAAAATTTCTGATGCAACAGATACTCCTCAGGAGTAGGAGATAGGGTCGTAGATCAGAAGGTTGATAGAACCTGGATGATTTAGTCATTTGCATTCTAACACACTTGTTGAGATTTATGATTAATAAATATCTTGACAGGCATGTATTATTATTATTTCTGGCTTTGTGAGAACTGTAATTATTTTTAGAGGACATAGAGTATTTTCAAAGGGAAAGAGTGATTTATGCCATAATCAATTACTCACCTACAGCTTTAAGATGGTTATTTATAAATTGCTTAATCTATTACTTTATTTAATGGTTGCTTTCATTATGTATTCAATTAATGTTGTAAACACAGTATTGATTCTAAGGATAGTGCTTTTCATAAAATATGCTTGATCATAAAATGGAGCACCAAAATTTGAAATATAAAAATGAACCTGAGCCTTGTTTCACTAACACTTGGAAGTGTGTGTAAACCTTCCTGCTTCTGAATTATAGACACAAGAGACAACTCAAATATCAGAAGCACATATCTCAAAACGCTGCTGTTTTTAGTGGCAATTATCCTATTAAATATCCCCTAATTCTGTACCCTTAAGGAAAATATTTTATGTGAAAAGATTCTCTTTTGCATACAAGGGAGCTAAACAGGAAATTCAAACTTCAGATATCATTTTGTCAAGGTTAGGTTTACGTTTGTGAACATCGAGTCTCAAAGATGTGGAAATTAATTTAGTCATTTTCCACACATATCCCATCAGGCTTGCATATGTGCACACAGCCTAAGGAGGCTTTGGAATGGGTGATCGAATGGTGAGTTATCATCCCATTTCCCTTCCCTGGAATGTATCTTCATTGCTCACAACTTTGTCCTATGTACTTATGTCACCATGTCCTAGTAAATGTGCTTATATTTGTTTATAAGGATCTTTGAGGGTTTCAATTGTCCCTTGTATAGAGTCATTTCGATTTTCTATTTCCACTACTTAATATTGACCCCTTAACTTTGCTCCTCTGTATTCTGATGGCTGCCTTATTGATTTCTCTTTCCAATCAACACTATACACTATTGCTAGACTTGTTGCCAATCCTGTGTTGTAAGACATTCACTTCTTCTTGTTTAGAATAAACATCAATTGCTTAGCTTCAAGTTGAAAGTTCATTATTATGGGACCCCCCCCCCCGACACAAATTTCTCAGCCTTCTTCCCATACCTTTAGCCTCACCTGCCCTAAGTTCTGGCCACATTCATCTATCTAACTTGCCTTCCTTCATGGTTGCTGTTGTTTTCCTGATATTGGTCCCAGTTTTCTACTTTATCTAAAATTTCATAAAAGATTCATCCATAATTAAAATCTCAAAATGGCTATAAATGTCACTATCCAGAATTCATGTTCTGACCTACACTATCACAAGATTGTTTCAATGGTAATCACAGTACATATCATATATGGTCCTTTACTAAATGTATTTCTGTACATCTAGCCACATTTCTAGAACAGCAGCACATGAAAATAGAGAAACATTTTATTTTGTTTCTGTTTAGCTGCAGTGTCTCCAGTCACATAGGTGTGTTGTTAGAAATACTTTGGTTGAGTTTTAAATAATTTATGTTATTCACATTTACCTGTTATAATGCAATATGATCATACTTTTTCAATTAATGATTTAGAGCAATATTTGTTGATATTGCCATACTGGCTTATAAAGTCATCAGAGATCACTAAAGATTGTCAAGCTATTTGTCCCCCAAGGCAAGGAGATACAGACTGCAAAGATGTGAGTGAAGGAGTTCTGTATCCTAGGGACTGCTCATCCCCAAAGCTTTATTTTAATCTGTTGCCTGGGGGAGGCCTGCAGATGTTAGTGTCCTTCTCCTACAGAACAAGCATCAAGGTCCTGGAGCTTCACCTCTAATACTTACTGCCCTTCCTTCTTGCTGGATGTCCCTGCAAGAAATGTTTGCCTGCAAAGAATTGGATTGTTTCTCTCTAGAAACAGAAAATAACTTTAAGTTCAGACCAGAAAAGTTGGGACTTTTGTTTGCGATAACCTCCTATCTTATTGGAACGAGTGCTGTATTTCCAGAGGGCCGAGGGCGTGAAACTAAAGGCTAATGTTCTCAAGAGTGAGGGACAATCAAGCCACTGTGAGCCTCATGCCCTCACATCACCTTCCTGGGCACAGAAGTTGAGTGGAACTTCCTTCTGCTGGGGGACACCCTGCACCAGACCCCCAACCTCTTATTGCTTCCTTCTCAATACCAAAGGAAATTGTTTCACTTCTGTTTTGTTAGATGGAAGGTCATAGGGCATTAGGCCAAGGGAGCCCTCAAGGAATATAAAATATAGCAAGGGTGAAAGTCTCATGCCAGCTAGGAGAACAGGGATTTGATTTCCTGTGGGAACTTCCAGTTATGTCCCCTACCCTCCCCAAAGTTATGATTTCTCCTGGATTCAATATTAGCTCCTGTTCATTTCTGTTTGGCCTTTCCTTCCTGTTCTTTTTCCAAGCAGCCTTGGTTTCTGTTTTTGGAGTCTGTCTCTTTTACCCTTCAGAGTTAATAGATGTATTGATTTCATCTGCACTAGCAAAGCAAAAAACAATAATGTTTTTTGCCTTAGGATTTTCTGAAATTTTGTGTTTAAGATCTCTTTTTCAGATTTTTTTTTTTTTCATGAACAAAAATCATTCCAGACTCGATATGAGGTTAACTCAGGGCATATCCACAGAGCAAAGAATAGGAGCCTGCCTGTCCTCTTCCTCCACTTCTTCCTCACCACATGCCTGACTGACATGCTTGGAGGAAAAGCTTGCCCCCAGCAGAGTTTGGTAGGAGGTTGTTGAGCTCAGGCATTGCTTCTTTGACTCTTCAAAAATAAAAATAAAATGTCTTCTGCAGGAATGATTACAAGTCCAGAATCTAGAATCATGCTCCTCATCTACATGTATTACCAATGCTTAATGACATGAAATAACTAAACCTCAGGTTTTTTTTTTTGTTGTTGTTGTTTTTTTTTATAAAAGGGAGACAATTCCTGACCTTTTGCCTCTCGGGATTGATGGAAAGATCAATCGAGACTGTCAAAGAAAAACATGGAAAATCTATGAAGCATTAAGTATATAATAAAGAGATTTTTTTATGAGACATAGCTAGTGAACTATAAGATTACATAGGTATTATTCTCTTAGAGTCGCGAGGACATTACTCATGAGTGGGGACAAGCTTAGCAATACTGAATATCTAGCTGCCACTCTCCTATTTCTGCAGTATCCCATTCAACTCCTGAGGACTCTGCCTTTCTAGAATGTTCTCTTGTGATGGCTCTCCTGGTTAGTTTATTTTTAATGAATTTGACATAGTTCTGGATCATCTGGGGAGAACCTGAATTTAAACAAACAAAAAATGCCCCCATCAGATTGGTCTTTAGGTGAGTAAGAGCTGGGAGGGGGGCGTGCATTTACTTGATGGATGATTAATGTGGAAGAGCAGAATCTACTGGGGGAAGTACCTCTCATGGTCCTAAGTAGCATAGGAAATCAGGCTGAGCAAGCCATGGGGACCAAGCTAGTAGGCAGCATTCTTCTGTGGCCTCACTTTCAATTCCTGCTTCTAGGTTCCTGACTTGAATTTTGTCCCTACCTTCTACTGGACTATGAGGGACTATAAGCTGTTAAATGATATTAACCCTTTCCTGCCCAAGTTGCTTCTGGTCATGGTGTTTATCACAGCAATAGAAAGGTAACTAGGAAGAAGACCTCTACGATTTCCCGACTGCAGCCATAAAAATGAACTTATTTTTAAATGTAAACATTTAAGTTCAGTAAATTCAGAAACATTCTGGAGAATTTGTCCACCATAACTTTGCTGCCCCTGTATTCCAGGATCCAGCAGCACTCACAATATTTAAGTCTATGTCTGAGGGATGCTGTGGTTATTTGAAGCTCATACGGCATAACGATCAGTAGGATGGAATAATTGTCAGCTCTGTAAGTTAGTCCATTATCTTTTAGAAAAGATAAGAAAACACATGAAGATTCAAAGTCTATCTTACTCTTAGCACATAAAGAAGCTTCATATCCTCCGTAGGAAGATTGATGTTCGATGGGTTAATTTTGGTCTCAAGAATTAGGACAGGCTCCCTGCCATGTGCTTAGTAAATGCTAGCAAAGAAAAACTTAGAAGTGGCATTAGATTTCTGAGTTGGGCTAAAAGGTAGGTTATCCCAGAGTCTCTGACACCAGCATTATCATACTCTCCACTCAGAGAACTAAAAAGATGCAGCTTCCTCTTTCAGGTCCACTTACCATTAAACAGTAAAAAGGCGGCTTTGAAAAACTGTGGTTTTGTTTGTTTGGTTTTGGTTTTGTGTTGGTTAGTTTTTGTTTTCAATTAACTAAAACTTTAAATCCCACAATACACAAAAAGCATGTGAAACAAACTGGTGGGCAGATTGTTCCTTTTCAATGGCAGTAATCTTGATAAATCAAGGTTTTAAGTTACATGTATTTAAGAGTCATAGCTACTAAATATTCAAGCTGGAAGGGAGAGTTCATGCTCTTTCCACAACATGAGTGACCAATAAGGATGCTGACAAAGTATGTGCTGTATGCTCCAACTGTTTGGTCAGTCTCCGGTGGAATCTTTTGCCTCACGGATAGGTTCCTATTGTCTTGCTAGTTGGCTTCATATTTCACCCTGAATGTGGCTATCTTGAAATGTTTCATAACATGTGGGTTTCAATTATATCTCAACTCCATGGATATCTCCAGGTAATTCTAGGCTTTAAATAAATAAAACTTTGGCTTATTTCCTTGTTATTACTTGTTTGTCTCTATCACTGCCAGGGCACTAAATCTTCTCAATTCTAATTCAGCAATATTGTCTTTTCTGTTTGTCACAATGACTGACTGCTCTATTTCAGAAGAATTCCTCTCTGGGGTCTTTGCCCACAAGCAGAATCTTCTCTAATCCGACCTTCACAATGATTTGAGGGAGTTTCCTGAAAACACAAATTGGATCATCTCTTTTTCCTCTTCAGCACCCACTCTACCCACACCATCCCCCACATACGATTGCTCTTTGTTGAAAAGGATCTCTGAATGGCTTGGAAATTCTATGGCCAGAATACCTGACTTGATCCCACCCCCTTTCCTCACATTAACATATGACATAAGCTACCCTAAAAACCTCTCTCATACTGACTGCTTAATTACATTGGTACCGGAGCCAGGGAAACTACCTTACCTCTTCTTATACTATAAAACTTGAGGTCCTGCTCCAAGCAACACCATTTCTGATATGTCTTCCATTTTATTATTTTTGTCAGCAATAAGTGTTCCTCCCCTCCTATGAACACCGGTCACTCCTTTAACTACAACCTCTGCAAGAACTTGGTATGTACACGTTACTCTCCTGGGTAAGAAATTGACTGAGAAGACAGAGTATCAGCCATAAGCTCTCTCATCAAATGCTAATTCCAACAGCTCTGATGTGAAACCTGACCATGTCACTCACTATTTGTTTTCCAACAGGCAAATTAATTAGCTTGCCCAGGTCTGTAAATATGGGATATCGTTCTCTCTTTGCAGGGAAGGGCATTATATCAAAATTTGAGCAGCATTTTAGGCTTTGGACAATAAAATAACTAGGGAACTTTCAAAGAGCCAGTGCACGTGGGTTCCTATTCCAAACATGAATTGCAAGTGAGTGATTAGCTGTCACAGAAAAGAGGAGCATTCTCAGTCCAAAGAAAAAGAACATATAGGCCCTTTGGCAGGGTTAGGCATGTCCCAGAACCTCTAAGGAGATTTAGGGTGTGACTCTGAATGGTAAAGAATAAACATACCTAGTTTGCATGAGGTCATACTATGGATTTAGGAATCCTTTTGAAGGAAGAGACTTGGAATCTGAAGATGAGTGGTGTGATTATTATAAACACAATGAGACAGGAGGGACAGAATCTATTGTCAGGAAATGAGTGCATCTAGACCTCCAATGTCCACTGTGTCACCTGTCCTGCACTGTTCACTTAAGATTCCAGCCTTCCTAGATTGTCTTCGAGGAGTGTCTATATATCATATACAGTATTCTGATCACTGATAAAAAATAGTTAATAGTTAAGAAACATAATCTCTATTATCACATAAGAGGTCACATAATCTCTATTATCACATAAAAAAACTTGTGATATATTCTCTTGTCTCAATTATGCCTAGAAATTTCTTCTTGCTGCTGGTAAGTTCATCTATTCAGTTGCTGGCTCTACAGCTGCCATCCCTCACTGGCATCAGCCACAGTTTTTCCAGTTTTGACTCAAGACCATCAGTTCCCCAGGAATCCTTCAGGCCTTAAATGCCAGATTGATACCGCTAAGGCTTCCAACATTGTGAACTGGGTAGTTACTGAGGTTTCAGCCTCTCCAGTGTGCAGATATCCATTGTTATACTACCTAGCCTATATCATGTAAGACAATCTAACAAACCTCCTTTATACTATACATTAATTCAACAAGTTATTTTCCTCTAAAAAACCCTTTACAATATATAGACTAGTCTATATTCTTCGGTTGAGTGAAATTGCCTTAATGGCTTTTGTAGCTAGAGTTTTCCTGCCTTGCCCACAGTCAGGACAAATCTTTGTCACTTGCCAGTCCCAGAGCTGCTCAGACCCAACTAAGTAAACACAGAGACTTATATTGCTTACAAACTGTATGGCCGTGGCAGGCTTCTTGCTAACTGTTCTTTTATCTTAAATTAACCATTTCCATAAATCTATACCTTGCCACGTGGCTGGTGGCTTACCGGCGTCTTCACATGCTGCTGGTCATGGTGGCGGCTGCAGTGTCTCTCCGCCTCAGCCTTCTGCTTCCCACAATTCTCCTCTCTCCTTGTCCCACCTACTTCCTGCCTGGCCACTGGCCAATCAGTGTTTTATTTATTGACCAATCAGAGCAATTTGACATACAGACCGTCCCACAGCAGGCTTTAATATAAACTATAGTAGCGTTAGAAGGTTTATAGAAATATGAAAATTACAGTCATGGTAATATCTGAGTGTGAGGTTAGAAAGTTGACTAACGTAGTAAAAATGCCTGCCATGAAAACATGCGGACTCTGGTTCAGATATCAAGAATGTATGTTAAGAAGCCATACATAGTGATACACATCTGAAACCCTAGAGTGGCATGGAATTAGAGATGGAGACAGGTAAATCACTGGAGACCAGGCAGCCTATCTATACATAAATGATTGCTGAGACTGTGTCTCAAAACATGAGTATAAAGAACAACAGAGGAAGACAGCAGCCATCGACTTCTGGCCTCTGGAAGAATATGCACATACACCCTCATGCACTTGTGAACATACACACACACACACACAGACACACACACACAGAGAGAGAGAGAGAGAGAGAGAGAGAGAGAGAGAGAGAGAGAGAGAGAGAGAGAGAGAGAGATCTAATTTCTAAATCTGAGCTCTTTTATTTCTGGAGTTTGTGACCCTATATTGAGTAAAGTATTAAACATTCCAAAGCCTCCGGGTTTTCATCATTAAAATTAGGAAAAAATACTGAAAACACAAGAAGCTATAATATGATCAAATAATGAAAATGATGTCAACTGTATTGTGTAACTGTCCAGCACATATTTAGTGCCTAAAGTACTTTGTTAATAATATTTCAGGTTTTGACACCAATTTAGTTGAAGATGCCTAGCATTAAGCACTTAAGAAGGAAATCCTGTCATCTGAGATAATATGGATGTAGCTGAAATGCATTAGTTTAAGTGAAATAAACCAGTCTCAGCAGGTCAAGTAATGCAAAATTCCACGTATATTAAAAATTCAGAATCACAGACAGAGTAGGATAGGAGTTTCTAGAAGCTGTGAAGAGGGTTTGGGGAGAAAGGGTTTGGAAGTTGGTTTCAAAGGTTATAAGTTCCAATTATGCAAGATAATGAAGTTCTTGGAGATCACTGTAAAATACCATGGCTACCACACTGTACTCTTCAAAATGATTAGGAGAGTAGATTTTGTGTTACATTTTGTTCCACTACAAAAATAACAAAGAAGAACATGAAGAGAATTTTGAAAGTGAAGGACATATTTAATACCCTGATTGCACTGATGACATCATGATTGTTTGCATATGTTGCAACTCATTAAAGTAAATGTATTAAATGTGTCTATTAATTATTCTATATCAATTATACCCCCCAGTAAAGCTGCATTATAAAAGATGCATAGCTTCTAGACATTAGGATCAAGATGAGAAAGTATGAGAGATGTGATAGCCCAGATTTTATGAAATTTATATGTGTAGCAGAAAAGACACCTTTCCAATTCTGTGAAGCAGTCTAGATTTTGAATGAGGATAGGGTCCACTATTGTATACAACTGATTATTTGTATTACTCAGTGTCCAAAACATAATATGTGTAAAAGAAATAGAAGGAAAAAGAACTAAAAACGCAATTGTTTTTCACAATATAAGCTGCAAATTACAGGCAACTATAACACAATATAAGAATATTGATGAACAAAGTAAACAATGGATAAACATCACATGAATCAAATAGTAAATAGAAAATAAACTCCTTTGGCCTGATAACTATAAACAATGGGGAATGGAAACCCAGTAGTCTCCTGTCAGGAATGGTTAAGATTTTAAATTTCCTACATGTGCAATGTAAAAAGTTAGTCTGATAAATTTTCTAGATGCTGTCAAGTAGCCTAGTCTCCCAGGTGACAGAGAAAGGATGACTTGCATTTGTGACAGAAGCAGAAATCAATATTAGCACTGGGGTCAATTCTGTGAGCCCAACTCTCAACGAGGAGTTCACTGAAGGCCAGGGCAGACAGACCTGCAAGTGCCATTTGTGGGAACTCTCTAAGCCTAGAGAAATAGGATGTCCATGTGAGCAAGAGGCAGTGTGTTTCCCTTCCTCTTGAGGAAGATGCTCAATCCTCCAAAGCTCCCCCAAACCTTCCCATTTCTCCAGAGGAAACACGATCCTATCTTCCAGTGTTGTTCATTGATGGGAGCTAGGCTGGTCCAAGGCTTTCTCAGAGGCCCTGATGAAAGGACAAAGGAAACCTAGTTCTGTGTCCTTGCCCAGGGGCAGATATGGCAGGATCCTGTCTGGGACCGGTGCCAAGGACTTGAAGGAGCTAAGGTTTCAGTTCCAGGAAACTTGGCTTTCCTTCTTGAAGAGACTAGAGATAACGGTCCCAAGGCCATTGTGTGTTCCCTCCCTGATACCTTTGAGATATTCTGTGTTCCCCTTTGTGCAACATTCTTTGATTAGCTCTCTGTTGACTTCATTTCATTTCTTCCCTAAAAACTGTTTATACGATACTGTATTTCTTTTTTCCCTGCTTATTCTTTTTCCCCTATTATTGAAAATAATTTTTTTCTCAAACAATATATCCTGATTACTGTTTCCCCTCCCTCCATTCCTCTCAGTTCCTCCCCATCCTCTCCCATCTGGATCCACATCCTTTATGTTTCTCATTAGAAAACAAGCAGGCTACTAAGGGATAATAATTAAATGAAATAAAATAAAATATATTAAGATAAAGCAAAAACTAGTACATTGTAATAGGAAAAAACAAACAAATGGTAGGAAAAGAACCTAAGAAAAGGCACAAGAAACAGATAAAGATGCAGACATCCACTCATTCACAAACTCAAGAATCCCATAAAAACATTAAACTGGAAGCTGTTGGGAGCCCTGTGCCCTGGTTTCAGATCAGCATATGAATGCTTGTCCAATGGGTCTCTGCAAGGCAAGACCCATGGAAATGTTCTCTCACTCAGAAAGGACCAGTGGATCTTGGGACAGCACAGAATACTGCTAGGGCCATGTGGTCTCATACTCTCTTCTCTCTCGTAATGTTGATGATTCTCTTGGTGGTTTTTAGTTTTGCTTTGTTGGTCATGCATGGGACGGATGTAATCATTTCCAGAAAACCCCTCTTTTTTTTCTCAATAATTTTCCCCTAAAAGTCTTTGGGAACTGATGCTTCTTAGGTTTCTTACCTGGAAATACCAGCTGTTACTCCAGACCCTGGGAACTTTTCTTATTCAGTGCTGACAGCATCAGAGGCAATAAAAGTCAATGAGCATATATATATAAGGAAGCAGCACAGGGGACATTAACTATGTCTCCCAATTCGGGGGGGGGGGGGGAGGGGGAGACACGACACATTAAGAACAGTGTGGCATGATGGAAAAGGTATCTTATCAAAGTTCACCTTTATAGAGAAGCTTAGGTATACAGTACCCTTTTATAGGACAAGGGGACAGATAAATACGAGCTAACTGTATAAAAGCAGCCTACAGCAAATCACCCCTATTTCTGTAAATATGCTTTGTTAAGTTCTGAAGGATATTGCTCTTAAGAATGTGTGCCCATATCTATCACCTTTTAACTTTGTAAGAACAGGATGTGCCTGGCTCGATATCTACCTATACTAGCAAAATGGTTGGTTTTGGTTTAAAAGTTGTTTTAATTTAAAAGTTGAGAAACACATGATTTTTTCTGCCTGAGGTTAATGCTGTAGGGTGGGAAAATCATGTTTGTTTCTGAAGTATAAATAAAGACAGCGAGAGCTATTTGGGGCCTCCACTTGTGTGAAACTCATCTGGTAGTTAGATTCTTTCTGCCAACACCCTTTCCCATCTCAGGACCTGAACCCCACTGAGGCAAGGCCCTGGCATGAAACCATAATATACACATAATTGACCTAGAGGGTAAAATGAAAGGATATATATGTATTATAAATAAAATAATATAAAATTAAATTTAAATTTAAAAATAAGATAAAATTTAAAATAAAATAGCCATGACATGACATTATGGGACAAGGAACCACCAAATATGGCTTTGAGTTTATGTTCTGACTTTCTGTTGGCCAAGTACTGCTGGGTATGTAGTATATGTACCCTTAAAAATAGTTTGTTTCTGCAGTGACACTCCCTTGAAGAACACTAAATTTTCATTTGAAAGTGGTTATCAATTGGAGAAAGCTTCTGGGTCAGGGATGTAGGCATGTGTCCACTTCTTTCAGCTCTGAGACTCCATCTAGTACAGATCTATGCAGGTCATATGAATGCTGCCTCAGTCTCTGTGAGATCATATGTGCAATAGTCATGTTGATTTAGAGGGCTTTTTTGTTCTTGGTGTCCTCCATCCCCTCTGGCTCTTAAAATCTTTCTGCCTCTTCTTCTGCAAAGTTCGATGAGCCCAGTGGGGAGGTATTTGATGGAGACATCCCATTTAGAACTAGGTGTTCCAAGGTCTCTCACGCTATGCAGCTTGTTTGACTGTGGGTCTCTTATTTTTTCCCATCTGCTGCAGGAGAAAGCTTCTCTAATGATAGGTGAGCAAGACTGATCTATGAGTATATATAGCATAATATCATTAGGAGTCATTTTATTGATACTTTGTTTAAACCAGAAGTGTTTCATTTTATCCCAGGTCTCTGAGCTATCTAGTCTCCGTTTCTTGATCAACCAATCAGTGTCAGTTATGGGTTCCATCTCATGAAGAAAAGAAACCATGGGAGAGTCTTAGAAGCTTGGACTATAAAATGCTCTCATTGGGAATTGTACAATCATATAAAAAGATAAAACAATATTCACTTTTCTTAAATAATTAATTTTCTTAATTAATAACATTAATTGGAACTAATTATCTAATAATGATGATAAACAGAACTGATTAAAAATGGGTACGATTCTTCAGGAAGACACACTGTATTACATATAGGCTAACACGTACCATATTTGTCTTTCTGGGTCTGATTGCCTCATTCAGGATGATTTTTTTTCTAGTTCCATCCATTTACCTGTAAATTTTATGAATTTATTTTTTTAGTAGCTGAGTAATACTCCATTGTGTAAATGTAACACATTTTCTTTATCTATTTTTATATTGAG
Source organism: Peromyscus maniculatus bairdii (assembly GCF_049852395.1). NCBI lineage: Eukaryota > Metazoa > Chordata > Mammalia > Rodentia > Cricetidae > Peromyscus > Peromyscus maniculatus. The sequence goes on along the minus strand of NC_134863.1, from coordinate 63,126,576 downwards.
GAATATCTGGGTTGTTTCCAGTTTTAGGCGATTATGAATAGAGGAGCAATGGATGTGGTTAAACAAGTGTCTCTATGATAGAATGAAGTATCCTTTGAGTATATGCCCATGAGTGGTAAAGCTGAATATTGAGGTAGGTAGACTTATGTCTTCCTCATGAAGCCACACTGATTTCCACAGTGACTGTACAAGTTTGCACTTCTACCAATGGAGGAATGGACCCCTTACTCCACATCCTGGCCACTAAGAGCGTTTGCGTTATCAATTTTAGCCATTTTGACAGGTATAGGATGAAATCCCAAAGAAGTTTTGATTTGCATTTCCCTGATAACTAAGGATGTAGAAGATTTCCATGAGTTGAGTCTTTCTCGGCCATTTGAGTTTCCTTCTTTTGCGTATTTTAACTAAGGGTTATAGATCTGTTTAAATTGCTTATTTGACTTTGATTTAATTTTGGTAACTGATATGTATCAAGAAAAGTTTCTAGTTTTTATTTTGCTATTTGGTGGAGTACATGTTTTTAAAGTATATCCTCATGATTCTCTGGATTTCCTCATTGTTCTTATTTTCCCCACCCCCTTTTAGATCCAATTTTGTAAATTTGGATATTCTTTCTGCCTTTTAGTTAATTTGGCTAAGGGTTTGTCAATCTTATCAATTTTCTCAAGAACCAACTCCTTATTTTATTGATTCTCTGTACTGGGCTGTTTGTTTTTATCTTATTGATTGCATCCCTTAGTTTCATTATTCCTTGCCATCTGGTCATTTGGGGTATTTTTTTTTTCTTTTTGTTCAAGAGCTTTCAGGTGTGCCATTAAGTTACTAGTATGAGTTTCAGCATTTCTAAGTTACTGCACTAATATGTGCTTGTCTAACGAGGGAAAGAGCGCTTGGGGGAGCTGGAGATCCCAGCTGGATCAAGAACAGAGAGGGAGAACAAGGGATAGGAGACCATGGTAAATGAAGACCACATTGAACAGGAAGAAGCAAAGTGCTAGAGAGGCCCACAGAAATCCACAAAGATGTCCCCACAATAGACAGCCCCAACTAACCTACTCTGGTGATGGGATGGCCAAACACCCTAATTGTCTTGCTAGAAACCCCATGCAATGACTGAGGGAACTGGATGCAGAGATCCACAGCTAGGCCACAGGTGGAGCTCTGGGAGTCCAATTGGCGAGAAAGAGGGGGGTTTATATGAATGAGAATTGTTGAGACCAAGGTTGGATAAAGCAGAGACAAATAGCCAAACAAATGGAAACACATGAACTATGAACCAAAGGCTGAGGGGCCCCCAACTGGATCAGGTCCTCTGAATAGGTGAGACAGTTGATTGGCTTAATCTGTTTGGGAGGCATCTAGGCAATGGGACCGGGTCCTGTGCTCAGTGCATGAGTTGGCTGTTTGAAACCTGGGGCTTATGCAGGGACACTTGGCTCAGCCTGGGAGGAGGAGACTGGACCTGCCTGGACTGAGTCTACCAGGTTGATCTCAGTCCTTGGGGGAGGCTTTTCCCTGGAGGAGATGGGATTGGGGGGTGGGCTGGGGGCAAGGGGAGGGGGGCAGGAGAGGGGAGAACAAGGGAATCCATGGCTGATATGTAGAATTAAATTATATTGTAAAATAAAATTAAATTAAAAAAAACCACAATAGTTGTGCTAACTTTTATCAAATGGTATATACCTCAGTTTCCAAATTTGTAGACCTGCCAACTTTGGCCAGCAAGTACACATTCTCACTTAAAATGGGTATGAGAGCCATGGCTCAGGAAAGGCCGTAGGCATTTCTACCCCTTGAAAAGAGGCTATAGAGGAACAGCTGTGTGTGTTGCCTCTCACTGAGGCCCTTGGCTCAATTCCCAAACTCCAATAATAATACAACTATGAACTCTCGTACTGCTTTTTAGGTAATTTTTTTTTAAAAAAAAATGTTTTCTATAATTTATTTTAATGCAGTAGTACATAATGTTTCTTTTGTAATAGAATAATTGGATATAAAGTGTTTTACTTAATCTTCCGCATAGAGGAGTCACACACATTATTGTTCTTAATAAAAATCTGTACTTACTCTAAGTGACTTTCAGTTACTGTAGAAGCACATAGAAAATTTAAAATATGTTTCCTAAGACCCACTTAATTTACTTTCACCACGAAGTCAGCTTGCACTGTAGATAAATATGTTCTTTTTATATAATAAACAGGAAAACTCTGTCATAACTGACAGTTGCCTTCTTTGGTGATCCATTTCCAAGTTTGCATTAAGGTAATGCTCATGCAGAATTATCTCTCTGTGTAGTTATGGTCAAGTGTACTTGTGTTTCTTAAATTATTCAGCTTTGAGTTTAAAGGATGAGCGGTTAATACTCAAAGCAACAGTCACACTCATTTTAGTCTTCAGTTTCATTAAGATTAAAAAAATGTGACCTGGAGAGATGGCTCAGTGTTTAGAGCACTGGCTGCTCTTCCAGAGGACTCAGGTTTAATTTCCAGCACCCACATGGCAATTCACAACTGTCTGTGAGTCCAGTTCCAGAGGATCTGGCACCCTCACAGACATACATGCAGGCAAAATATTAATGGACATAAAAATAAAAAAATCTTTTTTAAAAAAATTAAAAATATTACCTAGCAGAATATGCATTCCCTTAAAGCACTTGTTACTTTCAGTCTAGGTTATTTTTTTAGCTAGAATGACCATAAATCAGCTGTATAAATGGATTAATTTGGAGGATGGTCTATAATTCTGATGAATGTAATAAGTAAATTTGGAAATGCATCAATTTTTTGTATTTATTCCACTATATTTAAAAATAATATAATGTAATATAATAATAAGGAATATAATGTAGCTCAATTAAGTGAATATATATAAATTTATATATAAATATATAAAACGAAATACACTAATTTTTCTATATGTGATTTGAATATTTTTAGATAACCTCATAAAACCTAAAAATATGTTCGCATTAAAGTGTGTAGAAACATTCAGATATTTCTAATACCATTTCTCTACTAGGGAAATATATAGTGGTAAGACTGGGGTGGGAAATTTAGGCTAGCATGGGGCTGGAGCATTTAAAGCAAATGAAGAAGTAATCAAAACACACACATACATATATACATACCAGGGAACAAATCATGAGAAAAGAAAAGCTATCTCAAATCAGGTGATTAGAACAACGGTACAGCATATAGTAAATTATTGCATTGTAACATATCATGGAAAATAATTATTAATGCAATACCAATACAAATAAATGAGTACACAAATGCATATAGATACAAACTTTCCTTGAAGTAAAATCCCCTGTAATGTGTGTACATTCCCGACCCACCGTGAGTCAGCATGTGACTCCCTTCTTGTGTGAAAGGCGGTGAAAGGAAAGGACCTTTACAACGTCAGCAGCCACAGTGAGAAGTCACACTGAGAACACAGATCTTTCAAATAGTGAAGCACCATTCCCTCAATGGTCTTCCTCTTTCCTCCCCTAAGTACACAACCCTTCTCAAATCATGAGTTTTAAGAATATAAGTTATGAGTTATAAGAATAAAAGAGATAAACTCAGATTGACGAAAATCTTGCAAAATAATTACAGACTGATTCTCTTCAACACTGTTAAGATTATCCAAAGTGGAGATAGTCTGAGAAAACAGCTCGGTCATCAGGGGTCTAAAAAATACTATGACTAAATACAATTTTGTATACTGGACATTACTTCAAAACAGTTAAATGGAATTAGGTTATAAACCAGGAAAGTCTGAATAGTGTAGGTTTCACCTAATATTAATAATGAATCAGTTGATTCATCAAAAGTAAAATGGACAACATTGAAAGATGTTAATAGCAAGGGAAATGACACAGAAATGCTCTATACTTTCTGTTGAATTTTTCTGTACGTCTAAAACTATTCTAAATTAAAACTTTTACCAAAACATAGGTGTTTCAGTATTTGCTCTGGCTTATTGGAGAACAGAGCTCCCTCATTCAGTAATGGACTCAGTTAATGAGATCTCACTTCCTGTGGTGGATTGAATGAGAATGGCCCCATAAGCTTATATGTTTGAATGCTTGATCCCTAGTTATTGGAGGAATTGTTTTGGGAAGGGTTAGGAGGTGTGGCCATGTTGGGTGAGGTGTGACCTTGGAGGAGATATGACACTGGAGGCAGACTTTGAGGTTTCAAATGCTCAAGTCATTCCCAGTTTGCTCTTTGTCTCCTACTTGCCAATAAAGATGTAAGTTTTGAGCTGTTGCTCAACTGCTCTGCCTTCCTGCCTGCCTGCCTGCTTGCTGCCATGCTCCCTGCCATGATGGTCATGGACCTTTCTAACCCTCTGGAACTATAAGCTCCAAATCAAATGCTTTCTTTCATAAATCGTCTTGGTTACAGTGTCTCATCACAGCAACGGAAAAATAACTGATACCAAAAAAGTGATGAAATGGATCTATGCAATTAGAAACTAAAAGTGATGGGAAACAAGATGATGGTCAACTTCACAAACAGGTTCCAAGAGAATATAGCAAGTTTGAATATTCATGGATTCTCATATATACTATGTCTATGACTTTAAAAATACCCTTGTCAAGCTACCTGGGTTGAATGATATTCCTAATTCATGATATGGTTTACAATCATATTCAGGCTGTATTTTCACAAAATTCATTTACCTTTGTATATTAAACTCTTTATATAAATATTTCCTGAATCAATACGATGCAAGATTTTTTATTCCATGGATAAAATCCACAATAGTCACATTTTTATATTTTCTCTTTGCACCATCTCTCCCTGTGTAATTTATTTGCTGATATCTATGCCATTCACCCATTTAGAATTGTTTTTACAGAAAATAAAGACACTAAATCTGAAAATCCTTAGATCATTATTTTTATCACATTTCCTCCAAAACATGAGGTTGAATTCCCATTTAAAACTATAGGATATTCTTTGCTTAAGTGTAATTCCAGCCTTTCTAGAAATAACAACAGAGAAACAAAACAATCGGTTATAGGGGTAGCAATAAAAGCAGATGATAAACAATGCTTAGGAACACCTGCATAATTCAGGCTACTTGAATTCTATTTTCTGAACTCAATATCTCTAAGTATTCTCAGCAACAAATCTAATCCTATATCAAAGGAATGAAAATTAGAAAGAGCACAGTACTTCTCTGGGAAACAAAGCAGTGGAAAACTTATTAATATATCTTAGATAGATGAATATCAACAATAATAAGTTATCCATGTCTAGCAAGTAACAGAAACTGTGCTAAATATTTTACATTCATTATCTCACTCACATCACATAAATCTGTTGTGATAACAAAATGTTACTTAGTAGGTTGTGTGAATGCTATGTAGAAAATTGAAATGACTGATCTTATATTACAGTATATGATTGCTTTTCAAAGGTCTGCATTCTTTTTCCCAAATCCATCTTTTGAAAATATTCATTCCTGTTAAAAATATTTTTCAATATCATCATAATAGAAATGTTTCATATGCTCATTCTAAAGAGGTATCTAAGTTATGGTGGGATGATTTGTTTTAGGTAGTTAATAATAAATCTTAAACCATATCTGAAGAAACAACTCAGTAAATAGCATTTATTAAAATTTATTTAGCCTGTAAATATATCTAATAATTGTGATTATAAAACACATGTGGATATTATGATATTGTAAATGAAGGTCATTTATAACTCTGTGATCCTCAATAAAAATAAGCAAAATACATTGAAACTCACTCCCAAACTCTACCTTCAGATGCAACTCTGGTGCATACTGGTGAACTTCTTCCTAGACATCTCCCAACAATTCTACTCATGCACTGGTCTATACCCTTTGTGCTGTTGAACTGCCTATTACAGTGATGCATCAAATTTTACTTATAATTATAGTAAGTTTGATGAATACCATGCCATCCTTTTCTTTTTACTGCAATTTAAATGTATCTATGGGCTTTTACTTATCTAATTCTTAGGTGCTACATATTACATAGTATAATGCCTTGATACAGTGCATTAGAAAAAGTAGGATCTGTACCTCCATGAAACCACTAAATTGAAGCTTCTCCCCTCTAAGCCTCCTGGATTGTTTTGTTCTAGTAGCACATTTTGCCTGCAGAACTGGCCCTGATGGCTCTGGACAGCAATTTTAAAGACATCTCTTAGTCAATAGTATGTGTGTGGTTGACACTGAGAGAAAGCCATAGGTATTTCTGAGTATTCCTGGTACCCTTTTTCTTAGTTACAGTGGTTCTTGCTATGATGACCAATAGCAAATTGGGGAGGAAAGAGTTTATTTGGCTTACACTTCCACAGTACTATTCATCACTGAGGTAAGTCAGAACAGAAATTCAGTCAGGGATGGAAAGTGGAAGCAGGAGCTGATGCCGATGAGTGCTGCTTACTGGCTTGCTTTCCATGGCCTGATCAGCTTGCTTTCTTATAGAACCCAGGACCAGCAGCCCAGGTGTAGTACTGCTGTGGATACCACTCTATATAAATAAAACACTGATGGCCAGTGACCAGGCAGGAAGTATAGGCGGGACAAAGAGAGAGGAGAATTGGGGAAACAGGAAGAAGGGGAAGAGACACTGCAGCCACCGCCAGGACAAGCAGCATGTGAAGACGCTGGTAAGCCACCAGCCACGTGGCAAGGTATAGATTTATAAAACTGGGATAATTTAAGATATAAGAACAGTTAACAAGAAGCCTGCCATGGCCATACAGTTTATAAGTGATATAAGCGTCTGAGTGATTATTTTATACATGGATTGTGGGACTGCGGGGCTTGGGGAACCTGGAGAGAAGCTCTCCAGCAACAAATGGCGCCCAACGGCTCGAGTTTCCACCTTAAACCTGACAATATTTAATAACCAATTCTAAACAGAGCCAAAACCAGGTTCCTGCTTTTTGTCTCATACGGGCAGCTAGACAGCGCAAAACGCAGGTTTGAACACCGGCAGGTTCCTGGTGTGTGCGTTTGACCGGCATATGGCTGAAATGAGGCGTCTGCCAGCGGCACATTACGCTGTGTGGTAGATTTAGTCTTTACTAGTATTAAAAAAAAAAAAAAAAAAAAAAAAAAAAAAAGGTTTCTAGGCTACATGCTGCTTTGATAAAAGCTTAGACCCACTATTTCTGAGACTTGACTCCCAGAGCTGGCGGAAAACGTACCACTGCCATGTTGGGAAACTGAAGTGGGCGGAGCCAGCAGCCACAGCACTGTTTCAGTCTTAGAATGGTGCAGCTTAAAGCCATAGGCTCGAGGTAATATAAAACATAAGCCACGTAAAGATGGCTACCACACAGAGAATCTGGATTATGTTCTCTTTGATATTCGTAACTGAAGAAAAACATTTGATTACAAAAGCTGTTGAGTTATGCCAAAATGTATATTTTAAAGGTACCTTCACTTCAAAATTTGGATTTAAGGATATGATGCTTTGGAAAAGAGGTTCTGCTTTTGTTTCCACAGAAAGCCAGAGGCTGTGGATTTGTTCCAGATTAAGATACATCAGATTTCACCAGCCAAGACCCCCTGAAAGGTCTCCGATGACACCATGGCCCAGATGATCCAACATCCAGAACGTTCCAAGGCAACTGGCTCCCACAATACAGCCTCAAGGACTACCCCATAGGCCTAAAATTTTCTTTTGCGTCCCCATAAGATACAGCGCCCCCCTCCAACAGGAAGTAGTAAGAGATGCTACGCCCAAATTCCCAAATATACCAAGCTGGCTTTAGAGGTGGAATTGACTCACTCCCCCTCTAAACCCAGACATATTGCTTTAAAACAAATGGTTAAGAGATTCTTGTGTCCCAAATCAGAAGAGCCCTCTGGTGTGGGACAGAGAAAAACCAATATTTTTATTTAAAACAGGTTGATTATAAATGTGATCTCTTTCTGAAAAAAAAAAGGAGATATGATTAGATATATAGGAGAATATGGAGATGATAAGATAAAAGGGTAGATTAATGAACCTACTTTTAAAGAACAACTTGTTTAAAATGTTTTACATTGGTATAGATTTTAGTTTATGTTTAAAATGTTTTACATTGGTATAAATTTTAGTTTATTGATATAAACTTGAAGTTAATTTTGTTATACTGTGTATATATATATATATATATATATATATTTCTATTCTTGTTTAAGGTATTATGTTTATGTAACTCATTTAAAATTGTAATGGATAATTAAAAATAGATTAATAATTAGTCATCTATGATAATCATATTTGTAGCCATGTTAGTTAAGTCTTCTAGGTATACATAGATATATTTCAGATAGATAGGTAATCTTCAAACACTTCATAGACCTAGAGAATATGGCATTTAAATAACTTAAAATTCTGTTGATGTGAGACACAATTGCTCCTGGCTGCACCAATTGATCCCGAGAGAATGTTGGGCTTCTAAGACATTTCCATTTGGAAGTTTGTCTTTTTTGGCACAAAATGGCCTACTGGGCAAAGAACTGCCCTTGCCTTGATGGCTGACAGTACAAATGCAATGCTGTCCTTTCTGGACAAGCGGGACACAAGGAAAGCGACCACTGTACTCTGCCAAGACAGGGTAAGATGGTCTTTCAGAAATCCTGCTTCTGAAAATGGTCTGTCAGATACTCTAGGCCTGTAGCCAATTTGAATGCACCAACAATGCTGAGAAACATTAGGTGACTGACTGTCCAGGCTGCCAGCTGTCTTGGTCTACTCTTGCAAGATTCCTGAAAGTTGCTTGCATCCATCTACCATTTCTCAGGTACCATTATGTTCCTTCTCAGGTCTTTGATGTGGTTGAAAACTAGATAGTTGTAATTTCCTCAGTTATGACTAAAGATAAGTTAGATATAAAACCTTAAACTCACAAATATAAGATAGATAGGACATCTTCTTTAATATTGTAACTGTAATTCTTGCTCAATAATTGTTTTATTATATGTAATATTACCATGTTAAAGTTAAAACCTTCCTTTTAAAAAAAAAAGAAAAGGGGAAGTGCTGTGGATACCACTCTATATAAATAAAACACTGATGGCCAGTGACCAGGCAGGAAGTATAGGTGGGACAAAGAGAGAGGAGAATTGGGGAAACAGGAAGAAGGGGAAGAGACACTGCAGCCACCGCCAGGACAAGCAGCATGTGAAGATGCTGGTAAGCCACCAGTCACGTGGCAAGGTATAGATTTATAAAATTGGGTTAATTTAAGATATAAGAACAGTTAACAAGAAGCCTGCCACGGCCATACAGTTTATAAGTGATATAAGCGTCTGAGTGATTATTTTATACATGGATTGTGGGACTGCGGGGCTTGGGGAACCTGGAGAGAAGCTCTCCAGCAACATAGTACCACCCACAATGAGCTGTGCCCTCCCCATCAATCAGTAATTAAGCAAATGCCCTATAGACTTGCATACAGCCTGATGTTACAGAGGCATTTGTTCAGCTGAGGCTCCCTCTTCTATAATGTCTACATCTTCCATCAAGTTGATATAAAACTAGCCAGCACACCTTTTGAATTACATATTCAAAACCCCACAATTCCATTCACATTAAGAGCCCAGTCTTTTGCCCAAAGTTAATTGTTATAGTCCAATTAATCAGTTTGCCTTTCATGTGAAGCAAAATGAATGATTTAAGTTCCAGGGAAATCCCGTGACCAAGGCAAGAAGTCTTAAAAAGTTGATGAGTCAAGATCCCATTGTGTCCTTCAGGGTTTTCTATGGTTCTGTCATTTTATTGACCCCAGAGTGAAACTGTTTCTTTAGGTAGTGCAGTTATGAAGTCTTCCCTGTAATGTAAAGTATACAGCATTTGCCTTTTGTTAGAGTGATCCTGTCAGAGAAATTAGAAGGGTGGGAAAATGATCTTTTCTTTTCTTTTTTAATTTTATTTTATTTTACAATATAATTTAATATTATATCAGCCACGGATTCCCTTGTTGTCCTCCCCCCGCCCCCCTTCCCCTCATCCCACCCCCTATTCCCATCTCCTCCAGCGCAAAGACTCCCCCGAGGATTGAGATCAACTTGGTAGATTCAGTCCAGGCAGGTCCAGTCCCCTCCTCCCAGACTGAGCCAAGTGTCACTTCATAAACCCCAGGTTTCAAACAGCCAACTCATGCACTGAGCACAGGACCTGGTCCCACTTCCTGGATGCCTCCCATTGCATTCATTACTCCCCTTGTTTTATAATCTTCATGCTGGTCTCTAAAATCCATCTATTTTGCACTCACATGCCTCTTCTCTACCCTTGTCATACAATTTAAGTCAAATGGCTAATGATCAAGACCATCTGGTAAGCACCAACATGTTTAAAATTAGATATTTGGAAGTAAAATGAAGCTTATTTATTTATCAGTAATTATATCAGGTTTTTTGGGTTGCTCTAAGATGAAAACAATTATTTTCACATGCCTGAATTACATAATATTGAATTAAATAATCAATTGTTTAAATATATCACTATTAACATTTATATACATGTGTGGCATGTGTGATTTCTATATAATTACTGTATATTACATATGTACATATGTTTTATATATATACATATATATATATATATATATATAAAATGTAGTAGGAAGATTTTTTAAAATGTTTGTCTATTCCTAAATGATATCTAATCATTTCCACATAAGAATTCTTCGTTTGTTTGTTTGTTTTTCAAGACAGGGTTCCTCTGTGTATCTCTGACTGTCCTGGATCTCGCTCTGTAGACCAGGTTGGCCTTGAACTCAGAGATCTGCCTGGTTCTGCTTCCCAAGTGCTGAGATTAAAGGTGTGCAACACTGCTGTAATTTTGTTTAAAAAAATGTGATTACCATGACACATAAGACAACTTACAATTATCTTCAGACAACTAGATGTTTTGTGAGTTAAGGCAGAAATTTATTTTCTCAATTCTGAGTTCTAGAAGTTCAAAATCAAAGTGTCTGTGGATTTGGCTTTTCCTCAGCCTCTGTTCTCATTTCCCTGACCATGAATGACAACTTCCAGCTTCGGGAGAGGTAATACATAATCAACCCCACCCCCCAACCCCCAGCCAGCTTGTAGACTGTGTCCTGTCTCACACTTTTGTGTGTGCACATCTCCTCACATAAGGCTAGCTTTCATACCACATGAGTTACTGCCCCTAATGAACTCATTATACAGTAAGATCTTCTTAAAGTGTTGTGGTTCAACATGAGGATCTAGAGAGGAAAAAATCAAATATTAACAAAACTCAAATTTTTCTCATAGACTGTCCCTACAAACTTGGAAAGAAAGCCAATGGAGTCATGAACCTGCTGTCAGTCACAGTGAGTGTATGTGATCGTGCCCTTCAGTGTTGAGAAGGTACAACAGGATTGTGTGTGTGTGTGTGTGTGTGTGTGTGTGTGTGTGTGTGTGTGTGTCTGTGCAATCATAATGACAAACCTCCTTCATTATTATTATACCCGACTTTCTGTTTATTTATTTAACAAACCCTGAAGATCGATGGTGTAAATAATTATTACTGTTCCTGTGTGCCTAAGAACCCCTAGGGCCACACAAACAGTATGTGTGTCATTTTTTTCTCTCGCTTCTGTCACCCTCATCTGACCCCCAGAGCTCTGTCGTCCTCCTGGGGATGTGGTCTGAAGGCTGACAAGGTAACAGATGCCAAAGTTGAGTTTTACATTGTGCTAGCCATTCATCTTCTGAGGAAAAAAAAAATTCTAGTTAAAATTAAAGACGCATTTTTATGTGAGGATTTCATGGTGTTTTCATGTTTTTAAAAATTAAGCATATTTCCTTATTAACAGCCATTTTCAAATCTCTTGATAGCAAGACTATATATCACATCAAAATTTAATGGTGATTTATTTACTTAATGGAATATTACTGTTTAGAATAACAGATTTCTGTCCCTACACCCATATTTTATATTCTCTAAGTGTTTCCCCAGTCGAATTTCCAATCCTTACTCCTAGACACTTTAACCTTAATCATGTTCATTTTGTTCTGTGCTCTGAATACAAATGGCTTATTTTGCAACACAAGCTTATAAATAATTTTATCTCTTTCCTTTTTCCAAGCAAGTCTCTAATTTTGTAAATCCACCTTCCACTTACAACACTCATTCAGATTCTATTTCAGTTTTAACATATATGCACATATGTCTTCTGCTTTTGCTTCTAATATTGCCGCTTCTACACTTTTGAGCAAGGAAGGGTGCCTGTAGTTTGAGAATAATTTTCCTATAGTAAATTAATATTCCAGAACCTCTGTTCTAACCCCTTAAAATGGCACTTGCCTTTGTGAAGGAAAAACTAGCAGGCAGTCCATTTCTCCAGGTATGAGAACTTTGGCTTTCAGAAACTAGAATGATTTTTATTTGTGTTTCTGCTGTTGCTCTCAGGGAGCAGTTTTCCTGGAAGTTTGAGATGCTCAGTTCCTTTCCTAAGTCCCCGCTGTTATTTTATTTCTGGTGTCTGGAGGGAAATGATGATTAAAAGGCAACAAAGATTTTGAGATGGACTCCTCGTTCCTAGTGTGAGAATTTCTCGGGGGATATTTTGGATGTCAACCACTATTTGAGAACTTCTAGTTTAGTGGCAAGTACAGTCTGAGTTTCCCAAGCATTCAATAGACCAAGAAACTTAGGATAAATAACGGCAAACAAACAAGTGTGTTCCAGTATGAGACTTGTAAATTTAAGATGTCTTTGTGGGAAAAGACATTGGAACAAAGACTACCCAACCCAGTAATTTTACATTAAACAGCAATTCACCAAACCATTTCACATTGTACACAGTCTGGCAAATCAATGCCTACAGAGGAAGCATACACCTGTAAGGTACCTTCAACCTACAGCTTACTCTTTCTCTCTGTAGAGTCTTATGGTTCCTGCATAAGTGATTTCAGCTTCTCCCCTCCCTCATGACCTCAGATTTCAAGTGACAACTTGGAACCAGTGGCTCTGCGATTTGAAGTAAATTATTCAACCTTTGGGCCCTTGAGTTTTGTGAGGCTTGTATGATCATCTGGAGGGACAAGAGATTTAGTCTAGATGAGAGATACATATGCCACTGTCAGGAAAGTTGTCAAGCTCTGACAGCTCTTTGGGATACATTATTGAGGAAGGGTTTTATGGATGGCAAAACTTGGTCCCTAGATTCTTCCTCTGGTTTAAATTCACCACTGTTATCTATGACTCTCTTCATATTTTAATTGCTATAGGTGTAGCTATGGCTGGGTAAGAGTGGATTTGTGAATTAGTGACCTTCCATTTATCTATGTAAATATTGATCAGGTGATAAACTCAGCTGCAGGGACTTACTGCATGTCTTCCAACCTGTCCCAGTAGTATCCAGGGTGGTTTTAAGGACACCTTGTAGTCATGGTTGCTCACCGGTCATAGTGCTTTTTTGCATGGTCTAGGTACTGGCCAGATTTAAAGGTGGTCAGCAAAAGGACATAGTAAGTTGGCTGTATGGTTAGTATAAATTGTCAACTTGACTGCATATAGAATCACCTAGGATGTGGCCACTAAACAGGATTGGGGGAGATTATCTTGATTATTCGGTTCATTGATTTTGGAAGAGCCACCCACTTCTGAGCCATACCCATTACCAGGGCTGGGCCCTGGACTGTCTAAGGATAAGAAAGCAAGCTGAACACAGCCAAGTGTCACTCTGTTTCCTGACTGTAGATGCCACGTGACCAACTGTTTCAACCTCCTGCCATCTTGACTGCCCCACAGGGGACTGTATCCTTCAACTGTGAGCTAAAATAAATTATTTATCCTTTAATTTTCTTCCAACAGAAAAAGAAGACGCTGGCCACAGGAAGTAAACAGCTCAGTGGTAACTCTAGAGAATGAACTGATAGAAGGAATTGCATTTGGACTTCCTACAGAAATTCAGCCAAAAGAGTCCCTAGATTCTAAGATGTTGTTTTAATTGTGTGTGTGTGTGTGTGTGTGTGTGTGTGTGTGTGTGTGTGTGTGTGTGTGTGTGTCTACAGAGAACAGAAGAGGACACTGAATCCCTTAGTGGCAACATTACAGGTGATGGTGGACTGTGCAACATGTGCTCTGGGAACCAAACTCAGGTCCTCTGAAAGAACAGTAAGCTCTCCTAACCACCAGGCCATTCCTTCAGCCCCACATTCTCTAGCTCTTATTGGAAAAGACAAAATAGAAAAGCAAGCAGCACATGTACAGTAATATCTTATTGAAGACCCATAGGAATTTAATGTATGGTAATACATTTTCATACTATCAGCCCCATGTCATGAAGATATGTCATCTCATAAATGTGGAAAGAGATTTCCAGTAGTTTAGAGAGAGGGCAAAAATTTGTACCAAGACCATGGAAGGCCCTGTGTTCAGTTGCCTGAATGTAGTTATTGTCACTGTTGCTGATGTCCCTAAGTCTTAGGTAAGGATTTTTGAAGACAACTCTGCACCCCATGTCAAAGATGTCATAATTGCAACAAAGGAGGCATTAATTAATTAATCTGGGCTTGATTGTCATTCACTCCCTTGAAACTGATTTTAAGTACTTACTGAGACTTGTGTGAGTTACACTGTAAGATTTTACTCTTAATAATGTTATCTCTAAGACAACAGCAGGTATTTTGCACTGCTAAAGAAAATAAAATTCCCTTGGGTGTGGAAATTTCTCTATTTCCTGGCCCCAGACATCATACTTCCTGTATCTGTTTTGGCAACTCTAATTTTTGAATAAGCTTAATGCAAAATTTTTATCCTCTTTCACTAGTAGCACAGGATATGAATGAGGCAGAATCCTAACGAAGATATATGCTTATGTTTATGTATTTTTAAAGGTATACAATCTACCATATACTTTGTAAGATTGGTTTAAAAGGGAGTTAAGAAGTTCTCTAGTCATTAAAAATGAGACAAATGGCTACACTCAAGTTATCAGGGGTCCTGCTTCCTGCAATATCACAGTTCAACAATGTGTCACTTTTATGTAAGAATAACTCTTATTCTTATTTTCCAATGAAATTCACTTTACCTACAATGCAGTACAAAATGACCCTCAATGTAATATGCATTTTCTGTGGAGCAGCAATGAGAGAAAAGTAATATATATATATATATATATATATATATATAGAGAGAGAGAGAGAGAGAGAGAGAGAGAGATAATTATTTTATTTCTCTTTCCTTCTTCAGCTGTTTATAATAAGAATGTAATACAAAAATTAAAACACAGCTCTCCAATAATAATAAGATCATGGCACGAACTGACATACATTTATAAATTAATATAAATACTTCCATTTCAAAAAAAGTAGATGCCAGAAACATATCAAAGTATATCATGAGATATATAAAATTCTAACTAAGCTAGTATAGCCTCACAGGTCCATACTCACCAAAATAAGAAACATTTGCATGAACAAAGACTACACAATTATATATTTGTGTATTGATGATGCTGCATGATTTTCTCTTCAGTAAATTTTGAGCAAATTTAATAACCAACCAACATGTTACTTAGTGCCAATGTGATCAAGGGTGTGTCACGCTTGGTGTGACATGATTTGTCACTAGGGCCCTGGACTGCTGACAGAGTGTAACCCAGTGTGATGGCTCATTTATTGAGAACATTATGAAACCATCCACTGGTAATGATTTTCACTCATAGCTGATCCAGGCCAGATTTGAACCCCTGACCTATAGGTGCAAGTTCCCATATCCGGTCTCTCATTGCGTGTGGTTAACATTGTTCCATTCCAAGAGGTTGTGATAAAGAAACTATTTAAAAGTGAGGGAAACTGTTCAATGCCTTCAAAAGACTTCCTTAAGAAACTGTCTCAAAATGTGATTGATTTTGAATTTGCTTCAATGGTTTACTACCATAATTAATATTCAGAATTCTAAAATACGGTATGCTATTTCATGTTAAGAAGGGATTGACTATTGAATCGACTGATCTTGCTGTGAAATATAATCTTGGTTTCTCTATGATTGAAATATTCCTAAAGAATGGTAGAAGAGAGTAATTTAAGACAATAGACATCTCAAGGAATCTGTCTTAATTTACCATCTATTAACGTCTATCTTCCTTCCCAAATTTAGTCACTAGAAACTGAACAAAAAGGGGAAAAGCACAGATTTCATAACAACAAATTTAAAGATTAAAGATCTCATGCAAAATGTTCATAAACAAAGTGTCTAGGTGGTGCATTTTAAAAGATGCACTTTTATCCTTTTTATACCCAGGCTGTGCCTCCTCCATAGAGCTTCTTACAACTTGGAGAAAGAAGTCACATTACCCAGGAGCAGTGGTTAATTACTGCAACCTTCATAGCAGGTTGGGTAGCTGAATGCCTCAGGGTATTCAGCTAACTACACAGCAATTCTCATCATTCTACTTATACAATTCTTTCCCTACATGTAAAGATTTTTTTTTCTCACATTACTTCCTAAACCCTCTTTACAGCTCTGTTTTTACTTTCCTTAGAGTTTGAGTTTCTAGGATGCTCTACAGATGCAGATCCTACTCCTGAAGTTTATTTTGTTGTTGTTGTTTTTTTGTTTGGTTTGGTTTTGTTTTTCAGTATGAGAGGTACTTCTTTTAGTCTTCAGTTACAGGTGGTAAAATTCCTATGAGATTGTGACCCACATTGTCTAATATAGAAAGAATATCACATTTAAATGGTTCAGTTTAAAAGGAATTCTTTGTGGGTTCCTTTATGGAAATTTCAGGAAAAACATTAGTTTTCTGATTGCATAGCACCTAAACTCCAGAAGTTTCTCATTATGTTCTAAAACGTGTGTGTGTGTGTGTGTGTGTGTGTGTGTATGTGTGTATACAAATATGTATGTGTGTACATAAGAGGGTATAGAGGCCAGAGGACAAACTCAGATGTGTTCATCAGGAGCCAAGAGTCATGCACTTTTAAAAAACAACAGGGTCTTTCACAGACCTGGAGCTTAGCAAAACCAGGATAGACTGGCTCACAGTGAGCCCCAGGAATCCACACTTATCTGCTCCCATCATTGAGATGACAAGCCTATGCCATCATGCCCAGTCTTTAAAAACCAAGCAAACAAACAGTGCATTCTGGGAATTGAACTCAGGTCTTTCTACCTGAAAAGTAAACAGCTTCCTCCTTGAGATATCTTGCAAATTCTAGAAAAACATTGAAAGAAAATTTTTGACACATTTTAAACCTACCATATTGCACCTTAAGATTATGTTTCATTCTCTATTTTGTGTCCTTCCACAGAGAATCTGACAGTTCATATGTTGTTCACTCCTGTGCCCTTTCACAGAAACAGATCATATGCTTCCATTTAAGAAAAAAGAGAGAGAGAGAGAGAGAGAGAGAGAGAGAGAGAGAGAGAGAGAGAGAGAGAGAGAGAAGAAAGAGAAGCAGTTTTCTTTGCCTCTGTTGAGTGGGTGAGAACGTATGAGTTGAAGAACGAGGGTATGTCCAAGAACCACATTATGGCTCTGCTACAGACAAAGCAAGTGCTCATATGTTCTCCACGTGTTATTGCAAGCAGGTTTAAAGAAATACGATCTGTGTGTCCAATAACAAGTCTGAGAAATGCTTATACTGCTTGTAGGTTTGTGCGCAAACTGGTATTTCATGTGTTTGAATGTCTGTTCTCTATAGCAGTTTTGTGCTTACAATAAAAGCTTTAGTGGTATTCAAATAATACTGAGTAAATCAAAATCCCTTCAACGATATCCACTCAATATACTTAGCTCATCACCAGGCGAGGTTCATTTTACCCACAATGCATCTCTATCAAGTGAATAATGTATTATTTCAAACTTCATACATGATCAAACTGGAATTTAGTACCTTGTTCATGGTTAACTGGGATATGAAACACTAGATTCAGGGGATTTGTACAGAATATAACATTTAAAAACACACTGTCCATTACATTTATTTTATCTCTGCGGAAAGGATGCAATAGTGTCTTTCTATTTATTTATTTATTTATTTATTTATTTATTTATTTATTTATTTATTTTTGTTTTTTTGAGACAGGGTTTCTCAGTACAGCCACAGCTGTCCTGGAACTTGCTCTGTAGATCAGGCTGGACTCGACCTCAGGCTGGCCTGCCTCTGCCTCCTAAATGCTGGGATTAAAGGCTGCAATGGTGTCTTCTAATATGAAGTACGCTTTCTGGATATTTGTAGCATCTACTCAGTTTAGGATGCCAGGGTGAACACTTCTGCTCCTCTCCACTCTCAGCTTCACCCTTAATTCATGTAAAGTTACCATATTCAGCCTGGTGGCGTGACATAGATCCTACTGAAAAACATTTTCACAAGAATAGCATTTTTCTCACTGTAAAATGCTGAGAATTGTGTTCCACAATGAATACAGCCTGGGTGAACATGGTCAAGAAGAAACTGAACACACGCAGTAAGTCAAAGTAGCTTTAAGAAGATATAAAGGTGAAATGAAGGTTCAAGTATCACTAACAAGGAAGAGAAAGGGACTGGACAAGAGTGTCAAAGTATAACACTTGGTAGACAGGAGAAATTTTAATAATGTCAACACAGTTCCTAACCTCGAGCTCTGGTGGTTAACAATAGGTCCAACTAAGTTGTAGGCAAATGATAGTGAAGGATGTGGCAATGCTATCACCATAAGGTAAAAATGCCTACAAATTCTTTGCCAAAAGAATACTTGAATTTGTTTAAAACTTCACATCAGGATGAGTTCTAAAATGGTGGTAAAGCTGAGCAAATCTTGAACTGCTTGGCAGAAATAACAGAGACAGTTGAGTAGAATAAGACATGATGATACAATCCAACTGGACTTACAAATGTTCACATTCTACATTAATAGTTGTATTTGAAGAGAGAAGCTTACTGAAGAAGAAACATGGCCAACTTCTGAAGGAAATATAAGTAATACTAAACTGATTCCACCCCCAATACTCCTTCAGCATGGCCCAAACATTTAGCTTGCTAGTCTCCTACATCTTTCCAATCAGTGAGGCATTATTTATGTCTGATAGGCTGGCTAGCCAGTGAGCTCTAGGGATCCACAGGGAACTGCTTCCCACATGCCGGAATGCTGGGATAACAAGTGCACACCACCACACCCAACTTCTTGTAGTTGTTTTTGTTGGATGTGGGTTCTAGAGATCCAACTGTGCCTTATTCTTACAAAGCAGTTACTTCACTGAGCTTTCTTCCTATCCCACTTTGCCCAAGACCTTCTCACAAATCATACAGTGAGATGAAGGGTTATCATTTTCCTTTCCCATTTCTATCCCTCTCCTGGCAGTAAGAAGGATTGTTTTCAGGACTTCTATATTTCCACAAATGTGTAAATGAAGAGCAGAGCAGAGCATGAAGTGTGAGTCTCTTTAGTTTTTGATGCCCATGGCCTAGGCCATCCATGCTATGCACACACCTTTCCCTTGTAGGCAGAAGTACAGCATGCTGTCCTCAGGCAATGTAAACTTGCAAAACACTTTAATGATAAAACAGAGGAACACAGGCAAGCTGCTCTTGTCAGTGTCAGTAGGCAAATGGAGCAAATCTGTCTTCATTATTACCAGCTACGCTGTAATACCAGTGAAGGAGGATGTGGAATAACTTTTACCATTATTCAGGGGCTAAATACCATGCAGAAACATAAAGGCAGAATTATCTTTGTTTAACAAAACTGAGGCCACATTTCAATCTGAAAATTGCTTCAGAAGGTTTTGACATCTTTCTTGTTAAAATGCTAGGACCTACAGTTGGGAAGAAAGCTCTGCCTGTAAAGTGTAGCTCAGTTAGCAAACTCTAGGCTCAGTGAGCAACCTTGTCTCTAAAAAGAAGGCATCGGTGATTGAGTAAATAAGACACCGGACATCAGTCTCTGTCCACTACATGAGTGTGAGCACATGTACACAGTTAGTTACCCCTGTGTGCACACACGCACATGCATGCTTGCATACACACACACACACACACACACACACACACACACACACACACACGATACCAAGGCCTCTTACCTCTGGGTGAATAGTCAATGAACACCAACTTCTTAACCAAACAAAGAGAAAATAATAAAATATATTGATCAGTACTTTTCTCCCTTTGTAATTTCTTTAAGGGAATAAGAATGAAATTAATTTTGAAACACCATACCCTAGGCTTGATATAATTATTATGTTTGTTAACTCACATAAACTCTCTGAACACACACTAGAGGAGCACTTTAAATAGTCCAGGAAGAAAGAGGGGCTCATGGGACCCTACCTTTTGTCACTGAACCATTATCTATTGAGAGTCTGGGAGAAAGGGAATTGCCATCCTTTACTGGATATGCATCTGCTGAGCCCATGAGGTTCAGACAGATAGCTCCAAACCCAGCCATACTGACAGTCCTGGTTCATCTTCTCATGACACAAACCCCACTTCTGGTCATCCATTTGTTACTCTTCCTGTGTTCCTATAATATTTACTGGACTAACTCATTATTATTAATACCCAATCAATCTTTATTGTGTCATATTGATTCTACCTTCCAAAGCTTTCTTAAATTTGACTCTTTTACTCCATTTCTATATACACTTTTCTAACTAAGGTCTTTTTTTTTTTGGCATTTCATGTGATGGAGGTGAGGACCATTACTCCAAAAACATAGCACTTTGTCATATTAGTTAATTTAAGCTGAAGGAATTTTTTTTAAATGACAAATAAAACAAAATACACCTTTGGAAGCAAGAAGGCACTCTTAAGTTCTTCCCTAAAGCAGGTTAATAAAACATACTCAAAATTTTCTGGTCTTTTTGTGAAGTCATGGAACTAAGAAAAGACTTTTTATAAGAGTCTGATTAGAGAGGTAACAGCCACCCCCCATTTCAGAAGAAAGGAACAACTTTTTTTTTTCCTAGATGAAGCAACATAGAAAAGTATGACCAAACAGGCCATTCTAAATGTCTTCTGTTCATTACCATCTACAGCCTTCATGCTCATCTTTATCCATAACCAGGAACTCATCAATGCTTGATTAACTATTTCTTTGGATCTTCATTTCCTCATGAAAGCTTATGGTACATAAAGCCTAAAGGTGTTGACTCTTCTCTTTTCAGTCTGTGTTTTGATAGCTGTTTGTTGTTTCCATTTTGTTTGTTGTTGTTGTTCTTGGCAACTGTGAAACCAGGATGAACACATATGGCGTGTTTTCTCTCCATACACTTGTATCCTCAATTTATCCTCAACCAGATAATAAGGCTGATTTGGTTAAATGGATCTGATATAGCCCCTTCTCTTAATATTTTCTTCAGTGTCACACAATCACAAGCACATTCTCTTATGTTGCTTGCAAGACTCATTTGACCTAGACCTTAAGTCCACAGGTCCCATTCTTCAGCTCTGAGTTCTTTCCCAGTCTAGTAAGTTAGAAATGGTACAGAAAGTTTCACAGCCTATGAGGAGTCAATGTGACCTATGTATATTGTATGTGAAATGGAGCCAGCAAAGTTGTGCTAGGAGGTGAATATTAATTACTCCCAAAGATAAAAGATGTACTAAAAACATGACTTTAATTCTGAGGGAATTAAAGGTTTTATGATTTCACATGAGGGGTAGAATATCCTGGCTGTGCTTGAATTTGGGAGAGAATCAGTAAATTCCTAGCTTCTGGAATTATTTCTCAGGGTTTTCAAATTTCTTCAGCTTACAACAACTAGGAAAAGTGAGATCAGTGCATGCTTGCAGGCACTAAGCCTAAAGCAATGGGTAAAATTAATTGAGTGGCGAGTGCAAGATTAAGCTGGCAAAGCAGTTAGGAAGCAAGTGAAGTAAATCAGAAACAAGGGAACAGGACTTTGCATGTGGCAATGGCCGTGAGCATGGGGAAGAAGGGACCCAAATGAGGATTCTTAAGAAGTAAGAAGGAGTATTCTTAGGTCTTAGGAAGGCAGAGGAAGGAGAAGGATCAAGGATGGCTGATGGATATGGCATTCTTTCCAGTCAGACCAGGGACAGCTAAGCCATGGTGAAATGGTACAGGTTGTCCATCATAAACCCTGATGGGGACAGGATGACATGTTATTGTGCTGGTGTTCACTGAAAGAAAATAACATTTTCAAACTAACTTTGTATGGTAAATCAAATATTTGCCCCTGATTTTTAAAACTCGTATTCCCTGTTACAACCACACATAAACATATCAATCTAAAATTATAAATTTTTAATTCTATTGTTTTAAGATTGTATTTTTAAATCATGTATACATGAGATGGGGGGAATAACGTACATGTGAGTGACTACTGAGGCTGGAAGAGGGTATCAGATCCATTGGAACTGAAGTCACAGGCATTTGTGAGCCACTTGATGTGCGTACTGGGAATCAAGCCTGGGTCTTCTGGTAGAACAGTGTATGTTGTTAAGTACTGAGTTGTCTCTCCAGCCCACATCTGTAATTCTTAAAATGAATATTATTCCAATCAGAGTTGGTAAACTGCAAGGCAGGATTCGCTATGTAGTTTACAGAGCCCTAAGCAAAGTCAAGACAGAGATTCCCTTGATCACCTATTAAAAGTTCATGATAGCAGCAGTAGGACACTTGAGCAAATCTAGGGTCTTCCCTGGGCTTGTGTCCCTGAAGCCCTGGTACAGCTATAAAGTAAGGCTTGTAGGGAAGATAAAGGTTTTCTTCCATTGTTTACATGATCATCAGCAGAGGACACTTCAAAGGTCCATTAATGTGTCTCTGGGATGTACTAGTCATTTTTAAGGGGCATGTTGAGATGTGTTCAATTTCGATGCAGTTGAAAGAATTAGATTATAATCAAACCTCTGAGAGGATGCCTACCACACCTACTCTCTACTAACAAACATAAGAAAGTTGAGATAGAAAAAAATAATTTAGAAAAGTTAACTTCTCCTTAAAATGCTGAACTTTGGCCTATACCTCTTCTGTATTATTAATATACTGAGAATATAATATAAATACCAAATACAGCAGAATATGTACAGAATGAAAGAAAGACTCCTATTTTGGCAAAAATGAGATAAAATGGGATGTGTATTAGTCAGGGTCCGTTATGTATCTAAACACCCTCTCATTAGTGGACAAGTCTATTTAAACACAAATAATATAAGACAAAAGGCATTCAGAGAAAATGAAATTTGACCAATAATACTGGATTATCTCTTTGGATGGCATGAATCATGTTCTCCTGTCTATGAATTTATTTTCCATCTGAAGAGCATTGGGTAGATTATAATTTCCCCTGCCCAGTGTTGGATAAACACTGATAATTCAGACTCAGCATTGTTCCTTTTCTTTCTGAGTGCCCCCAAACTCAATTATGTCAAGTCAAGCAAGGTAGGACACAATTGAATGGCCTGCAATTTTCCCTTATATCAATCACATTCCAGACATGACGACTTGAGGCAACACCCTGGCCACTTTGATCACACAGAGGCATTTCCCAAATTTTTGCTCTCAGCCCATTAATAAATCATTTCCTAGGGTATGGGCTGCCAGCTTGAGCTCTGCTTTCCCCCTTTTAATGAGTTGCCTGGTATTTTTTTTTCTCTTTGAGTTCCAGAGCAGTACTTACTCCTCAATTCTTAGATTTCCATATAACTACTATGTCCCAAGTACAGTTTTTGGGAAACCTTATGTAAGTCAACATTTAAAAGCATTTCTTCTTTTGATAATTTAAGTATTCATAGGGAGAAACCAATTTTACTAATCTTATAGCTGTGTTATATGTACTAAATATTAATTAGTAAAAGTATCCCAGAGAATTGTGTTTAAATTGCATACAAAAGTCAAGAGCAGCATAACAATAGATGTTTAGCTATATCGTCTAGAAAGATTTATGATTGTCCATATTTTAATTTTTTTCCATGTTTTATTCAGTTGTTAGAATGGGTTATTGCACAATTATCAACTTTGGATCTCTTTTGTTCATATTACCTTGTAAGCAGCCACTCCAGAAATAAATCCACCTGGAATGGTGCTTTGTTTCTTCCTTCTCACTTTGTAGTTAGGTGGGCTACACCACACAGCAACTCCCTTGGTGTGGTACCGGCTGGAGTCAATCGTGGCTCTCTTCTGCCATGCATCATGCAGTATAGCAAGGGCTGGGTGATCAGGGAATCCACCTTTCCATGCCTGGGAGGTGGTTCGGGCTCTCACCTGGGCATTTGAATAGCCTCCTTGTGTCTTCTCTGCCTTCTCTGGCTCATACTTGCTTCCTCACAGCAAGGAAGCTGGCTCTCAATAGAACCAGCCTGAAGCTAACAAACCCCAGAAAGCTCGGGTTCACACTGGTTTCAGTAGCACTTTTATCTCTTGCTGTGGTTCAGAGCAAGTCATAGGACAGAACCAGACTGCAGGAAAGTGGAAATACTCTACACTGTTGAGTGTGAGAACAGCCATACCAATGTGAAAACGGATTTATCACTTGATGTCTGTTTAAAAGACCATCCATCTTCCACCTCATATGGGGCCTACTTATGGCAAAATCACTGGAGAGATGATTGTGCATATTGAAATGAAGATGTATATTGGTGCTGGAAAGAGGCTCAATGGTTTAGAGTACTTGGTGAAATTTCCAGAAGACCCGAGTTTGGTTCCTAGTACCCACATGGTGGCTTACAAATTTCTGTAAGTCCAGTCCCAGGGCATGCAAAGTCCTCCTCTGACTTCTACTGTGGTGATATTTTATTTGTGTACCCCAATAAAGCTTATCTGGGGATCAGAGGGAAAAGTCAGTCACTATATTAATCATAGAGGCCAGGCAATGATAGCACAAACCTTTAATCCTAGCATTCAGGAGGCAGAGATTCATCCAGATCTCTGTGAGTTCAAGGCCACACTAGGAACAGAGCCAGGCGTGGTGGCACACATCTTTAATCCCAGTGTTAGCTAACCAAAGAGATCTGGAGGTCTATACAGATAGACAAGAAGTGATAGAACTGGGTGGAGAAAGGAAGTGAGATGGCAGAACACATAAAGGTTCATAGGCATGAGTATACAGGAAGTAGCTCTCCCTTTGGCTGAGGATTTCCGAGTGGTAAGAACCTGGCTAGCTTGTTTCTGCTTCTCTCATCTTTCAGCTTTCACCTCAATGTCTGGCTCTGGGGTTTTTAATTAATAAGACCGTTTATCAATTCGTCTTACATTCCACGATCATCAAATGTGCATGAGGTACACATGCAGGCAGACTGACAATGTACTTACACACATAAAATAAAAATAAGTCAATCTTTTAAAAATGAAGTATAAAGCATATATTTACCAAACATTCTTTCTTAGTAACCCAACAAAATTATTTACTAAAGTTACCACCAAATTGCTTTCTTTGAAGCACTCAGCAAACTCATCTTTGAGTCACTAAATAACCAGGGGATATAGTCACCATACGAGTTTGATATTTTAGACATTTTTACCTACTTTTCACTTCTTAAAGATTCTATTCTAATTAAAGGTCTGTCATCTGATCTAATTCACCAGAGGGAGGATGAAGAAAATTAAGTGTCAAAGAATATGTGTTCAAATGTATCAGTTAAAATACTGAATCTGGATCTATATGGATCCATCTCACCTAATCAAAACTACACAGAGCACATTATCATCAACAACAAACATGCTAAGTCACTGTTACTCCTGTTTTATATGAAAAGCTAGTTATATAAGTCTTAGTTCTTAGATATCTTTAAAGGAAACATTTAGTATCTCAAAGTGAAACTTGCTAGAAAATAAAACTTATGAGGGTATTTATTTTCTCCTATATTAAATTATTTGTACCGAATGTTGTCTTTTCCTAAGAAGGCTGATAGAATTGCAAGCAATCAGGGCAATAAATTCCCAGGATAAACTATGAGAATAGAGAAGTGAGGGAGTCCCTGTGTCTCCAAATGACAATGTAAATAAACTCATGTAATGGGGCAGGGAATGTTATCTCAAAGTTTTAAGTGCTGACCAAAGTTCAGTGAGTGACAATTAATGTTCAGTTTGATCACATCCCTGTTTACTTTCCCACAATATCTACTCCTGTTCATACAGGTAACAAGTGAATTTTAGACCCATTACATAGATTATAATACGTTGTCTATTCTGTATATATATTATACATGCTTATATAGTCTACTTTATATAGAGAATTAGAATATATAAGTATACATATTCTATATAATTCTATAATTATATAAAATATAGCTTAGAAGCTATGAAGTTTACAGTTAGATTTTTGAGTAAAGATCATACTACTTTATGCCCTTTGATTTAATGTGTGTAGTAGGTAGGGTCTATATATAGGATATGTGTCTATTGGGGTTGTAGCTATCCATATAATGTACATATAAATAACCCATCTGTAGCTGGAGTTTTCTCTCCAGGTCCCTCCAAGGCCCGGCAGTCCGACAGCCCACTTATAAAATAAATACACAGACGCTTATATTATTTAAACTCTTTGGCCGTGGTAGGCTTCTTGCGAACTGCTCTTATATCTTAAATTAACCCATTTCTATAAATCTATACCTTGCCACGTGGCTCTTGGCTTACCGGCATCTTCACATGCTGCTTATCATGGCGGCAGCTGGCAGTGTCTCTCTCCGCCTTCCTGTTCTCTCAATTCTCCTCTCTGTTAGTCCCGCCTATACTTCCTGCCTGGCCACTGGCCAATCAGTGTTTTATTTATTGACCAATCAGAGCAACACATTTGACATACAGACCATCCCACAGCACCCATCAGTACAGTTATGGTATAGAGCAGAATCTTTCTCTTAATGATATAGGCATCTTATGAGAGTATACAAAAATTGATTATAGGATGTTTTTTAGATTCCTAATATAATAAAGCACACATTTTAAGTTTATCTTATAATACAAGTGAATATATTTTAATTGAATTAGAAAAAATGTTAAATTGATAGCCATTATAGCCACCCCCACCCCACCACATTCCAGATAGAGTCATGCCTTACTACCCCTAAAAGCAGAAAAGTATAACACGTCTAGAATGAGGTTCCCTGGTCTCCTTTCAGGAAACATGGATCAGAATCAATTTTCAGGTTTTTATGTCTTAGTGTGGCTGTGCAGTATTCTAGTTTCTCTTATCTGCATTAGGGGAGAATCCTAGCTCCTGTGACTAGCATAGGGAAGAAAATCAGGGAAGTGGGAGGGGGTGAAAGAGGGTTTGAAGTAATACCTTGCTTCTCAGCCTTTTCCAGGCTCCTTTTATTCATAGCATCTAACATGTCAAAGCACTATGTTCAGGTATCATGTTCTGAGCCCCAACATATACATGGTACTATCATACTAGAATTAACAGACCCTTCCACACCATCTTGCACCCACTGCCATGGCCTCTATTTCCTTATTCTTTTCACAAACCCTCTTCCATCAAATGCTTACATACTAAGAAAAACAATCTTTGTTTTGGCGCCACTGTATGGGCTCTTTACAAGACAACCATGTGTTTTTAAAATATGACATACAAGATGAAAATTGGAGAAAAAATTCAGTGTGCTATCAGAGCCCCGAGCAAATAGGAAAGTGGGTTGTTTCTATTGGGTGCCCTCTGCTCAGCCTCCTGCTAGGTTTGGAAGGGTGCTTTTTGAAACTGCAAACTCTTTATTCCATTTCCTCCGACTTTTGCCATTATTTTCCCTGAATATCCAACGTTTTTCTCACAAAAACAAAAGCGCTTATCAGTCCCCTTGTTTCTACAATTGATATCATGTAAGAAGAAAATAATTTAAATTCATTCACATTAAAGAATGACTGGCTGATAGGCCCCAATACCCCTATAATTATTTTTATTTTAAAACAAGGAGGTTATTAACCTAAATTGCACCCATTAGAGATGCAGCTGGCATATAGGATGAAGTTTTCTACCTTATATCTGTGTGTGAGAAACTGACCCTGCCACCCATTCTAATCCAAACTCATTTTTAGGTTATTTAAAAAGACCCATTGAAATTAGAAAGGTTAAGTTACAACTTCTAAAAAACACTTTGTTATATTATTACTCTCTCCATAGGAAATGAACAACTGTGAGTTAGGATACCATCCTGCTATGCCTTGTGAGAACACATGCACCAATAATAGGGCAAGCTGATCCTGCTAATATCCTTTGAACAAAATGATGGCAACACTAAAAAATTTAATCATAGCTTTAATAATACTTCCTCCAGCCCACTTTTTAATAGCTCCCACCACCCTGGTAATTGACTTGCCCGAAGAATTTTTCCGATTTGCTATGTTGAGAATGGGCAGAGAGATTTACGAGAAGGGTGACATTTGATCACTATGTTCATTTATTCTGTAAGGACAAATTCTAGCACAGCCACAACCAGCTGACAGGTACACAAGACCAGGCAGCTGCAGAAACAGGAGCTGACTCCTATGCAAGGAGTCAGTCTCACATCTGCAAGTAAAGGGCATTGGTCTACACAGGAAGCTGGGGCCTGCCACCTAATCTGTGGTTTACTTTTGAAATTGTACTTGCCACTGTGTCCTAAGTAAAATCAGACAGCAATTAAAGCAAACACTGCCTGCAAGAAAAGCAAGTTCCCATTACTGAAAGCAAGACCAATTTCTCCATTTTAATTGGCTGCATTAGCTATCCATCTACCATACATGATGAAAGGCTACCAAATGAGGAAAAGCTGCTGTGGCAACTTCTGCTCATGGCTCAGGAAATTGCTGTTGCACTTACTTTAAATACAATTCCAAGCAGAGTGTAATTAATAAAAGGGACTGTGGCATGAAAGGTTATTTCAGAATGGTACAATGAAATTTGGGGTGGAACTGGAATTTCTGAGTGGGATATTGGGCTCTACAGATTTGGAAACGGCCCATGTTAGAGGAAACTTGACCCAAATTCAACTCACTCAATGAGTGGATATTGCCAGTAAACCAGCAATTTTACCATGCATTATTTCTTCATAAAGAATCGATGAGAAGAAATGATATAGCACAAGAGGGCTGAGGATGAAAGGAGCGAGATTTTAAAATGACTAAAATTCATTTATAAGGGTATGAAACTCTCAGTGATTTTTTTAAAGATATTTATTATGAGGTAACTCAGAGAAAAGTTTTAAGATACTATTTTCATTACAATAGGCAACTTAGAGCTACACAAGATTTAAATTTAATCTGAAAAGTGTGAATGGCATAATTTTCACATTAGGTTGATTAAATTGTTACTAAACAGTCCATAACTTTGGCACAATACTGTTCTTACCTAAAATAAGACAATGGACAACCATTGACTTTGCAAAGGTTTCCAGAATAGGCTTCAGGGTCTTCAGCCAACCTTTGGACATACCCATGGCATAACTTCATGCAATATGTTTTAATGCTACGATTTTGAAGCAATTTCCAAAGTTGCCATTTGCATGAAGGAAACATTCAAACATCCAAAGACTCAGTGCAGTTCTTACTACAGTCCATATCCTGATCCAATTCTGTGTGGTAAGATAAGAAGACATGGATATTAGATGAGCAATACTTGACACACCATGTGGAAATAAGTGAAAAAAAAATAAAGTAAAACAGGAAAACAGAACCACTCTAATTTTACAGAGAGACTTCACAGGTTTGGACCTATAACTTTCTTTGGGACAGGCTGCTTCTGTCATGTCATAGCATGTTGCAGAGGAGATTATGTGGGTTCAGATGCAAAGAGTCTTCTAGCTTGCTCTTAATAGAACACAGCATGTACACCTCAACTTTGCAATGGATGTTTTTGGTTGCTCTGGGTATGTATGTAGACACTCCTTTGTGGCAACAGGAAGAGTCTTTTCCACTTGCTTCCTAGGAGACTTCTTTGCATGCTCCTGTACCATTGCTCTCCAAGGCTTCAGCATGCCTTCCAACATTCTGCTGACTCTCAAGACTTTGAGCATTCTCAGTGGATTTAGTCCAGAGAAATATTAGTTTTCTCTTCCTTGCTAGCCATGATCTGGCTGTTTTAGTATTTCAACTGTAACTTGGGTGGTAATAAAATAGCATTGGAAGGAAATAAAAGTCATTTACTTATGAGACTGCAAGCAACTACTATCCTAAGTTCCAAATACAGACCACTCACTCAGGCCATTATTTTAATTCTATTGTTGGCAGAGTGAAGACTCTGCCCTCTATGTGCCTTCCTGCAGGTAGATGTGCTACCAGTTTGAACTTTCTTTGTTACCCATCAAGTCACAGAGAGATTTTGTTTAAAGAGCAGAATTCCATAGAAAGTTTCATCTCTACTTTACTAATTACCTCAGATACATGCAAGCTTGACTGTCAAATAGGGGAAGAGTTTATAGTAAGTCATTCTTTCAAAGTTTTTCAAAGCATGTTCAATACTCCCAAGTCATTTGATCTTCAAAGCAACTCTGTTCTATTTCCACTTCATAGGTGAAGAGTGAATTCAGTGAAGAAATAAGACTTGCCTACAGTTGCAAAGATAGAAAGAGCCAGTCAGTAGGCGAGCACAGGGCTCTGACATAGTACAAAGCTTTTCTCATTCTCACCCCCCCTTTTTTCTCAAGCATGTGACTCTGCCCATCTTCAGAGAATGTTAAATTTATCTGACCCTGCACATTAGCTTTTAATTTTATGCACATCTTCCTCAGTACCTTTTAGGGTTTCTCCCCAGCATGTAGTGGTTGGCCGCACACAGGCTTCTGAACACACAATTACTGCTTAGTAACTCAGGAGTTTCCAGGACCTGAAATTCTGTCATGAAATGAGTTCCCCAGATGCTTTCTTTCCAGGGCTGAATGGAGTGAAGTGGAAATAGGTCTGCATTCTTTCTTCTTTGGTTCAGAGTCAAACCTGTCAATAACTCCTGGGTGCCTAATATGCTCCACACATTAGGTTATATGTCCTACTGCACCAAGGAGATGCTTAATCCACAGTAGCTCTGACTGGACTCAATTCTTTTTGACATAACCTCAGAGTTTTGCTTACTTTTTCAGACAGAGAAGCATGCTTTCAAGCAAATGTCCCAAAGCTCACGTTTACTGAAGCCAGCATTTATAAATCCAATAAATACAGTTCAGATGTTTTGGTGTTGATCTTTTTATTCCTCTCTTATCTGCTAGCTGCAGGGATCAGGAGCACCATAGCACAGGAGTGGAGCACATGACCTGTCAGGGTGGCATGGTTGATGATGCAGCCCCTGGTCCAAAGAAAAGGCCTAGTCTATTCCCAACACAGATAAAAGAATCTTATGTAGGATAGTTCGCTGTTTTTACCACTTTGTTTTGAAAATATTTATCAAATAAATGAGTATATATTGGAATGTTAAATAAAATATATATATAATTTTAAAAATATATATATATATATATATATATATAAAATCTGAGTAGAAATAATTCTTTCTTATGTATATAACCTATTAACAGTAAAGGCCCATGGACTCATTTCTTCTTGGATACACACACAGTATGTCGCTGGCAGCCAGTAGTCTTCGTGTGCTGACCTTGGACAGGAAGACTTCCAATCTTCTACAGTAAGTCCAGGTCCCCAGCCAGCATATTGTCTAGACCATTGGCCCAGAACCTGGCTGTATTTTCAGTCCTTTACATCCTTCTATCTGTTCAACAACCAGTCTGGGATCTTGTATTATGGTGACTTATGTGCTTCCCCCCAATGAAAGTAAATTGCCTTTCAAATAAAAACGAATTGATTTTTCTAAAAACAATTTCCCTACTTAATTATATTCATTTCCATATCAAATTGTGATTAAGTCTTTATCAGCCAAGAAATACAAACTTTCTAGGGACCAAAGATTTCCTGCTCTGTCGCTTTAGAAGACTTCTTTCCACCCTTCAGTTGTTTGCAAGTTCCTTGCAACAGAAATCCAAGATGTACATTGTTGGTTACACTGCATTGAAACTTTTGTCACTAAAAATAGGAGTTTAGGTCTCTGGTGTTGTATTAGTTATTTTCCTGTAGCTATGTGTAAATTCTGACCAAATGCAACTTAAGGGAGAAAATAAATTTGGCTTAGGGTTCCAAATGATAAGAATCCAGTGTGGTGGGAGGCCTGGCAGCAGGAACAGGAACTGGAGAGGTCACATCTCAAACACATTCAGGCTCCACCATTCACATCATTTTTAAAACTAGGAATAGCTCTCTGAGGAGATTCAAGACCCAAATGATAACCACGGTCCTCCCTTTGTAATATATATGTCATTATTACTTCCTGCCTATGGATGTTCTCTCATCTCTCAGAAATTTCATAAGCTCTGAAACCCCATTTAAATTTCAATCAAGTCACAGCCTCAATTCATCCCTGCTTACAAATATCCTACATAGTAAAGCTCTTAAATACACACATACAATGCTCTTAAAAGATCCTGGCCTACTTCTGTAGCAAATTTAATCATATGTATGTGTGTGTGTGCTTGCATGCATGTGATGCAGATGTGTGTGTTATACAATAGAGATCATGTATATATTATATAAAATATATATCATGTATGTATTCTATAAAATATATATAATATATCATGTATATATTCCCTGCTGTACTGTGCTACCCTCCTCTTCAATACAAAGAGTATATTTTGTCTGGTTAATTAATAGATGCCAGAAAAGTAGGTCACATGTGGAGAAGAGAAGAATGAAAAATGGTTGGTAATAGGAGGAAGTTGTGTCTGTGTCTATGTGTGGTGTACATGTATACATATTCATTTATGTACATGTATAGGTGTGTGGAAGCCAGAGGTCAACTTGAGGATACTATTCATCTCAACTTTCTTTTGAAAGTTCCTGGTCTGGAATGTGCTAATTAGGGTAGACTGACTAGCCAGTGATCCCCAGGAATCCATCTATCTTTGCCTCTCTAGCACTAGCCTTCCAAGAGTATGTCACAACCTCTGGCATTTTTACATGGATTGTGTGGAATTGAACTTGAATTTTCATATTTTTAAGGTAAGCACTATACTGACTGTGTTGTCTCCCAAGTCCAATATCAGAAACTATTATAAGTGGATTTCTTTTTCATATTTATGGTATGACATTTCAAATATCCAATATCTTTATGTTACATTTAAGAATAAGAAAGTATTAGGGGTAAAATTAATGCTTATAGGTGCAAGTAAAAGAAAAGAGAACTCTTGCCATCGCCTACAGGAAATTGAAATAGACCAACCAGTTCTTGAATCTGGATGGGAAGCAATGTTCACTAAAATGAGTTCTGAGCAGAGAAGCACTTAAAAGAAAATGTGCTTCTCAAATCCCCTAGCCTTTATTCTCAAATTGAGAGTGACTTGCATGACAGCGTTTATCATCCAGGATCTGTCCTGTCCCTGCCAGAACTCTGCTTCTGGAGCTGGGCTGGATCCTACGAGACTTGAAGATATGCTCACAGAGATCCAGCAAAATAGAATAAAATATGTTGCTACACAACTGCAAACTCTCAATTATTTTCCTTCCAGCTTACACTGATTAGCTTTATATAAATGCAATGTCCTAAAGCATGTGATATTTCACTTTAGAAAACATGACTTGAGTTAGTCACTGCGAACCAATACTTCCCCTCAATGCCCAATTATCATGAAGTCCCCAGACCGAATATCTTTGGAATCCACAGCATTCTGTGTATTTCCTTAGAAAGGAAACATTAAAACTGTTAACCATCATCCTATAATATTTTAATGAACACTTGAAGAACAAAGAATTTCCTCCCTAAGTGAATCAGTAGTCACTGAGTACATTTCTTCATTTGCCTGGTGGAGTGAGCTACAATTTCATCCTGCCCACAGGCTATGGCAGAAAGCAAATAAAAAAATGGATGAAAAATGGAAATGTCTTAACAATGAAGATGCTGTGTTTTCAGAGCTCCCTAAAGCAATTGGAAGGGAGGAGTACATGAACTTCAAGTGCTAAACTGGTCAGAATCCCCATTCCTTGTATCAGAAAAAGCAATGGAAAAAACAGCCGCCTATCACTGTAATACTTAATATGAGCTAAGCCCTGGGTTTTGCTTTTATATTCTGTCCATTTTTATCTTTACTGCAGTCCACAATTTTCCTATCCCTGTTTAAAA
The DNA here is from genome assembly GCF_049852395.1 of Peromyscus maniculatus bairdii. NCBI lineage: Eukaryota > Metazoa > Chordata > Mammalia > Rodentia > Cricetidae > Peromyscus > Peromyscus maniculatus. The sequence continues at coordinate 63,092,569 of NC_134863.1, read as the reverse complement.
TTTGATGGCTAGAATACATAAACCTTGGTTATTAGCTGAGAGTATAATCATTATGAATGAGACAAAGGTGACATTCTGCCTGATTTCCAAACTCATACTGTTAATATGCCCACACAGCTGTCATTTAAGGTAGGTCCAGGAAGATCACTGAAATTTTTGTTTTCTATTCCTCTCTATATATTTGCTAAACATGCTTTCCTTTCTTATTTCCAGGCTCTTTTTAAGTAACTTGCTTAAGCTAAATATAGGATAAGTTTTTTATGTATTTATTTATTTGAGACAGGATCTCACCCTGTAGCCTTAGCTGGCCTGGTACTTTCTATGTAGACCAGACTGTCCTCTAACTCACAAAGATCAGCCTGCCTCTGCCTCTATAACACTAAAGATGTGAGCCATCATGCTTAGTTAGCAAAATTTCATGTGAAGTTCCATTCCACGGTGCTCATTGTAACTGCATAGAATTTCATTGAGTTGCATGAATTTTAGTTCAGGTTAATTTTGATATGTGATGTGTTTATTTGGAAAGTTTTTTTTTTAATTATAAAAAATTTGAGTGAAGGAATTTTTCATGGTTTTTAAAGGCTGTGTGGTGTTGATACTACTAAGAAGGTCTCTTTCACTAATATGTCATATGACTTTTGCAAGAAGTATGTCCAGAGGGGCCCATATGTTTCATGCATGTGAGCTGATGTGGTAGCCTAGGGATTACTCTATTTTGCTTCTTATTTTAGTAACCCTGAGACTGTTCTGTCACAGAACCCTGAGAAGTCAAGGAAATTAAACCCGAAAGAGGTGAAAACACAGTTGGAAGGACTGTGGAGAGTCATAAATCTGACCCCCTCCTGACCTCAGTGTTCTTTCCCACTTGGTGAGCATTTGATTCAAGATCCCAAAGTGAGGAGCGTTACAAAACCAGATCAGTGGTCACTGTGGTCTACACCTCACAAAAAGGAGGGGCCATGAGGGCAAAAATAAATACTGTAACCTTAGAACTGGGCAGTTGTCTTGCCTTGTAGGCCCCTAGGGAAAATTGGTTTGGACCACACAGAACTCTCAGCATTGTTAAACAGCAACCCACAGCGTGCTGTCTGTTTGTAAGCTCTCACCACAGTGCAGCTGACTGACTAACCAAAATATTCAATGTTCAGCCCGCTCAGAAAAATCACTAGAAACAAACCTCACTTTCTACAATGGGGTGGATTCAAGAGAGCTGAAAGTCCCACCCGTGGGTTGTGTCAAACAGTATCAAAGGGTTTCCAATTGGGTTGTGAAGTAGGAAAATACACAACAAAGGCCAGTAATGTGATTTTCATAATTAAAAGAAATTGATAGAACTAAAGTATTGTGCTTCTTTTGTTTTTTCCCCCTAGTTTTAAAGTTAAAATCTGTTTTTTTTTTAAATCATAGGATAGTAATTCTATTTTAAAACTTGTTTGTTTTCATGTTGTTTTACATTTTGTTCTTTGCTTTACAAGCCTGCAAAGGAATTCAGAAAACTTTTGGAAACTTTTCTGAGTTATGAAATTGAATACTACGGAAACTATATATTTTTTTAAGAAATGCAGGAGGAGATAAGCTTCCCCTGTCCTCTGCAATACAAAAAAACAAAACAAACAACAACAACAACAACAACAAAAAAGTCAATCTTAATCAGTCACTGTTGGATTTGAAGAGTTGGACCATCTACTCTAGGTCTGAATTTTTGATTTTGTTTCACATCTACTATTCTATTCAATTTCTTAATACTAAAAAGAATTTTTAAATACCCAAATTTTAAAGCAGTCAGATTCATCGTCTAAGAAACTATAAGGTAGAACACTACTGTATTTAGACTTTTTTCCTATGTGAATAATGTCCATATATATGTAAGCCAGTTTGGCTGGATTCTAGTCATGCTATAGCTGCAATAGGAAGTCAGAGGGTTTTCGTGACTTTCTCTTCACTCTCGCACTATTTCAATTTGAAAAGTAAGAGAATAGTCTCAAGTAGCAACACAAAATGCTTTGGCATACAGTCAACCTGAATATGAATCCTAACTGCATGGCCTTAGAGATATAATTGAATTGTTTTCCTTGCTTATTACATGAAACTAGCAGTAATAATTCATGTAGTTATGAAAGCACACACTATAACAGGTGTGAAGTATTCCATTTAATGCCTGGTATATAGGAAGCATTCAATACCTTACTAACAACTTGATGAAGTTTACGATTCATGTAAGTAGCAGAGCTGAGAGCTGCAGCCTCTGGTTCACAGTCTATGGTACTTGCAGTATAACAGGGCTAAATGGTTCATGGAGCAGTCTCAACTCAGTGAGGCATAAACATGACATTAGTGTGTTTCTCCATACATTGCCTTTAAATATTACATCAAATCCTTTTCTTCACTGCCTTGAAATTATTCAAGGAAGATCCACAACATTAGACCCACAGATATCAAAATATATGGGCAAATTAAGAGTGGCCTGTTTGAGTTACCAATATATCCCTCTCAACTCCGATCTTGCGGTTTCTCTATGACCATGTCAGCATTTTTGAGGCTCACTTTTATAGCCACACAATAAAAACTCTCCAACGTTCTGAGTAGCATGTTGTCCTAGAGTAGAGACATTTGGGCGACGGTCTCAAGATGGAGAATAATTTGAACAGTTGGACTATATTCCCACTACAAAGGCACAGATCCTATTTGAGTTCGCTGTCATTCTGAACAAATGCAAAGAGGCCTATGGTAGTTACCAAGTGATAGGCAACAAATTATGACAAATGTGGAGATTAATGTAAAGCATGCTTTTACTGGTTCCTGTGCATCATGAGTGTGGGCAGGATATAGACCACATTCTCATGAGGCCAAAGCCTCATTCAGAAGTCAGCTGGGGTGACAGTTGTACCTAAGACCAACCTGAGGTTGAAGAATATCCATTTATTCCCACAGTCCAGATTCTTGTAGCTCTGTGACAGCAGTTTCTGGTCCTTTGCTGTCATCAGCCTTCACAGGACCTTTCTATAGTTCACATATCTTCCCCCCGGGAAACCAGCAAATGAATGTTTCCAGCACCCTACATGCTAAAGAACAAGCCCCATGAAATTCCATTTGTGAAGTCACAGGGCATCCACTAACTTTCCTATAGATTTTTGTTCACAGGTGAATCACAGGCTGGAAGTGAGTCACACTCAATGAGTAAACTCTACAAATAATAATAATAATAATAATAACATCAGGATTGGTGCTTATGGTTGATACCTTTATGTCTATTGGTCAAATGCTATAGTTCTTAATTAATTACAGTTATAATTAATATATATTAATTTATAATGAATGCTGTATGTCAAAACAAGCCACAGTTTTTCAATATCCTCATTAAACTATATATAATATATACATATATATTTAATATATACCAAACTATATATATATATATATATATATATATATAGAGAGAGAGAGAGAGAGAGAGAGAGAGAGAGAGAGATTGAAGCACTGGATACGCATGACTGACTGTGAGCTGCATTCATTGCATTTTTCCAAGACGTACAGTAAGGAACAGAGTCAACATCAGGTGGAGGCGCTGATTTTTAACCATATGAATATCATGATGACAAACCAAGAAACAATGTTGGTTACCAAGCATATAAAATGAAATGTAGGTATATTTACCATTACTGGGGGGGGGGGGATCGTTTTCTATGTCAGCAACATGCTGCATTCGGTGTGTATATGCAAAATAATCTTGTTTTCCATAAGACTTTTCTTACCAACTTCATCTCTTCACACCTCTACGTCCCCACTGTGTTAGAATGTTTGAGTGACCCAGTAGTCCTTGCTACCATTTCTGCTGCTAAGGCAGTACTTGTATTCTGAAGACATTTGAATATCTGCAGCTTACCTGGACTTATTGATGAATGCATGCTACTGCCTGTTAGAGCATTTTGACATGTCCTTTAGACCACTGTTGTTTTGCCAATTACTGTAGCTATTTAAATGAAAATGGGAAGATAATTTCTGCTTGCTTGAAGCCCTTTGTCCATAAGTAAAACCACAAATCAGAAATAACGGGTGGACTAGGGTGCCAACTTTTGTTTCAGAAAACGAGTGCTCTGTATTTTGACAGGAGCTCCCTTGTCTAATTTCAAATGAATTTTAATTCATCTTCTTGCCTTGTTTGAATTTCTGGTCATCAGTCTTTTTGTCATAGTTTCTTTTTTTAAGTACACCTTTAATACTAAATACAAAATTATTGTTATAAATATTACACTAATGTTATTATAAGTTTCTTAGAATAAAAAAATGCCATGAAACATACTAGAGTTTAAGAAAATAATATTTTAAAACAATAACAATGCACCATATGAAAATGAAAAGATTGGAATTTCTTTCCATTTTTAGTATTTTGGTTTGCTTAAAGCAAAACGTCTTTTTTATTCATTTTTTAAATTTATTTATTAAATTTAATTTTACATATCAGCCACGGATTCCCTTGTTCTCCCCCCTCCCACCCCACCCCATCCCACCCCCACCCCCTACCTTCCCCCCAGCCCACCTCCCATTCCCATCTCCTCCAGGGCAAAGACTCCCCTGAGGATTGAGTTCAACCTGGTAGATTCCGTCCAGGCAAGTCCCCTCCTCCCAGGCTGAGCCAAGTGTCCCTGGGGTATGATTCTCACTTTGGGCAAAACGTCTTATATGCTGTTTTTTTTTTTTTTAATTGTGTTGCTTTAAATTCTACTTTTAGCATTTCAGCTCTGACTCCTATGTTAACTTTGAATAATTCCTTTTTTTTTTTTTCAAAGAAAACCATTACCCACAAAACAGACACTTGAAAGAAGTCAGAAGCATCATGGTCATCTGGTTCCCTTGACATCTCCTGCTTCTTACCATGCACTAAGATTGCTGACTGTATGTGGTGAAGTCTTCTGTGGAGCACCCTTCATCCAGAATCTCAGGTCCAGAATTCTGAAATTATAAATTAAAAGATCTTAAACAACGTGGCAACTTTCTGCATCCCAATCTTGTATAATGAAGTAGAATTCTACAATGCTGACTTCATGTATAGCTAACCCTCTTTTAAATCAGTAGCCTACTGTGGAACCTTACTAGTAAAATAGAAGCAACCAGGAACCTGGAAAACATTATCATTCCTACCAGGCTTGATTTCCATCCAAATACATTTTCCTCTGAATTACATGTCAACAACATAAAGATGAAAGCAGGAAGTCAATCACAAGGTGCCGTATTCTGGTAATAGTTTAGGAGAAGAGTGCTGGGGGGAGGGGAGCAAGAAATAACACATACCCCAAATTCCTGGCTACCTCTAGATAGAAGAGGATTAAACACTGTAGTATGGGTGTGCAAAATTGCCTCTTCCAGATATTCAGGGAGCCACGTTCTAGGTCTTACTGATTTCATATAGAAAGAACCAATGCCTAAAGATCCTAACACTCAACACCCACGTAACTATATAACAAAACAGAAATTAGATGCATGCTTCCATAGATAGATGGTGAATACACAGATGCATTGTTAGCTGATTAATGGAAAAGGTAGAAAATTGTACTTGCATACTAATATATATGCACACAAATCAAGTGGTATATATATAATATACATATTATATATATGCAGAATAGTATACTGTAAAATAATCTTATAATTGTCCTTTTAAACACAAAGTAAACAAACTAAATATCCCAAACTCCTTTGTAATTTTAGTATGCCTTTTGAATGCATTCTTCCCAAATAAGCTTAACAGATGCTAATGTTTATATCCACATCCTTATGTCTCAATATCTGTATTTCTATGTAAATGCATATATCAAAATAATTAGGTTTTTAGAATAAGTTGTGTATATTTTACCTACTGAATAGGAAATCCTATTCTATTTAATTATTCTTATTAGTACTTGGAATAATACAGTCATGGTCAGGAGATCTGCAATATTTTCAGGAAACTCTGTGTATTTGGAATGCAAATCATAAACATCTGTGATCTTGCCACCCCAAGACCATTTCCCAAAGGAACTACAGCTCCTCAACTAACCACCTCATGATTACTACAACAGTTTCAAAATCCTCACATGATTCCAACACTCAGGCCACAGTTTATTCATTTAGGGATGAGAGCCAGGCACAGGTTGAATCTATTAGTCTATCCCTGGATTTTAGAGCTTTAAACTCATAGCCAAAGTCAAGTGGGCTTTTTACTGCCATCTGAAATAAAAGTCAGTTTGCAATGAATGAGAATAAATCCAACATGTGTCACAAGCAAAGAGGTTAAAAGCTAGTTCTTGGTTCCTGCTCTCCCAGCCTCAGCTGTGTCCCTACACCTTCTACAGCTTAGTTCTTTAACCCTTACTTGGATTCCACCAGCAAATAAGCTCTTCTATTACAAAATATGGATAAGTTGCTTTTCTTTCCCAGAGGGAAAGGAGAAGAGAATACTAGTTAGGACTTGGAAACAATTGTCCCAGTATTTTGTCACTTTATCTTTTGAATGTAAGCCCCAGTGACCATTCATCTAGGAAGTCTTCCAAACTGCACAAAATTAAGTTGATTTCTCCATGCACTGACATTGAGCTCTCACTGTTGCAATTCCGATTGCCACTAGGTATGGTAATTGTCCTTGTTTTGCTTTATCTTGTCTAGACTCATTAAGACATGAAGCACATTCTATACCCAACATTGTTTCTCTAATACACAGCTTGCTCTCACACAGAAGGCAACACAAATTGTTGAATGTAAGAAACAATTGGGAAAGAACAATGGGCATTTGAACTCTTAATTATTTCTTTCAAAACATGGTTAAAAATTTTTAAGTGAGTATTTCTAAATAACTTACTAGTGTAACAGGAAATTTAAATGGTCTTTTAATAAGAAAACAATTTGGAGACAGATCTTGGGGTAAATGCTGAAAGATCAGAGACAAAAGAACAAGCCACAGCTACTTCTCACCTTGCCAACTCCATGAATCCTCTCACTAAATGTCTCTGAGTCCTCAGCAGAAAGGGGTCCAGCAGCAAAGTGCTCCAGGTGAAAAGGCTTTCAGCTAAAAAAGCTTTAGTTCCTGTCTCCTCACATCTTATACACCTTTCTCCACCCAGCCATATTACTTTCTTCCTAGGACTGGGATTAAAGGTGTGTGCCACCACTGCCTGGCTCTGTTTCTGTCCTAGACTGAGTCAATCTCATGTAGTCCAGGGTGGTTTTGAACTCACACATATCCAGACAAATCTCTGCCTCCAGAGTGCTAGGATTAAAGGTGTGTGCCACCACTGCCTGGCAACTACATTTAATCTAGTGGCTCATTCTGTTCTCTGATCTTCAGGCAAAGTTTATTAGAGTACACAATATACCATAGCATGTTAGTGAATGTATGCACATGTGTATGTGTTTGTGTGTACTGTGTTTTGCAAAATTATGCTTCTATGCATGTGTGGAAATCAGAGGACAATTTTTAGGGGTCAGCGATCTTCTTCTACCTTACAATCCAGGGATAGAGCTTTGGTTGTGAAGCTTGCATAGCAAATGCCTTTTTGAGTTACTGAGCCTAATACATACATACATACATACATACATACATACATATACATATACATATATATAGTCATTTTGTACACAAATATATTTAAATCTAGACTTTTTAAATTTCTATCATTTAAATAAAAAATGTTATTGAACATGATGGCAACAGAATTTAATAATAAAATAGTATTAACTTCTGCTCTTTAAATTTTCAATGACTCTGAATAACAATACCCGAATGGCAAGAATTCTGTTTCTCTCACTGAAAAGCAAAACATAGTACATGTCTCTAAAGTGTCAGAAGCTAACTCAAAAAGGAAAGTGGAATGTTTTATTCTCCGAGAAAAACAACAGTTTTTTAATAAATCAAACACAGCATATTCTGCCCATGTGAGACTAAAAATTATTCTCAGCACCCAGAAGGAATGGCCCCTTCCAGTGAAGTTTGTCTTGGTCAAGAGCCAAGGAAAACACTTGTACTCAAAACACTCACCCAAATATTTCACATTTAGAACCTTTGGAGAAATTTAATGGTAGTTTTTGGTTTGGTTTGGTATTCTACTGGTATACTTTTGTGCGCATGCGTGTGCGTGCGTGAATGTGTGCGTGCATGTGTGTGTGTGTGTGTGTGTGTGTGTGTGTGTGTGTAAAACGATTCATGAGAGATATCTTTAAAATAAAGGCTATAAAAGGATATTGCCCACTTGCAGGATCTTATAAAATGCCTGAAATTGTGTTGAAGGGTATACATATATTTATAAACACAGGAATTTGATTTTATCCCTCTGCTCTGTTATGAATTACTCACAAAATGTAGTTGGATGTTACAGTTCTGGTGATGAATAATTGTCTATGCTGATGCATCAAATGCAACACACTGCATTAGAGAAGCCACCATGTGGGGTAAATACAGACCATCAATATTTACTCACACTAACCTGAACAGGAAGCCTTTCACTTCAGTGGCCCTGAAACAAGATCTTATATATACATTATGTGTCTCCTACCAATTTCCATAGGGACACTATAAAAATGTTAATTCAGTCTATAAATCACATTAATATATTTAGAAAATCGAATTGTATATGTCACTGTAATGTAGGCCTATGTGGCCAATTTGTACAGGACAGATTTAAAATCTAATGCTAAAGCTATGGTAAAGAGGGCTTTTCTGGGCACTGTTAGGCAAATGACAGAGGGTGCTTTTATAAACGAGTAACTCCTTTTTTCATTCATTAGAACAAGAATAGTTCTTGGCAAAACGTCTCTGCATTCATCAACATCAGATGAGTAGGAATTTCTGGACCCTTATTGCTTGTGAGACATGGCTGAACCCTTGCCTACTTTTTCTCTATTTGTCTGTCATTCCTTGCCAGGGACCATCTGAATTCACTTCACCAAGCATTCGTCTCTGTCTAGGACAGCCAGGGATATGAAGTCCAAGACTCCTAGGTCACTGTCGCCTTTAGTCTTGTGGGTTCTAACCCAAGCACACTTCTGTATCCTTGTCTGAGTCATCTCCCAGGTTTCCCTAACTATGGAGAAATTCTCATGATATGTATTCTGGCATGCAAGACCCAATATCAGCAAAAAACCCTTTCTAACTTCAAATTCTCTAAAACATCCCTTTCCTTTCTTTCTGAGGAAATAACAGTTCCCCACTGAGGGTATTATTTACCCAATACTCTTAGAAATGCTTCTTTTTCCCTTAATGCCCTCTGTACAGCTGGATGCAATGGCTGCAAAGGATCCTTATGGCCACTTCAAGTCTGAAGGCACTTCACTGTGGTTCAGGATCTGCTGCAGCAGCCATGGCAGCCACAGCACATCCATCCACACATTACTCTTGGAGAATGGGAGGTTCTTGTTCATTGTCCTGCATTTCCCTGATACTCCTCTTCTAATTTTCAATTATGTCAGATTCAAAGAATATGCCTGTTTATATCCTAGACCCTGAGTTATTTGACCTTTTTCTCCTGGTTCTTCACCCTATCTTTGCCAATACCATCACCACTTCTTTGAATTTCATCACCAAAAATAAAACCCAAACTCTAACTTTAATCTTGAATGGCAAACTAATACAATCTCCTCAGCATTTGCCTGCCATACTCCAATTTTAACATTATTTTACCATCAATCTCCAGACACCACCAATTCCTCACTACATTCATCTACATTGGGTATCTTTTCACATATTAATTAGATCAATAATAATCCCTTCATGCATATATTCTCAATTTTTCCTTCTTCTCTTTAATAAACTAATTTTTCTTTCTTAACCCCATTTAAATACAGCTTTATATACTACATAGTTAACCTATTCTGGTAAATATAGTAAAGCAAATCCAAAATACTCCACTCTTCAAAAATTAAATTAAACCAGAGAGTTCAGAAGTTGTGGGAATGTGTGCTTTTAATATGGTTACTCATCTTTGGTACTTTCAGAAAAATCACAGGATAAGTGTTCATTCCTAGCTCATCCTGTACCTTGTCTCCTATATAACTATCAGAGTTTCTTTGTGAAACCTGCATTTTTTTAATCTGACATTTACAGAATAATGATGTATACTAACTTGAGTTCTTCAGAGGACTGTTGTGTGAGTGTGGGTGTGGCTCAAAGTTATAGTATATTGAAATGCTTCAGTTTTATTGCAATTTTATGGGACCACTGTGACAAACATAGCCTTCATTTAAAAAAAAAACTGTCATAATGCAGTGTACTACAGCAAATGCATTTGCTTAGTTGGTCTGCTTACTCTCTTTCTTTTTTCACTAAAGTAAGGCTGTAGAAGATCATGTAGTTTGGGCTCTAATTGGCTATATTACTCCTATTATCTCTAAACACAGTGTAGATATCCAATAGATGCTCAACAAACATCTATTGAGTGATAACTAATATTAGGACAATCCATAACTTTTGTTTGAAGCAACAGCCACTGAAATGCAAGAGGCACATTTGAATCCATTCAATTTTCTGCATATAAATGTATGACTCAAATAGTACAGGTTTAAGTTTTTCAAATATTTATCAGTCAAAACTGCATTGGTTATTATAAAGCAAAATTTCTTTATCTTTCTCATAGATATTGATTCAGTAAGATTGTAAAAAATGCAATGCAGTTTTCCTTTTTAACAGAGGCTTTAAGTAACTACCATGGGTTCAGAAGTGATTCAAACTGAGTGACTTCTAAAAATGCAGAATGGGGGGAAGTTCTCCATTATAGCTACCATGCTGGGTTAAAGTGTAAATGGCTTTATTCTTAATTTATGGTATGTATTCATTTCAACAAGGGTTTAAAGTAGAACAGAAATTTGTAAAAAGTCACTTCAAAAATTTAGGTTGTATTCATCCTCCAGTGATATGGAGACTTAACCTTCAAAGTGAGATCTATATTTAGAGCCAAATATTCACTGAAAAGTAACTGTTTGTTTAAACTATTTATTCATGAGCATCCAAGAACAGCTCATTCTAGTCAGAGGGGTAGCATTTCATTTCTACAGGATAACGTTCTTCTCTAGGATCAATCAAGAATTGAGCTTATGATCCTCTTCAGCATAATTGTGACACGTGTCTCTTCAGGATGCTACCTGATCTTCCACAGACTTTTGCCTCCAGCAAAGATATTTTGTTGTGTGATTCATTCTGAGTTAATTACCTAACTCCAATAGATGGCATTGTAATAGATGTTGTCTCATCAGTATGCAGAACTGTTCCCTAGCTTGAAGAGAGAATAAAGAAAAGACTTCTTAATTATACCCCACGTTCCCACTCACTAATTGACCTTCTTTCAAATAACCATAAATCAACTAATGTGGTGTAGATTTCAGACATGTTAACAAATGTCTATGAAACGTAGTGTGTCTTTCAGAAGAAATGTACCCATTTTTAATCAGTTCTGTTCATCACCATTATTAGACGATTAGTTCTAACTAATGTCACAAAAATAAAAGTGATTATTTTATCTTATCCTCTATGATTATGTTATTCCCAATGAGTGTATCTCATAGTCCAAACTTCTAAGGTTCTCCTACGCTTCCCTTTCTTAATTAAGATGATTAAAATGGAGTAACAAAAGAGACTTAGACTAGGAACTCTGGTGTACATTGCTGTTTCCATGGCTAAAGCAGCTCTGGCAATCCAGAATGACTAGCTTCAGATATATGACAGCAGAAACAGAAGGTGAGACACAAATAGCATTGGGATCATCTTTTATTTCAATAGTATCTCTTGGAACTCAATAACAGAATGAAAAGTTTTGAGGCTAAGTGTATCAGTTAGGGCTTCTATGATGAAACACCATGACCCAAAAAGCAAGTTGAGGAAGAAAGGGTTTATTTGGCTTACACTTCTACAGCACTTTTCATCACTGAAGGAAGTCAGGACAGGAACTCAAACAGGGTAGTTATCCTGGAGACAGGAGCTAGTGCAGAGGTCATGGAGGAGTGCTACTTACTGGCTTGCTTCCCATGACTTGTTTAACCTACTTTCTTATAGAACCCAGGACCACCAGGCCAGAGATGGCATCACCCACAATGGGCTGGGCTCTCCTCCATTGATCATTAATTGAGAAAATGCCTTCCCTCTGGATCTCATGGAGGTGTTTCCTCAATTGAGGCTCCTTTCTCTCTGATGACTCTAGCTTGTGTCAAGTTGACGTACAAAGCTAACCAGGACATTAAGTCTAAAACAACAATAATCAGAAGCCTATGGTCTGTAAAGAATTATTTTAGCCTATTAGTTGGAAGGAAATTGATCTTATGACAAAAGACAAAGATTTTCTCTGTCTCTGACTTATTAACACCCTCGTAGCATGAAGAGTGAGAGGAAGAAAATCACCAACACTGCTGAGAATCTCCTCCTGGGTCCTTTGTCACTGCACATGCGCAGCCTTGGAGAAAGGAGAAGTTCAGGAAGGAAGGATTCAGTGAGGCTGCCAGGAAACAGGAGACCCGTAGAGACCTACTCTGCTGAAAAACTTCTACAAAACAGAACAGTTTACTCTAATGCATCATTTTGAATACATAATTGTTCCTTTTAAAGGAGAAAATGATACTGACACCATATAGGAAACTTTTCTAAATTTTCAGGTGTATATCCTGGAATGCTTGTTAATTAAAACCTGCTAGTGATACATTTTCAAGCAGGTAAGCTTAAAAATTCTAGAATGAAGCCGGGCGGTGGTGGCGCACGCCTTTAATCCCAGCACTCGGGAGGCAGAGGCAGGCGGATCTCTCTGAGTTCGAGGCCAGCCTGGGCTACCAAGTGAGTCCCAGGAAAGGCGCAAAGCTACGCAGAGAAACCCTGTCTCGAAAAACCAAAAAAAAAAAAAAAAAAAAAAAAAAAAAAAAAAAAAAAAATTCTAGAATGAAGCATGAAAGAAATGTGGACCACTTAATCTAGGAATTAGGGTGCTCATTATATTTGCTTCCTGCCTTGATACAGAAAATTGTCTCTTAAAAGCATGGAAAAGAACATGCACTAAGCCAACAATACTTGGATCACAACCAGCGCTTCTGTATAAAAGGATTTTACTTCTCATATGCATTCCTGGATGCACCTTGGCACTCTGCACCTCATATTTACTTTGAGAAAATAGTTTATCACCCTGAGTACAGCTTGTGATGAGTCAAAGGTTTTATTTCCAAGAAATGCTCTTATTCTTAGTCATATCAAGTTTTGCCTTTTCTGAGTATATGGAAGATCAATTGTCTACCAGAAATAAATAAATTCTGTTCTTTGTGTCTTCACACATTTTCATTTTTGTGACATTTCCAGCTCATTGCAGAAACTTCTGATTTCTTCAACTAATTGATCCAAGCTTTTGAACTCAAATGTGAATGAAAATAAAACATATAGAAAATTTGCTTGAAATATATTGAGTGTCTATAGATCTACAGTAAATAGCCATATTTGGTGTGTGTGTGTGCACGTGCACGCGTGCGTGCGTGCGTGCGTGCGTGCATGCGTGCGTGTGTGTGTGTGTTGATAAAGGCTCTCAAATCATAAAGATCACTTTTAACTATTTTTAAAAATGCATATAATATCCTCACCCAAATCTCTAATTAACCCACATTGTATAACAAAGTCTTCATTATTTACACAACTATTTCAATCACTTTCCAGGATTGAAAAATACAAGTAGAAAGAACATTAGATTAGATTCATTACAAAAACATTTTGTTCTACCTAAACATATTTACATTTGTAACATAAGCATTGCTTCTGTTCATTACATGTGACCCAAATACTCGTGGCTTAGATCATGTTCTTTTCTATGCTTTCAAGAGATATTTTTTTATATACAGGAAGCAATTGAATATACTGACCCCTATTATACATATTAACAATGGTAGGCATTTTATCATGTTTTACTCCAATATCTCCATAAAGTTACTTTCATAAGGAAATATAGTCACAGTACCTCCTCAATATAATTTAGAGTGAAAATGTAGCATGAATCTTAAAGGTACTTATTAATAAAATCAAACCTGAGGCCAGTTATTGGGGTGAATGCTGGAAGATCAGAGAAGCAGAACAGGCCACAGCTTCCTCACCTTGGCAGTTCCTCAGCTGATCCTGTTTCCTCAGACTGGAAGCCTCTGAGTCCTCATATACAAATGGATCTCAGCTGAACTGCTGCTAGAAGCCTAAAAGCTTAACCAGCCAAATGCTTCTAGTTTCTGGTCTTCACGCCTTATATACCTTTCTGCTTTCTACCATCACTCCCTGGGATTAAAGGTTCACTTTCTGGGATTAAAGGCATGAGTCACCATGCTTGGCTGTATCCTTGAACACACAGAGATCCAGATGGATTACTGCCTCTGGAATGCTAGGATTAAAGGCGTGAGTGCCACCATTTTCTAGCCTCTGTATCTAGTGACTATTCTGTTCTCTGACCCCAAATAAGTTTATTAGGGTACACAATATTTTGGGGAACACAATACCACCACATGAAAACTATATTTATCCTTCTTAACAGGACTTAGCTATCATTTATACTTTAAAAGACAGAAGAGCAGACACCTTATAGAAAACTTCTACTCAGGAAGTGGACCAAAAGAGCCAGAGAAATATTGTGTGCCTACACCTAAATAATATTCCCTACGCATGGCAGGAAAAATGCACCCATGAACTCTCAGAAATATGGTTACATGAATAAGGTAGGCATAATAATGATACCAGTAGATATGCCAACGTTGAAAGAGGAAATTCCACCAGGTTCTATCCCTAGATGAATATCTAGAGATTGCCAATGGCTACTAAGAAAAGGAGAGTTGATTTTCTCAAGAGACAAGTTCCTATATAGGTTATCTAATCCCAAGTGGTCAGTCATGGATACGAGTACATATATGCTAACAATGATAATTAAGAAGCCATGAGTTAGTCAGGGAGAGGGAATATACAAAGAAGCTAAAGGGGGGAAGGTGAGAAGCAGTGTCGCAGATGCAGTACTCATGTATGTTCTCAAAACAAATTAGATACCATATGCTACCAAATAAAACTTCTAGTACTAGGAATGTGTTACCTCTTTTTGAGTCATTGGCCTATGGCATCCCATAGATCGCTCAAACATTACAGGCAATGCTTTTGGATATCCTCCAGAACTTGGTAGTAAGAGAGTATTGCTGAAGATATCATATACTTGAAACATAGATATCTATCTAGTTTCATAAAGAAATATATCTAGTAATCAACTGGAAGCTTTGTCCCTACTGGCTAGCATTCCTAGCTCTGGAAGGTGATACACATACTACCCAATGAGAAAAGTAATCATTAATCTCACTCAGCTATGAATCCTTAGAGCTACAATAATGATGACTGTCAAGATGTGTCCATTAGTGCAATAGTGGCATGAATATTATGGGGACAACCAATCATTTTTAATTGAATGTAAGGTCTACTACACAAGATCAAATCCATACCTGACATTGTAGCTGAGGTACAAACCTGGGTCTAATTAATAACCTACTATTATTCTGCTAAATGGACATAGCAGTAACTAACTCCTAATGAATGTTATATCTAGAGGTCAATGCATCTATAAACCCTCATAAGATAAGCTTCTTCTTATAGTGAGCAGCAAGTAACACAGAGATCCACAACTTGTCAACATGCATAGAATAATATACTTCAGAATGTGCAGCCATAAATGGGTCACCTCTCACATTCCTCCTCTCAAGGCTCAAGGATTGAGGCAGAAGAGGGCACAGAAAGACTGTAGAAGCCAGAAGTTTTAGGTCACTTCAAGGAAACTGCATCTTCAAGACATAACAGGGCAGGTGCATGAATGAATTCATATTTTCATAGATGTGGTGATATACTGTGTACTCTAATAAAATTTACCTGAAGATCAGAGGACAGAACAAGCCACTAGATTAAACATAGAGGCCAGACAATGGTGGCATACATCTTTAATTCTAGCACTCAGGAGGCAGAGATCCATCTGGATCTCTGTGAGTTCAAAGTCATACTGGACTACATGAGATTGACTCAGTCTAGGAGAGAAACAGAGCCAGGCAGTGGTGACACACACCTCTAATCCTGATATAACATGAATTGCTAAAATGGCCTTTTAATAAACAACCTGAAACTAGATATTGGAGTGAATGCTGAAAGATCAGAGAGACAAAGGAAGAAGCCACATCTCACCTCACCAACTCCATGAATCTTCTGGCTGAAATCCTGAGTCCTCACCCAAAAGCCTCTAGCTGAAAAAGCCTCTAGCTGAAAGGAATGCTTGTGTGGATATTATATTCCCCCAAATATTGTGCACCTAATAAACTTATCTGGGGTCAGAGAACAGAACAGCCACTAGATACAGAGGCTAGAAAATGGTGGCACATACACCTTTAATCCTAGCATTCCAGAGGCAGAGATCCGTCTGGATCTCTGTGTTCAAAGCCACACTGAAAACAGCCAGGCATGGCGACACACACCTTTAATCCCAGAAGTGATGGCAGGAAGGAGAAAGGTATTTAAAAAGTGAGGATGAGGAACTGGAGGCTGGTTAAGCTTTTAGACTTTTAGCAGCAGTTCAGCTGAGATCTATTTGGATGAGGACTCAGAGGCTTCCAGTATGAAGAAACAACACCAGCTGAGGAATTGGCAAGGTGAGGTGGCTGTGGCTTGTTCTGCTTCTCTGATCTTCCAGCATTCACCCCAATACCCAGCTCCAGGTTTGTTTTTATTAATAAGACTCTATAATATTCATGCTACATCTTCTGCCGAAAAGCCTTTAGTTCCTGTCTCTTCCTTATATACCTTCTCTTTACATACCTTTCTCCACCCAGCCATCACTTCCTGGGATTAAAGGCATGTATGCTTCCCAGTATTGGAATTAAGGTGTGTGTCACCACTGCCTGGCCTCTATGTTTAATCTAGTGGCTTGTTTTGTCCTCTAATCTTCAGGTAAATTTTATTAGGGTACACAATATATCACCACATATAGAGCTCGTGACAATATGCACAAGTCCTGTACAAGCTCAAGCCTGACAAAATACCAACATGGAGGGGGCAGGTGGGCACACCTAGCTGAGAATCTATTGGCATTTAATTGCTACTAGGTAAAGAAAAGTCTGTTTTCTACCACTGAGTAATATATAGCATGTTGACCATATGCCAAGGCAGACCACATGCTTAGGAGTAGTTGGCCAATCAAAGGTGATCTTAATGGGTTGAGGAACAGAGGGAGGGAGGAAGAGGAAGGAGAGAGAGAGAGAGAGAGAGAGAGAGAGAGAGAGAGAGAGAGGTATGAAATTGGATAGGTAGGAGAATGGGGCATTATCTGGTAGAGGGGATGAATATAATCAAAATATAGCATATTAAGTTCTCAAAAATAAATACGAACAATATTTTTAAGTATTTGAGAATTATATTTAACAGATGCTTTCAGATTGGAGCTCTCTTCAAAGATCCATAGAGTAGAAATAGTTGTTCAATAGCGCACACTTTTTAGAGTTTTGACTAGGACCAGTGAGAGTATGCCTGATTAAGATGGGCCACCATTAAAGTCTCTGAGATGTTTCACAAAGACAGAAATCACTTGCCTGTAGTGAATTGATTAGATTAAATATTTTCCTGCATTGGTTAAGCACATTAAAGATAGACCCAGAGGCACCAAAATGTACCAGTGTCACATTAAGGAAAGAAAACAAAGCATTTCCCTTTCGATTAATTTGACCAAGAACAAGCCCTGTTTTGAATTTTTCATTTCTCTCCATGTGTCTTCCACCTATCTACAGTTTGTAATTTCTGGCCTACCTATAATCTATTGTATGTCTACATGTGCCTGCCTGATGTCTGACTGTCCCTCTTGCTGTAAGCCTAACAAAGGGCTTTGCTCCATATTTATTAAACAGTATAGGAGGCATCACATGGAGAAAGAATGAGGGATCCTTTACAGAAATCATTCAGAGAGTTTTACAAAGGATTAAGATATTGACTCCAACTAACCCAAAACACTTAGTAATGCAAACATATTTTCACTGAGCAATATCCTTGTGCTATTTCCAACATTTATGATGATGTTTGTTGTATAAGGCTGCCTTCAACCTGTTTGTTGTTTATAACAAATGCTTATCATAACAAACATGTATTGCTCTCTAAGTCAGGTCAAATTATGGTAGAACCCATAATTTAAATTTATAGCTATGAATTAGCTTAGCTTGTAAAAGTTGAGTGTATATGTGGTAATATTATATTTGTGCTCTAACAAATAAAACTTACCTGGACATCAGAGGACAGAGCCAGCCACTAGATTACACAGAGAGGTCAGACAGTGGTGTCACACACCCTAATCCTATCACTTGGGAGGCAGAGATCTGTCTGGACCTCTGTGAGTTCAAAGCCACACTGGAAACAGAGTCAGGAAGTGGTGGCATACACCTTCAATCTCAGCACTTGAGATCTCATGTCTTTGCTTGGGAAGAACACACATCTTTAATCCCAGGAAGTGATGGCAGGAAGCAGAAAGGTATAGAAGGATCAGGAACTAGAAGCTTTTTAGCGGCAGTCAGTAGAGACACTTTTAAAAGGGTGAGGACTCAGAGGCTTCCAGTCTGAGGAAACAGGATCATCTGAGGAGCTGTTGAGGTGAGGTTGACTGTGGTTTGTTCTGTTCTCTGATCTTTCAGTTTTCACCCCAATACCTGGCTCCATTTTTGGTTTGTTTTTTGTCTTTGCTTTTTATCATAAGACCTTTTAAAATTTGTGTTACATGAATAGGAAATGCAAGGCAAATAAGATTGGTTATCACGTCGCTTTCTTAAATGTACGTTAACCAAGCAGGGTGAGCACACACAGTAGGATGGATATCTGGCTCAGTTTTAAGTGTTCTGAAACTGCATCAGTAACTCCGCTGGGAGGTCCAGCTCAAGTTCCAGTCCTGTTGAACATAAGAGATATTTTCATAAAATTGTATCACCTCATGTTTTATTAAATACCAGCGATTACATAAACTAAATTTTTTATAGACTTTCCCTAAAATGTCCTTACAATTGTGAAACCAGAACTTTCCTTTAGAGAAAAGGAAAACTCCTGATACAATGAGTAGAAAAGCTTCTAATGCTCTAATCACTCAGTTTTCTGAGGGAAAAATAAAAGCATGGACTCTATGTGGAACTGAATATAGAAGATATGAGCCTTAGAGAAACAGCTTTTGTAAAATTGAAAAAAAAAAACAGACTGGTGTGTTTTTTCTTAGAATATTATAATTTTGTAAGATAATATGTTAGAACAAAATATTTTGTCATTATAATAGGAAATTGTAAAGCAAAATTAAATTGTGGTTATATTCCTCCATAAAATGATACAAATGAAAAAGTTAATTTATTTTTATAATCTTTGCACACTCTGCAACTTGAGAATAATGCACAAAAGTATGTAAGTTTAAAAGTGTAGTACATATAAAATTTTTAATACTTTCAGGTAATTTATAGGTAAATTATCAAAAATATTTTCTCATTGATTACATACTGTGAACCTCTAGATATATATGCATGTGTGCACTAACAAACAACATCTAGTTTCTGGTATATTCTCAACGTAGGTGACAAAAGTTACAGAAAACAAAATTCTTAAGGGTGAGCAAACTGACAGTATTTTTAATACTCACATTAAGCCAGGTACAAGTACCTCAGCCAATGCTTGTTAAACATCTCTGAATTTTTGAGTCCAGCTTGGTCTACATGGTGAGTCCTAAGACAGACAAGGATACACAAAGAAACCCTGTCTTAGGGAAAACACGCACACACGCACGCACGCATGCATGTGCACGCGCCTCTTTTAAATGCTGCTTTCTAATCTTTGAGGGCTATTCCTAGAGGAAGAACTGCAGAAGTCTGGGTTCTCCATGGGTATTTCACCACTTTGCATTCCCACAGATTTAATTTTCCAACAACCCTAAAAGTCTGTTTCTCTCTATTACAACTGAGAAAGTGGGTACATCTTCCATATTTGGTGAGAGAGTTATGTGACAGTGGAAACTTCGAAGCTTGTGAATACCTACATGAAAATTCCAGCTTGGCCTCTGAGGCCACAGACCTCTGTGGCTACATTAGATAGATTCTCTCAGTCTCAAATGTCTCACGTATACATGCCAATGATTACCTCACACATTAGTTGGGACTAGAGTGAATAAGATAACTTCTGAAAAATTGTTTATCCTTGCCATAGTAGGCATTCAACATTTCATCACATTTCAACATCAGACATATTAGACTCCTTTTTAAAATATCATTTTATTATTTTTTTATGAGAATGTGCTGGTAAATTTGTCACTGCGTGTGTAGAGAGCAGAGGACAACTTTGTGGAGTCAAGTTTTCTCTTTCTATCTTTAGGACGGTTATCAGGGGGATATTCAGGTTGCTTGGTTTACATGGCCAATGCCTCCTCCCTTAATTCTCTGAGCTATGTCTTCAGCCCACATCTGGCTTATTGAATGTTATGGTAAATACAAGTGGTTTTTTTTTGTTGTTGTTGTTGTTGTTGTTTTTTTTGTTTTGTTTTTTGTTTTTTTTTTTTTGAGACAGGGTTTTTCTGTGTAACTTTGCGCCTTTCCAGGCTGGCCTCGAACTTACAGAGATCCACCTGCCTCTGCCTCCCAAGTGCTGGGATTAAAGGCATGCACCACCACAGCCCAGCTACAAGTGTTTATTTCTATGGTTTCTGTAATTGAGTAACATTAATTAGTCCTAATTCTAGTCATACTGTTTAAGTTAACAGTATTCTTTATATGGTTATTTTAGATCCACTAAGGGCTTCTTGCTTGTTGGCCTATGAGTTTTCCATAATAGCAATCAAGAAATTACCTAACATTCTTTTCTTAGGTTTGTTTTCTATATACAGACCACTGCTGGATGTTATGCCTCTTTGTTATATTCACAGGAGTGACTATTGTATCCCTAAAGTGTGAGGTGCTGCTTCAGAAGGCTTTACACGAATTTACTCAGGATTTTATGTTGTACTTTGCACTTGGAAGCTATGTCAATGACCTTCAAGTTGACATCTTAGTTGCTTAAAGCAAGGAAGCAAGAGAAACAAAATGTTCCTATCTCTCTTCTCTCTAAACAAATACCTTTGCAACACAGCTGGAATCAGAAACAGTACTGCATTGTTGAGGCAATGTGGAAAAACACTTGGAAGTGTTGTAAGTTTATTTCTTCAAGGTGGGGATGATGTCCGAACACGTTGCCTCAACTTAATAGCAAAACAACGATTATGTTAAGCTTCAGGTTTTCAATAAACAGAACCATGTACTGACCTTCAGACCTTCACATATTTTGACTTTCATCTATATTAAATGTTCTTTAGGGATATCAGGTATTTGGTATAAATAAATAATAGTTAATTTTATAAGCATTTATAATATACAATAACTACTGTTTTGCAGATTATAGGAACAAAACATAAATACATAAATACCGAGAGTTTCACCAGGAAAGGTGTTTGGAAACGAGTTGCAGGCAGTCGCAGCAGGACAAATGTCTGTTATTAATCTGGGAAAAGCAGCTCAGATTTGGCTCAAGTGAGATGCTGCCACATGAGAGGAAAAGGCATCATGGAGTGTGATCCTTTCTGTGGTTCTCATGTGCAACACATCAAGAGAACGCAAGAAACAGAAACACAATTAAATTTAGGAGAAGCAGACAGACAGTCTGCAAGAAGGAAGGAAGCACATTTTAGTTTGGCACAATATAAATATTTTAATGACACTCTTTAAGGTAAATAACACACACACAAAAGAACTATTTATTGGCAACGTGTAGCCTGTCCTGTGTCCTCTCTAAATTACACACAAATTCAAACAAGACACAATAAGCTTTGTATAATTAGATAACTCCAACAAACAACAGATAACCCAAATGGACAAAAGGTTTGAGTAATTTAAAAAGGAAGATAGCTCAGTGGCCAGTGAAAACATGGAAAAATTTTCATTTTCATTAGTTAGTGGAGAAATTAACATTAAAATTAACTCGAGTTCTTATTATGTATAAATCTAAATTAAATATCTTCTTAGAAAGGGAAAGAAATATGGCAATGACAACATGTATTTGTGTAACACAATTGGAGCTCCCATGTGTTGCATTTGGAGACAGAAATGACATAATCATTGTTTATTTTATGTCTTGTATAAAAATAATATTTTTAGGAACAAAAGAATTTAGAAAGAGCTGATAATCATTGTCCAATATAAACATGTATCAAAATAATATAAGTTAGCATGGAGAAATCTGACAAATTGCATGCCATTAATTTTACTTTATAAAGCCAGTTCAATATTAGAGTTGAAATGCCTCCTAATTCTGAATGAAGGATCTTACTCACAACAGGCATGAATTCAATGTGAGCCTAATTCCTCTGATAAAGCAAAATTTATGCCATGTAGTATTACTTGACTCCATTCATCTCCCCAGAATGATTCATAGTTTCAAATATTCCCCTTTACTTATCTTGTGAGGAACAGTTGATTACTTATTCATTAGTCATTTTGAAGAAGGGCTTTCTGAATATTCTCTCAAATAGTTATCACTATGAAGGTCTGAGAAAGTATAAAAAGACAGTAATATCTATTCCCTCCATTAGCTTATCATCTAGGTGAAGAGGCAATTGCCTGAAATCACCACAATTGGGTTAATTTCTCATGTTAAAGTTAATATTCTTCAAAACCATCTGTTAAGGGAAGCCATTAAAATTTTTTAAAAACCCTATTTTTCAAGGTATGAAAAAATATTTGAAATAACATAATACCTCCTTTCGGGAAGAAGACACATCCCAAGATGATAAGCAGTTGCTGCCTGAAATCTAAGCGGTACCAAATCATTTATACATCTGATTTTTTTTCCTAAGCATTTATGATTATGGTAACACCTAATTTATATGTTAGACACATCAGGAGTTAATGACAATGATAAAAGAACAGTTATGACAATGTACTCCATAAAATGTATGAATACCATCTCTTTTTAAATAGTCAAGACAATTAACCATGGTTTTTGAGACTCTGGCTTCCTTTCATTAATGAAAATCATGGAAAATGAAGCCATGGATGGAAAAGGAGTGCAGCAACTTGAAGATAGAAAAGAATATATTGAGACAAAGAACTCATAAATCTAATGCTTCCTTAAGGAAATGCATAATCTGTATTTCCCCCAAACACTGCATTGGTCATCATCATACTCTCAGAACAGTGACACCTTCTGAGAGACAGAAAAGAGATTGGACATTTGTGAAGTTCACATGGCTATTAAGACAAGAAGTGGATTTTGGTTCTTCATAGAAAGTCTTGCCAAGATAATGTCTCTTCTATCTGCACAGAATTCAAATCTTAATGTTGCCAGCCAGAAAACAACCCTGCTGTTTCTGAAAGAACAGTAAATTTAGTCTAAGCTACTTCAGATGCCTTAGTTTCTTTACCTTTTGATGTGATAACAAATACCTTGACAGACTCAGTATAAGGGAGGAAGGTATTATTTGGTTTATAATTCTAGTTCAGTCTACCATTGAGCAGTCAAGGCAAAAGGAACTTGAAGCAAAGAATCACGTCACATCCACAGTCAACACCAAAAAGCAATGAATTAACACATGCATGCTAATACTTGTCTTACTTTCTTTATTCTTATACAGAATACTCTGCCCAAGGAATGATGACAGCCACAGTGGTGGAAGGTATTTATAAATATGTGTTATATAATGTGTGTGTGTGTGTGTGTGTGTGTGTGTGTGTGTGTGTGTACATACACACAGGGATTGGGGAGATAGTTTAATTAGTAAAATATTGATCATGGAAGTATCAGAGTCTAAGTTAAAATCTAAGCACCAATGTAAAAGGCAGCACACCCGTATTCCCAGTTTGTGGAAGGCACAGCCAGAAGAATCCATGTAGCTTGGTAAACAGCCAGCCTTTCCCAAATAGTTAGCTTCAGGTTCAAATATCACACACAAACACACAGGCAACACACAAACATACAACACACACACACACAACATGCACAAACATACAACACAGAGACACATGTACAGACAGACACATAAACACACTTAAAAGATAACACAAACAAATAAAAAAACAGAAATTGGAATTCAGATATATTGCTCAGCCATTATGGAATCACAAGACTATATTCTGTCTGTTTTAATTAAGTTTTCTATGGCTGTGAATAGACACCATGACCAGAGCAACTCTTTTTTTTTTTTTTCACTGTGTAGCCCTGGCTGTCCTGGAACTCACTCTGTAGACCAAGCTGGCCTCAAACTCACACATCCACCTGCCTCTGACTCCCAAGTGTTGGGACTAAAGGTGTGCACAACCACTGCCTGGCCATGACAACTTTTATAAAGGAAAACATTTAATTGGGCTAGTTTAGAGTTTCATAGATTTAGTCCATTATCATCATGGCAGGACATGGGGGTGTGCATGGCACTGGAGTATAAGCTGAGGGTTCTACATCTTGATCAACAGACAACCAAAGGAATCTGTAACACCTGGCATAGTTTGAGCATAGAAGACCTCAAAGGCTACCCCACAGTGACACACTTCCTCCAACAAGGCCACACCTACTCCAACAATACCATACCTGTTAACAGTGCTACTCCCTTTAGGGGCTATTTTCTTTCAAACCCACACACTGTCTTTTTATAAAATCTCTAATAAACAAATTATATATAATTCAAGGAATTACTACAGTTCATTTGTCAATAGTTTGGAACTTGTTTCTTAAATAATAACAGAACCAGGTCAGGCATGTTGGTACACATCTGTAATACTAGCTCTCTAGAGACAGAGATAAAGACAATGACAGAGACAGATATAGAAGGATAGCCATTTCAAGCACAGCAAGACTTTTTCTAAAAATGAAACACCAGAGAGAATCACAGTCTCTAACCTCTTATTTGACTGAACATAGAAATCCACATTGCTAGCTAGTAGCCAAATTGTAGAAATGTAGACACAGTCTCCCTGAAGCCCCCAAAAGGTATTAATAAACAAATAGAGAAAAGATAAACCATAATATTCAAGGATAAATAATGTCACTAGAAGGGACTACAAATTCTTTTAGAATCTTGTGGTCTAATTCTATTCAGACTAGTTCTCTGATATATACAGGTATAGCAGTCTCCTAATGAGGTTTAATAAAAATGTTCCTGTATCCAGTACTTCATAAAGGAGTGAACAATACTGCCTTCAGAATTGAGGGAACAGTTTATTTTATAATTTTGTTTCATTATTTTGCAATTTTATTTATGTACACCTTGCATACTGATTTTTCTCACCTCCCACCTCACCACCATCCCTGCCCAACCTCCCCACAAATCTCTTTTTCATGTTCATGTTTTTCTTTTCAAACTATAACAAATGGTTTAAAATTTTCTTTCCTAAATAGCAAGGAAAACTCGGCAACAGTTACAAATTGTTGACATCCAGAAAACAATGAAACTGATACAATCAGAATAATGAACAATGACTAAGACACAATGTCAGGGGTTCCTTTCTGAAGAAGGAAAAAAAAGAAGCACTAAACTGAGGCATGACAGGTTCAGTCTCTCTGTTCATGTTTCCCAGTAAGTCAGATGCAAACCTTCCTCCCTATAATCTTTCTCAATGTTTGAATAAGAAAGAGCAGGATGGCTCATAACAAAAGTCATCATTAACTATAGCATGCCTACAAGTCTTTGGGGTCATAGACAATGTAAAGGAGTGAGACAGTACATTGGTACTCTATCCATCCATTGCACATACATTCTCTGAATATTGGTCATGTGTCAAAGACTTTAAAAGCTGGGCAAAGATGACACACAAAGAGAATGCAAAATAAATGGCATGCACAATGTCTTTGTGAACAAGTCACAGAGAATAAAGAGCTATAATGGGAGCTTGGAGAAGTTTCATGAAGAGAGCATTCATTGGGTCTGACATTGAATTGCAAATAAAGGCTTAATAAATGGAGGAGAACCAGGTCAGAGATCATCAGAAACCGATCAGCTTCGGGAGCATTCAGAAATCTTAGGGCTCCTGAGAAAAAGAAGCTCGGGCATGGTGTTGCAGTTAAAACACAGGCAGCCATGATAACACACAATGTGCAGTGGATGCAATCACTGATCTTCGCACCAGAGGAAAGAACTGGAAGTTGAAAACCTCGGCTAAGATGGAACCTATTGATTTAACAGACGCTTTATTCCCTCAGTTTGTCATTTCAATTAGGATCAGCTTAAAAGTAAAAACAAAAACAAAAACAAAACCGAAATAAAACAAACTAGAAGTTAGTCTCCATGTGAGAATTTTGTCTCTCTGTCCATTGCTGAATTCCCTGGAGCTGAGGGAAGAACCTAGCTCAATGCTCCTGTGGGCTAAATAGGTACATGTTTGCATAAGTCAAAACAGAACCATTTCTTAAACATTTTTTGAACCTTCACTTACATTCTGACTGCAAACTATACTAGTATGTTGACATCTAACCTAAATTCAAGTTCAAGAAAAACTACAGCTGCACCTGTTAACAGGGTTTCTCAAATGTCTGGGAAATCTAGAATAGCATCCTTCAATATAGTTCCCACTAACCACATCTCACTGAACTTGAGGTGTGCCTTAGGATAAAATACCAGATTGTGAAGATTTGATAGAGGCAAAAAATAGCTATAAAAAATCTTGAAAATTCTTGTACTGATTACATGTTGCAATAATGTTTCAAATATATTGTCTTCAAAAATATTGCATTAAAATTAATTAAATTCTCTTTTTATGGCTTACATGGTATCTAAAGAAATGAAAATTTTTCTAAAGATTATTGTATACATCTGCCAGTGTCCCCTGATAAATATCATGTATAGAGCTGTGATATTATTCCAGGAAGTGGGGTGGTGGAGCATGGATAGAAACGGGAAAGTCAAAACAGCATTGATCTACATGAAAAAGGTCAGGACAAAGCTCATTTAGAAGAACTGGTTGAAGTTTCATGAACCTGTAAATACCAGGCATGAGCAAGAATCAGAATTGAACAAACTGAAACTGAGGTAAAAACCCTTCTTCACATCTCTTTCCCTCATCACTGATTGCTGGGTTCCCACAAAGTCCCTGTTCCATAAGCATTTCACTTAGTGACCATCACTGGGCTCTGGTCATTGATGCTATTGGCAGGTATTCTCTGTCCTCCCCACTTCCTGGCAGAAGATAGTTTACTTCCTGGCAGTGGTGGGATTCAATGGCAACATGTGATTAATTGTATCCAATGATTTGTGTTAGTAAGTCCCTTCTGAGCCAGAGTGGTTTATTATCAATTCAAGGCTGTCAGTGCTACACATACTTTCAAACCTTCAGTGGAGTGAGTCTCATTGATTTCACTCCTGTTAACACAATAAGTAGAAACTGACTGGGATGAGGCTTCCCAAATAACTTATTATTAATGGGGCTGTTTGACATAATAAAAAGCTATTCAGTGTATAATGCTGTCTAATTCAGTAAATGAAAAGTATTGACTACACATATACACAGAGATACACAGACAGACAGACAGACAGACAGACAGACAGACAGACACACACACACACACACACACACACACACACACACACAATTCATGTCCCTTAAAACTAAAGGGAACACAGTACCTTAAACTCTTAGCTTTCTTCCCAGGACACACAATCATCATCCATACCTTTGATAGGTATAGATGCTCTCTTTCTTTGGCAGCTGCTGGCTGAAGATTTATCTCACTATGAGGACTTTCATCAAAATGACATCCAGAGTTTCAGAGTTTTTTAAGTGTTATGTGGCTGGGGAAGGAGTAATCATGCCTGCTTTATGAGTTAAAGGTATAAAGCTCCAAAGCTTATGTATTTACAGTAGGAGCATCCATTTCTGTGGCTGATTCCCCTAGACTTGGTTTTAGACATATTTCTTTGCTGTGACTTGTATAAACAAACATACAGAGAAAGAATAATCCTAGTGCCGCACAAAGTAGCACACAGAACAAGGAAAATTAATTCAGCAAGGCAATTTCTTTTTCCAAAAAGGATGCCCCAGACCATAAACTGTGCTAGCAAGCACATTTGGCTAAGATTGCCTTTTTCTTTTATCCCTGACCCAGGTGGTTACAGCATTTCATCCCATTGGTAGGACACTGACTTCACGACTGGACAGAACTGGCTAATTGGCACAAAGGAAAAGGGGGAGCAGTTCAGCAAATATGGGCCCCGTTTATGCTTATTACCTTTGCTAGAGAAACGTATCAAAAATAGTTGGTGGTGTATTCTGATACTAAAAAGAATGCACATATTTACTGCCTTTCCTATGCAATCACGACCACACATTGACAGATAATCAGCTCCATCAGTTCCCACGCTCTGGTAAGACTAAATGTCCCATGGCACTATTTGTCAACAATTATACTCTTTACAAAGCTTTCTTTTCCTCTAGAATGATGATGTTCAAGGTTTGTCATTTTTGTTATTCCAACAGCTTTGGTACATGATTGACTGCAACAGAATACTTCTTCTATTAAGAGTAAGGTATAGATAAAATAAAAATGAATTATGCCATCTGTTACTGGCCTAATTAATAAGTTTGATTATGTTATATGCTAGCTACGCCATCATAAGAAATCAAACTGCTCTGATTCGTGACTTCCTGAGTTGAGAAACAAGGTTAATAGTACCAGTTAATCAATGGTTGTGAAAAGAGCAAATAAAGACAGCAGTATAAAGACACAACAGCAATTCATGATAGCTGATGTACTGGGACTACCAATTGTTTTTGTTTTTGTGACAGAGTTTCTCTGGGTAGCTCTGGCTGTCCTGGACCTCACTCTATAAACCAGGCTGGCCTCAAACTCACAGAGATCCACCTTCCTCTGCCTCCTGAGTGCTGGGATTAAAGGCGTGCACCACCACCGCCCCACCAGGTTTACTAGTTTTAATAGACAATTCTCTATTTTTTAAAGTGAAATCCATATGTAACCAGCATTTTGTATTTTCGACAAGGCAGAGTCAAAGATGGCTCTTTAGTGTTGCTTGATAGATGGTGTTCAGATCAGTAGAACCAGAGACTGTGGAGTAAGGAGGTCTGAGTTCTGTTGTCTCAGGAAATAGAATAATTTGCATTACATATTTATAGAAACATGCCAATCTTTCCTCTAAACAGCCAAGAATATGATTTCCCACTTATACCTTTGATATTGAACTTTGTTTGCTTGCCTTCCCCCAAACAAATGCCACTGTAGCCTCATAGGCATTTCAACACAGTAAAATGTTCTCAGCTAGCTGAAATGTTCTTTTACAATTTATTAGACTAATTCTCCTCCCTCTCATTGTCAATTAAGATTGGAGTTCAGTTCTCAGGGTCCAGTAAATTTCATGTATTTCTTTTTCTTTCTGAAGGCCACTAGTGACTATGCAGGTTCTCAATTAATATCTGCTTCACTTACTTTTATTTGCTTTTGATTTCACTAGATTCACATTTGTACATTAATAGTTTAAATGTTTATATTCTCATTATCAATATCTTGATATTTTTATGCAATGTGTTTTGATCATATGCACCCACCTCCTCTGTGGCCTCTAGATCCAGCTTCCCTTCCCTGCCAGCATGAAGAGGGAATGGCCATAAAGTCTCACTTCTAGGTGAGGAGCCATTGGCAGTTGATGCCTGGTCAGGGGAAGAGGGTGGTCAGTTTTTATTAAAACAGTATCTGCTGGTAGGTCAATCATGACTCAATGAAAAGGCGCATATCTAATAATGTATGGGAGGCACAAATGGGACCTAATGGCCTCTATGTGTATTTTTTTGACTATAGAAGAAGATGATCATCTCTTGAGCCTACAATCAGTTTGTCTGTAGACACTCACTTGGACAAAATTTTACATGGTTCATTGTGGGAGCCCACAAAAGCTTCCTAGTGAGATCTGAGCTTGCTTTACACAGCAGGGCTGCATTAGGAGATGGCTTGACCACATGCCTGGTCACCAGGTGTTTGGGATCATCTGCACTTGGCTGTGCCTGTGCTGGGGGGAGTCTTTTGCTCCACCCCTTGGCATTCCTTTAAATCCCTTTAGTAGAGCCAGAAGGAGCTGGTAGGTTTTGACCCAGGCCCTCCCAGGCTGTCCTGTGTTTCTGTCTCTCTCCCCTATATTTCTATCTACATATTTCTCACTTCTCCCTCCTTAAGAGTACCAGCGGGGGGGGGGGGGGGGGGGCGGAGTGAGAGCGGGTCTCCCTCAGTTCACCTAGTTCCCCTCTCACTGCACGAGCATTTCAGTGCTCTCAGGACTATCGTCAGTCTTACCCACTTGAACGTGGAGCAGAATGTAGTCTGTAGTCGATCAATAATTTGGCGTTGCCTCTGCCTAAGATCACATTTTAATTGACATTTGTATGAGATCTGTATTTGGTCAGTAATGAGTAAGGTGCTTATTTTTCCAGACCCTTCCTTCCTTCCTTCCTCCATTCATTCATCTAGCCATTGTAATTGTTAAATTCCTATAGAATAAGAAGGCATTTAGGGATAATTAAAATATATGTAATTAGCCTTTGATTCATTTGTAATGCAGAAAGTCTATCTGAAAATGCAAGATTTAAGTGATGACTCGTTGACTAAAACTTTTCAAAGAAAAACCCTAATGATTTTTATCTTTATTTGATTTTGTTTGGGAGGTGGCCTAATTTAAAATGCCAAAATCATTTGTAGTCAAGTAAAAACCCTACTCATCTGACTTATTAAATTCAGGAATCTCAGCTGGGCGGTGGTGGCGCACGCCTTTACTCCCAGCACTCGGGAGGCAGAGGCAGGCAGATCTCCGTGAGTTCGAGGCCAGCCTGGTCTACAGAGTGAGTTCCAGGAAAGGTGAAAAACTACACAGAGAAACCCTGTCTCAAAACAAAACAAAAAAAAAAAAAAAACCAAAACAAAACAAACAAACAAATAAATTCAGGAATCTCCTTGGTCTTCAAATAAATGAGAGGATTCACAAAGAACTCAAAGAAAAATAATCAGTCTTGTTAATTACATCTTTAGCCCAAAGTTACTTCACTTCTCAGCTTTATCACACATCCTACATAGAAAAATGATTTATTTCTCTTACATTCATAAAATACACATATCTCATGCCCAGCCACACATTTTAATTTAGTCCAATAGAAGACTGCATTGATTAAAAGCCTGGTGTGATTACCATACTTTTGAAAGATCTCCTCAGATCTAGCTCCCCGATGCCCTATTCTTCCTGTTCTCCAACCCAAAGAAAGCCTCTCTGTGATTTGAAACATCTTCCTGTGTCTATTGCAATGGCTAATTTTTCATCTTATTAATACACATAACACAATGCAGTCTAGTGCTCTGCAGTTTTAGATAAGAGTCCATGGGGGTCTGGCCTTTTCCAGATATAGTAAAAACAAGTTCAATGAATAATGGGGGAGAGCAAAATGTATGCCCCACTGACCATTTGTACCAGAGATGATTAGAGCGTGTAGTCAAAACCTTTTCAGTAAAAGTATTTACTGAGGACAGAAATGTGGCCATGGGCTTTGATAACTTCCAGACCCTTCAAGATGAAAAATGGGTAGAAAATATCCCAGGAAAGATTGAGACAACACAAAACAAACAAACAAACAAACAGGAAACACACCAACAACATGCAACTATGGTAAGTGAAGGGTTGAGTTTGATGTCGGGAACTGATTACAACTGATGTTGTAATGACATGGAGAAAATAGTCTCAAGAGAAAAAAAATAAAATATACTCACAAAACAGACCGCAATCCCTTGTGCTTCCCTGTTCGTGACTTCTAGTTATGGAGTTCTAGCACCAAACGGAAAGGAGATGCCATTAGCTTCAGAGGAGACACCAGAAATAAGAAGGCTGGTTGCATTCATCCAAAATATTCAGAATTGAAATCTACAATTTAAACATGCGGTTATGTTCAAATATGATCCCTATAGGGAATGTTTAATTAGTAAGCTTGGAGATATAAACAGAGCTGGGGACCTTGTGAATAGCTGGGGACCAATTTTTAAGAGGATATATTAATATATTCAGAACATTTTGGAATTTCTAAAGGTATTTTAATTTGGTGTGTGTGTGTGTGTGTGTGTGTGTGTGTGTGCGCGCGCGCGCGCGCACGCGCGCGCGCGTGCGCGTATACACGCACACATGCCTGCCGAGTCCAAAAAAGAATGTCAGATCCCCTGGAAGTGATGTTACAGATTACTTGAGCCAAGGGATATGAGTTTTGGGAACCAAACCTCAGTCCTCTACACACCAGCATGCACTGTTGAGTGCTTATACATCTCTTTAGCACCACATATTGGCAAATCTTAATGTTCAGTCTTCGAGTCTCTCTTGCAGGTCATAACGCAAGCTATTTGAAGTTGTCTGTTTGTTTTTGGTTTCTGGGTTTTTTTTTTTTCAGAATTTTAGTAAATGCTGGCCTACCATTTAGTAATTCTTTTATTGATAGTTTGCCATAGTGTAGCAATATCTTAGCAACTGAATAGGAAAATATTCTGTTGCTGACCACAATTGCTGTAATAAAAAAGCATGTTTGCAATAATTTAGAATGGGACATCTATGGTGTTAGCATTTAAGCATCTGCACTGGCCTGCCCTTAGGGTCCAGACAGGATAAACCTCAGCTCCAGCCACTAAGAGCACCTCCTGTGCACATTTGCTATTTCCTTATAAAAGGCGGGCTTTACCCACCTCCTGTCTCCTTTCTCTTTCCCTTCCTTGTCCCCAGGGACTGGTCCCTGCCCCCTTCTCTGCCCCTTTTCTCTCCCTACCCCTTAATAAACCTCCTACATGGGCATTTTTAAAACACAGCATATGGGGCTCTCGGGCTCTGTGTAAACAAACCAAATTCAACTCAGGGAAAACAGTGGCATTCTGGGCCAGGCAGTAATTGTCAAGTAATGGTGGCTTTTCCTATACTTAAGCTGCACCAGTCACAACCACCAACTACCCTCTAACTAGGGACTTTCCACTAGAGTTATTTATCCAAGTTAGGCTGAAGGTTTAGAGTTTAACCAGTCAACCCTTTGCTTTGCTTCCATGAGCCTCCCTTCCCACTTCTTTGTTAGATGCTCAAATCACTCTATGGTCTGGATCTCGCTCACTTAAGAGGCACTGTTTGAGTAAACTATTAAAAATTTAAACTGCCTTGAATTACCTTTTGAGAGTACTACAAAATATGCATGTCTTGAAATTATGTAAAAATCACTTCTCCTATCCTGTTGGACTGTGTTATATACTACTTGAAGTTGAAAGAAAATGGCCTCAAATTCAGTTTTAAAAATTAATGTAAATGAAATACAAACAGTCAATTAAGTGTGTGGCATATTTAAATTCCAGTTACCAAATTTGGGGCTTTAATTCTCTGCTTCCTACTTCATTGAAGACAAAGCTTTTGAACATGCAAGAGGATTGTGTATGTTATGTCTCCTGTACTTCCTGGCACTCTATACATACACCATAGACTTCATGACTCAGTGAGCTCTATCACAGAGAAGGATTCAAGACGAAGTTTCCTCTTTGATTCATGACATCATGATACTATGCAATTAATTTGACCTAAAAGCTATATATGAGATTTTCTCAATAAAGGTTTTATTTCTTTCAATTATATTTAGACTATACTTCCATGAGATTTGCCTTCTTACAATTCAAGGACTGTAATAGAACTAATGTCAGTTTCAGGTACATTTAAATTTGTTACCTTTTCTATTATTCAATTTCTTTAATAGATCTGACAGTGAAGAAATTCAGACTCTATAGTTATTTTAAGTATTAATGCCAATGAACTTGAAATAGTTAAACTATTTTTCAGTCAGGATTTCTCAGAAATTCTGCTGTAAATCACAAATAGAGTCACAGTTCTCTCTTTGGGTGGAACCTAGACCAAATAGTTTGGAGTTGGAAAACTGTGATATTTAATTTTAGTAAATGTACCCTTTGCAATCAGATGTTACACTACCATCATGGAGAAAAATGAGGAAAATGACAGAATTCAGATTCAACCCTTTCCTTCTGCTATTCCTTCCCAATGTAGCCTGACTGAAGAACAGGTGAGGGTTTGTGGAGAGCTGGAATATTCCTGAAGAGACAATAGTGAGCTACTGGCTTGTTTGTTTTAAAATTAGATTCAGTACAAGAGAAAAGCTAATAGGATTTTCATTTAGTGTATATATGTGTGTGAGCAAGTGTGCATGCATGTGTGTGTGTTTGAACAGATATGAAAAAACAACAAAGAAACATGACAATTACCAGAAATCATTAGACTGTACTTGAAAAATGACTTCTCAAAAACACCCAAAAGCAAAGAAAGTAAATAAAACAATTGCCACAGATTCCATTGAGCTCTGGGGCTTTAAACCTGTTCATAGCCATTCAAATGTATTATGAGTAGAAGATGTGAATGAACTATAACAATAATACTATGTTTTAGAGCTGTGGCATAAAGCAATCTTGACAGATACTACACTTGAACTACTCGGTTCAGTAGCAAATATTTCCAAAATAAGAATTATCATTCTGTGATGCTGAACACAAGACAGAACTCCCTTGAATCTTCTGAAATGTTCAAAGTGGGTTTAGACCTTCTGGTCTCTGATTGTATCTACCACGCAAAGTGAAGTGTGGAAGTAAAGCAATTATCCTAACTGATCAAGCAAAAAATAATCCCCCACAAGTCAGAAACAGACAACTGTTGAGGCGTGAATCATCCAGATTGAATAGGTTGCCAATATCAGGTAAGCGCATCAGATAGTGCTATAAACCTTATCGTGTTTGTATAAAAAATAAAAAGATTGTAACATCAGGGAAGTCATTTAACTTCAAGCTCTCACTACTCCTGCATTTCCTTGTAGAAAATTATGCTAGAGGAAAGATTTATGTCCAGGTGAGCAAGCACATAATAGAGGAAGGTAGATAGAGACAAAGGAACACACAAAGGTTCCAAACTGGAAGTGAACACATAATCCGCATTAGTGTTCCAGGCTAGAAAGAAAGAACAGAGAGTACAGATGAACCGGGGCTGCATATCTCACTTGAGTACTAGAAAACTCACAAGTGCGTAGGTCAGCGTGTTTGGAGTGGAAATGGGACAGTCTCTTCATATTGTTTATACATTGCATGGATGTCAGTGGAGGGCTGAGAGACAAGGAAATTCACTTCAGGATCGTCCGTGAATTTTGCCTGGAAGACATTTTCAAATATCTAGTTTCATATACCAAATTGCAACAAATGAAAGGATGTGGTATCACACAGCTTCTCTGGGGCAGGAATCTGGGATCAGTTCAGTTTCATTCTTAGGCTTTTGAGTTCAAGTCCCTCTCAAGACTATAAGGAAATATCAGCCAGGGCAAGAGCCTCATTTACAGACTCAACTTGTAATTCATTCTCTCCCAGGCTGATGTTTGAAGGGCTTGGTATGATTGTCTCTCTTTGTGTTTATTGGGCTGGAGAGGTCAGTGCACAGCATGGGCTAGAAGAATGGAAGCTAGAATTCTTGGCATCTAATCAGGGAAATAAGGAAAGAAAGCTAACAAGATGTTAGAACATAAAGCCTGTGAATACCGGAAGGTAGAGACCACCTGGGGCCATACTGGATATTAACTACCACAGGAGATGTCACCTAACCCTACCTATTAGCAAAGTAAGGGTATGATGAGCACAGGAGTCAGAAAATGTTAAGATAAAAAATGTTAAAGGCCTAAAGTAAAAAAGAGGTGTTCAAGAAATTGAAACAATGTAAAAAATTATAGATGACAGGGAAAGGGTTAAAAGAAGAATTTTGAAATACAGGTACATTCAGACCATGCAAATTACAAGCTAAGGTGGACAATTTGATTCCTGGTATTTCAGCAGAATGGTGACTTGATTTTCCTTATCTATATGAGACTGTTCTACAGAGGACTCTAAGGATGATAAAGATGTAATAGCACTGATGTTAGTGAGATGGAAATGAAGGCTAGACAATCAGATTGAGATGATTGCAGCAAGGTAGGATATCATCCATTCTAAGACTTCGAAGAGGGTCTAGGATTGTTATGTAAGCATGAAGACAGGAGTTCAGACCCTAAGTATCTACTGAAAAAGCCAACATGTTGTATGCATGCTGGAAATCCCAGAACTGGCGAGACAGGGACAAGAAAACCTTGGAGCTTGTTGGATGGCCAATCTAGCAGAATCCATAACCTACAGGTTCAGTGAAAGATACCGTCTCAAACATTAATGTGGAAAGTGGATGAGGAAGACACCTGTAGATGTAACCAACCGTCTTATTAAATAAGAAACACAGAACCAATGTAAAAGAGAAAGCCAAGAGGTCGGAGCTCAGAGCTAAAATCTTACCCTTCCTCCTGCGGTGGTCCTCGCTCTCCGAAATGGAGCTACTTCCTGTGTGTACATCTTTTCATAGTCTTTCTGTTCTGCCTTCTCACTGGTTGTAAACCCAAACACGTGACTGCCTCGTCACTGTCTGTATGTACAGCCCCCCAGGTCTTAAAGGCGTGTGTCTCCAATGCTGGCTGTATCCCTGAACACACAGAGATCTACCTAGCTCTTCTACCAAGTGCTGGGATTAAAGGCGTGTGCCACCACCGCCACACTCTTGTTATGGCTCTAATAGCCCTGACCCCTGGGCAACTTTATTTATTAACATACAATCAAAATTACATTTCAGTACAATTAGAATACCACCGCATTTCCCCTTTTCTATTTTAATAAAAAGAAAAAAAAGCAAAAGGTTATAACTAACATAAGAAAAACTATATATAAAAGTACAATAACTATATACAATAGACACATGAAGTTAATATGCCTTCCACTAATATGCACATACATATGCACTCACACCCACATGCACATACATGTATATACACATACACACAAGCATATCTTAGAGAAGCTTGAATGTGGCAGATCAGGAAAAGAAATTATATACTGACTGCTAAATTTCTAGTTTAGACAGCATGAATTCTTCATTAACTGAAAAAGAAAAGGAATACAAAGATAAGGAACACCTTCCCATTTGCAAAATTTTGAGTCTATGGTTGAAATATACTGTTTATATTATTGTAAAAAAGCATTTCCAAATGGTGAAGGACTAAAATAAATTCAAATGTTAAAAATTAATATATAATTAAAAACTAATTTAGTGCCCTGTAGATGGAAGGCATGTATTTTCAAATAATTTTATACTTCATAGAAATAAATTGGAACTTAAAAATATAATCTATAATTGCTTTATCATATTATTACCAAAATATAAATCCAATGGTAGCTAGACAGAAACTATACATTTTCAAGAAGCTCTTACCATGCTCATTCCTACAATAATCTACAATCAGAATATATTTTAATAATTTGCCAAAACAAGGTAAATGAGAAGGAATCATCTCTTTTTTATGTGATGTTAGACCAAAAGATTCCAACCCTTTTATTTAAAAACAAAGATTATCGCACTGGCCTAAATTACTCAAATTGGCTATTTTTTTTTTCTTTAACATTTACCTTTGTTGTTTTCTTTATCAAACCCAGTCTTGATTGGCCCTATTATGATTATAGAGTTAATGCGCCTTTTACCAAAATTAACCTTATTGTAAAATAGACAATCATCTTAACAATATTTGCATATCTGTTTAGTGCGAGGCATTGGGAGTTGAAATGTTCATGACTTTTAAAAAAGCAACAAATTCATTTTACAAGCATTATAATTCATATTATAATATGTAAACATCAGTAGTGGCTTTAGCTATTAAGCAAATGCTCCGATTTGAATTTAATTTTTTTTGTTTCTTCCATCACATTGCTTCATTTTCCACAGTGGTTCTTATATATGTAGATTTCTTTTCCATTGACAATTAAAGTATAGTTATTTTTAAGGAAGTGCTTATTAAATCTCTACACTGGAATTCCATACTTGTTCCTTCTACTGACTACTAAAAGTGATTTTTTTTGCTTATGCTTTCAGGGAAATATATGTGATCTACTTAAAAAATCCATCTGGTTGCCTTTTCTCCTCCCTCCCCATCAAGCTTGTCATGAATATTTGCTGAAATGCTAAACATAAAACAAAGAAAGACAAAAATAAATTACACCTATCGCTACCATAAACACATTAGCAAAGGACTGTCAAGGTGGCATAGACAATTCCAGCACTTGGGAAGTGGATGTAGGAGAATTAGGAGTTCAAGGACATCCCCCACTACATAGTAAATCCCAGGCCAGTCTGGGCTACATGAGACCCTGCCAGGAGCAACAAAGCAAAACAAACCAACAAACAGACATGGGCACTAGCAAGGTACATTAAGTCACAATGGTTGCCACGTATGTAGCCTCAGGCTTGCTGTGTCCGTTTCATGAATTTTACATAAATAAAACCATGACAAGAAAAGCAATATTCATCTCCCGCTTTTTCCAATTTTCATCAATCTGCTAAAAATGTAAAGATGTTTTTAGAAGGAGTTAAATCTTCAATTTACTACTTAGTATGATTCAACTTTCTTATTGAATGTTCCCATTCGGTGGGGTCTCCACCTTAGAGGTTAGAATCTTAGCAAAAACCACATGACCTCCAACACAGAGAAGCATCTAGAATTTCTTAACAGCATTTCAGTTTTGTGAAAACTGCCAAAAAAACTTTCCTTTCCACGTGCACTTTTCTGTCAAAGGTCACCAACATGTGGTCTTTTGAATCATGGGGTAGACTCATGAGGTAAATTTATTACAGCAGAGAGCCTCCTACCCCGGGTGTTTCTGCAATTTGGCGCAGATTTTCAGCTTGCCATTTCTCGCTCATTCAGTTCAGCCACAGGATTCACTCTCCCCCTCCAATATTAGTGCTATCAATCAGCAAAGTGAATTCTTCTTTGTCAATCTTTTCATTAGTGACCAAAAGATGAGCTACACACACCATCTTCCACACGCTGATTGTTCCCAGACTGCTACCACAGTTTCTCAACCACCCGTTGGAAGGGTCGACTGCATTTCTGCTCAGCCCCACAGCCATCACTTCACTCTGCCATTCATCTGCGTTTTTTCTCAATTGAAATAGTGGCATGAGCTCGAGTTTCTAATAACGTTTTGAGCCCATGCTTCCTGCATTCGAAACAGTTATAGTGTTCTCAGGAATATGGTGCAGATGTTAATAAGTCAAATAGTCTGCATGCCTATTATGAAGTAAGTCTTTTCACCTTTATGTTCCCTGTATTTGTTATCACACTTAAAATATTTACCTCCAATTCTCTATGAATTTTTATTATATCTACCTCTTACTTTTTATCTATTATTGTATTATCTATTGTATTGTTCCCTATGATAGCTTTTATACCATTTCAATCATAGGCATAAACTACACCTGAGTTCTAAATTCCATTATGTCACTAGTCAGTTTTTGATAGAGTTTATCTCATACAAAAAATATTTACAGCTCATCAATGCAATATATTATAC
Source organism: Peromyscus maniculatus bairdii (assembly GCF_049852395.1). Lineage (NCBI taxonomy): Eukaryota > Metazoa > Chordata > Mammalia > Rodentia > Cricetidae > Peromyscus > Peromyscus maniculatus. The sequence goes on along the minus strand of NC_134863.1, from coordinate 63,053,118 downwards.
TTTTACTTTCCCAATCACCATTTTCTCTTCACTAAGATTAACTGTATTATTTAAATATTGCATTGTTTCCAATTCAAACTCAAGTACTAGCCAAGTTGATGGATTTCCTCTCAATATCTTTATGCATTTGGTGAACTATTAAGGTTTATTCTTTGTGAATTTCTCTAGAGAGCTAACTTTTCTTCCAGCCTGAATGATTGTTTGGAATGTAGTTTTTGCCTTGGGACTTCCCTCTGGCATCAGTATGGCTTCTCCTTTACAATTTCTTTTTTTTTTTTTTCTGTCATGTGCCTCACTCAATACACATGTAAAGGTATGAAGACAATTTGGGCATTGGTTCAGTTTCTCCATTCCACCATTTTACTAAGTAATCAATACATGTACAATTGAGAGTCTCAGAAGGAAGCTGTGGGAACTTCTCCAGTTGCTTTTTTCAAAATCTCTTCCTGTCCTTTCCTAGGTCTGTCCCACTTAGATTCATATTATTCAAATATAAGGTATCATATTCCAACTCTTTGACTTACTTTTTACTTGCTGCTGTGATAAAATGCCAAGACCAAAGCAATTTGAGGAGGAAAGGGTTTATTTGGCTTATATCTGCACATCACTCATCATCATTGGAGGAAGTCAGGGCAGGAACACAACACAGAAGGGTCCTGGAGACCAGAGCTGATACAGAGGCCATGGAGGAATGTTGCTTACTGACTTGGTCCTCATAGGTTGCTCAACCTGCTTGCTTTTTGCACCCAGGACCAATAGGGGGTGGCCCTACCTACAATGGGCTGAGCCTTCCCCCATTGATCACCAATTTTAAAAAATACCCTAACCTGATTTTATGGAGGCATTTTTCTCAATTGAGGCTCCCTCATCTCTGATAACTCTAGCTTGTGTCAAGTTGACACAAAACCAGCCAACACAATTACTTAGTCTTTTTTTTTTTCATTTTATTTTCTGGAACTTTCCATCTCTTCTGTGAGGTTATTGATGCTTTGCTAAAATCCATTGCATTTTCTGATAACTTATGTGCACATTTTTTGCGTTTTGAAGTTGAGATTTCTTATCTCTCCATATTTATAGGTGAATATCTCCATTGCTCCAGACTATTTCCAGGTATTTTATCTTTTCAGAAGTTTCTTTTAGTCCACTTGAATACTTCATGACATACTTTCATGTCGGGTTCGCTTCTGAGTTGTTTTGTGTTTTTGACTGCTCGCATTTATGAATACCATTCTAAAAATGATGTGCTGGCTATGATCTAACTGTAGATTGGCTTTCTGGGACCATTGATTGCCCTGCAGAAGCTTTCATTTTATTTGTAGATGATATCACTTGATTTGCCACTAAAGAAACATTAAAAATACTTTCCTTAGCTTTCAGTTTTGTTTTCTTTGGTGGAATGGTTAAGTCCCCATATAGAAAAACTCAGTAAAAGCCAAAATAATGAAATAGCTCAGGTATATTATTCTGCTCAGGCGCTCCTGTTCCAGAGGATAAGCTTGTAGAATTCTGGTGATGTGAGCTAAAATGGACTTTAAGCTGGGAGATGTGAAGGTCAGGTGTTGGTAGTCCATGCCTGGTCCCCCAGTATAAGAGCCTCCAGAGGAGTCAGTAGTAGAACTTAATTGTTTCAATAGATCTTTACTAATCAATTAATGTTCTACTTCCTTGATACTTTTATTTCAATGCTATATCACACAGATCTCCACTTTCAGTGGTTTCTGCCATTTTTGTTGCCTTGGTAGATTGTAGATTGGGTCTTAGTTGTAGTCCTTTACCATTATTTTAACAGTTTTGAGAATGAGCAAAACTAAATAAAAAATATTCAATTCCTTACCTTTATCAAAAGTTCAAACTCACTTGTGTAAATGATAAAATGTATCTTGTTGACCTTACTTGAAGATCCTAATCACCAGTAATTTCTGTAAGACTCAGTCTGGTCATTTGTGTATCCCACAGCATTAATTTCCTACCACTAGTATGCTGGCAGTGTTATAATATAGACTGCTTCCTGGCCATTCCCTCAGGGCTTCCATAGTTTTTTACTTTCATTGGTGTAGTTTTTTTCAGGAAAATGTCATGAAACCTTATAGATTATTTTTCCCAAAATGACCATTGCAACTGAGTTTCTCCATGCTTTATGAGTTCTCATTTTGCATTTATCATATGTGTACTGAGGTAGTAGCTCAGTCCTTCTCCTAATCTTCTAGAACTTCAAAGGTGCTGGGACCATATTTGATCCTAAATGGGGAAAGAGCTCACAAAGCCTCATGCATAGCTAAGAAGCTATTGGTAGCTGATTGCTTTTAAAGAGATTTGGTTTTATATGGGGGGGGGGTGTCCCTGGTAGGTTGACAAAACTCTAGCAATGATTTTTTAAACTTTTTTATTTATTCTTTGTGTCTTTCACATCACGTATCTCCACCCCATTCAATTCCCTGTCCCTTCGTATCTGCCCTCTACCCTTGCAACCTCCCTTCCCAAAATAAAATTTAAGAGGAAAAAAGAAAAATCAATCTCATTATGGAAGCTGTAGTGTGACACAATGAGTCACACAGTAAACCCTTTTGCCCATATACCTTTACTTGCAAATGTTTATCACAAAGAGCCATTGGTCTGGTTTGAGGCCACTGGTTTCTACTACACTATAGATGCGGGGCCCTCATTGGAGCTCCTTTCGGATATCCTGTTGTTGCTCTGTGAAGTGAAGATATTGCAGCTTTAGGCCTGCAGGACCAGTTCCTTCACATGCTCCAGCAGATCACAGATGGGGTGAAAGTTGGGGTGGACCAACTCATAACCCTGGTGGAGTTTTCCTGCATTTGCCGCAGCTCCCAAGTAACTACTCAGAGGCTTAATCCTAATTATAAATGCTCAGCCAATAGCTCAGGATTACTACTAACTAGCTCTTACAACTTAAATTGACCCATTTCTATTAATCTGTATGGTACCATGTGGCTTGTGGCTTTACATATCCTCCAGCATGTCTTGCTCTCTCTGTATCTGCTATCAACTTCTTCTTCTTCCCAGCAGTCTCAGTTTGGCTGTCCCACCTATACTTCCTGCCTGGCTACTGGTCAGTCAGTTCTTTATTAACCAATGAAAGTAATATATATTTACAGTGTACAGAAGAATTATTCCACAGCACCCTGGTTCTGGGCCGGGGTACCTGCTGGATTGGTCAGTCTGCCAGCTCTCTCTTTTCCTCACCACCAGGGTGAGCTCGCCTACATTACTTGCAGCAAAGAGCAAGGGGAGGAAACAGTTCTCAGGCTTTCATACCCTCAGGATTCATTCTCTTAACACCTACACTTTCAGGGCCAGATCCACTGTGTTGCCCAGGTGAGATGTAGGGGCCACTCTCCAAAGTGCTGCAGCAGATGAGAGGCAGGAACAACTCTCTAGCTCTTATGACCTCAGGGTCAGCTCTTCCATATGCCTCAGGCACTTGTGAGAGGGGGATCTCTCCCCAGCCCACTCTGCTGGACGAGTAATGGCGTCAGCTCTCCCATACCTCTGCCAATGGGGTTGGCACTATTGTGCTGCCCAGGCAAGGTGCAGGCTCTGCTCTCCTGAATGTTATAGCTGGTGGGGCACAGGGGCAGCTCTTCCACTCTTATGACCTCAAGGCCAACTCTCCCACCGACCTCAGTCATTATATTTGCTTTAAAATATACTATAAGCATGTTATAGCAATTGTTAGTAAATGGAAGATCTTTTGAAGCATATGCAATCTCCAAAGGATTAAAATGCTGATGAGGGGTGGGGCAAGGTCTCCCACACTCACTTTCCCAGAGCTAGCTCACCTGGGAAGGGGTCAGCTCCATTATGCTGCCCAGATGAGGTTCAGGGCTTGCTTTCCCAAGTGTTGCATCTGATAAATGGGTCAGCTTCCTCACCAGCTGAAGATGGTAGGGGTAAGGAGGGGCATCTTTCTCTCATCCCCACCACCACACCACAGATGAGGGATGTGGTACCCACTGTGCCCCTCTCACACCTTCAGGGCTGGCTCACCCATGCCTCTATCTATAGGGTCAATTTTACCGTCCTGCCCAGGTGAGGTGGGGGATCCATTCTCCCAAGTGTTGCAGTGTGATGGTTAGCCATTCCAGCTTTGATCTGGAAGTTTCAACCCCCATTGAGATTTCGGCAACTGTCACGCCTACAAGGCGGGGCCAAGGGAGGCGCCTGGAGACCGGAGATCTGGATGGGTGAGTACTCTCTCTGTTCCAGGACCCTGAAAGGTGGAGGTGGACCAAGCAGAGCTCCAGAGAACACCGCTGGACTGCGATATACCTTCCCCAGACCCCCGACCTACCTATCCCTTAATTTGTAAGTTACACCATTAAATAATTCTCCTTTTAATTACATGGAATGGCCTTAATAATTTCACCAATATTGCAGCTGACGAGGGATTGGGTCAGGTTCCCACCTGCTGCAGGTGGTGAGGGGCTAGGGAAGGCATCTTCCCCACACCACGTGGCAGACACTCCCTGCTCTCCCATTTCCCCACCCTCAGGACAGCTCGCCCTTGCCCCTAGCCCTGATTTTAAACTCACTGGGGTATAATAAAATAAGAGGGCATGAATTTAGGAAGGGGACATGGAGGTGGAATGAGGGAGAAGTTAGGGGCAGTAATATGATCCAAATATATTATATGCATGTATGAAATTCTCAAAGAATAAAAAGAAAAGTGTTGTGACCACCATTTCATTTCCTCCAATGAATTCCACCAAACAAGGCAGCACCCATGGTCCTTCTCTCTCCGGTACTTTTGAAATGTCACTATATTTTCTCTGTCTACTCCATTGTTTATCCTTCTCTTCATATTCATCTTAACTCACATTTTCCAATAGAGTCCTTTTGTCTCTGTCTCTGTTCATTCTGTCTTCCGTTTCTGTTATGTGACATTTCTGTTTTCCAGACATTCCTGGGTTTATTTTATACTAGAAATAAAAGAAATTATTCTACACTACAAAACCAAACAAAGTCTGTTCACGGTAACTTCTGCTTAGTCTCTCATCCCCTGCTTTAAGCTCTAAGGCTTAAATGATGACTTCAAATAATGACATTGGAAATAACATTTCCATAGCCATTCTCTCTCCTGGGCTACATTGCTATGTATATGTCCTCTCGATAGATCACTCGACTGATTTCTAGTCTCCATATCATCTTATATCCAAAACCAAAATTGTCACCTTTCCCTATACTGCCTATACTGGACTTTTCCTTAGGAAAAAAAATGAATTCATCTTAAGCATACCATCCTAGCCACAATAGTAACAATTTAACACTGGGCTGAAAGTACACAACAAGCCAGAAAAATAGCCTGAGTCTTTATCAATTTTGCATCAAGAAGTACTTTTGTAATTATTTTCCATTTATACAAAGATATTCCTCTCATCTTAATACTTTTCACATTTGAGCATTCCTAAAACTATGCTATTATTTTTCAGCTTTGGTACTGTTTCAACAGCCCCGCACTAATTAAACTTGTAATCCTGGAGTAGCTTTATATCTAATATGTCTATTAAGTGGATTTGTTAATGAAAATGTCATACACTTCATGGCTCTGACACTTAACAACAAAGTATTTGGAGATATCTTGAATTTATCAATATTTTCCTTTTAACATAACCAAATTAAAGTTCTTTTATGTGTTAAGTCAGATTATATACTTGTTCAGCCCACCCCATCAGAAAGCAAATTCGCAAATATGAAAGTACCTTGTTTATGGTACATGTGTACAAAAGAATCAAATTCTTAAAATCTTTTTCAAACTCTGTTTTCATATCTCAAACTTGGCTGAGAATATTCAGAAATTTGTGGTGACATTTGTTAACAAAAATCTGTGTGAGATACACCTAGAGGAGTTAACTAGTCATATTACATCCTTTCTTTCTCCTTAATTGCCTTGTTATGTATTGTATAGCAAATAAAAAGTAAAGAGAATGGAAGATCTTTTGAAGCATGTGCAATCTCCAAAGGATTAAAATGCTTCAAACACACACACACACACACACACACACACACACACACACACACACACACAATCAAACTGAGGAATGAACAAAAGAAAATACCCAACCTCAAGAGTTTTTGAGTTCAATAATGTACTCTAACTATATTTTAATCAATTGTCAAAGTCCACATATAATTAGAATACCAGCTAAATATTTTGGAAGTAAGAACATTGGAGAACAATTTCTGAAAGGAATTTATATATATATATATATATATATATATATATATATATATATAATAAAAAGGAAAAATATTAACTGGTACTAGGAAAAACACATGGAAAACATGTAGCTGATTTCTCTTCTGCTTGATATGTGATGAGATGAAAATTTCTTTTATTTATTCTACCTATGTTCAGTTTTCACCTTAATCTAGAAAATTCAAACAGTTTAGCTTTAAATATTAATATATTTAATTTAATTGAAAATGAAAATTACATGATAATTTGAGAAACATTTTATCAACACTTTCATTTTTATTAAAAACATAAGAATGGACTGATGATTGAGTTTAAATTTGTAGAGATATTCTTGAACTTTATAAATTATATATCTAAAACTGAACATGAAATTCCAATTATAAATATGTATACATTTATGAAAGAAATGTAATTTCTTGTATTTCCTTTTAAATATTGATAATTTTAACTTCCTATATAAAATTATATTATAATATTTGCTTTATAATATAGCATAAGCATGTTATAGCAGTTGTTAGTTGATGTGATTTTTCAAATATATCATAAAATAATTTAAATTTAAATGTGATTATAATGTTCCTTGAAATATTTTTATCAAATTAAATTTTTAGTTACTTTAGACACTTGTTTGTCTGTGTGTTTTGCCTTAAAGTAAATCTGAACTGTCTTGGTGGCTTAAAATAAAAAACTGAGAGAAAGTAGTAAGTTACATGATGTACATTGTCCAAAAGTTAAATGAGCCCGTCGGAAGTTCCAGAGATTTGATCAATATTTTCAAAACCCATTAGCAAATGAGTTTATACTTTTACCTGTGTTATTAGTAATAGAAATGATACATTTCAAGAAGTTCATCTGCACAAGTTGCTGCTGTAATGCTTCCACTTCTAGATGGAATGATGCCCTTCTGCTTGGTCACCTTTAAAAATATATGTATGTGTTTTATATATGATATAAACTTTCATATAAAAATGTTCTATAATTCATCTAAAGAACTACATTTTCAGATAAATTACCCAGGCTTCTACAGAAACAATAACCAGTAGACAATTTTCCTCACCAAGCATTTTGTGTCCATTTCTTTTGAAGCAACCAGGTTGTCAGATACTGGGAATACAAAGAACAGAACACAGAGACCAGCAAATGATAACCCACTCGCTATGACAAATGTGTTTCTATAAACTTGTGATGAGATCAACCCATTGTTTAATGTCCTCAAAAATGCATTTGTATGCATCTGCATATGCCATGGGGCACATGTAGAAGAAAGGGGCCGGGAGCTGGTGGCACATGCCTTTAATCCCAGCACTCAACACTTGGGAGGCAGAGCCAGGCAGATCTCTTTGAGTTTGAGGCCAGCCTGGTCTACAGAGCAAGATCTAGGACAGGCACTAAAACTACACAGAGAAAGCCTGTCTCGATAAATCAATAAAAACAAAACAAAAATATAAAAAAATAAAAACATGTAGAAGAAAGGGGACAATTTGCAGGAGTGGGGTGTTTCTATATTCAACTTATACAACATCTTAACTATTAAAAATGTTATGAATGCTTGGAAATTACACCAACACAAAATTCATTACAATACAGATGTTAGCATAAGTGAGGAGCCAAATCATGATTCAAATAGGTCAAAGGCAATTGAAACCAAATTTACCCTTCAGAACATCGTATGTACAAAGGGATTAGGTTGCAGTTCAGGATATGTGTAAGTGAATTCACATGATATACTCTTTGTCTAATTGGCAATTGAAAATGCTGTTACTGATATGGGTCCTTGGAGATTATTATTTGGAAACCCTTTGTATAGCATAACTCTTAATTACCTTCATTGCTAAAAGGGCAATTCAATGTAAGCTAACATGCACTTTTTTTCCATTAAGGAAGGCCTTGAAAATGCAATTTTATTTATTTAAAACTAATGTATGTCCACAAGGCCAAAAATAATTATTTTTTCAAATATGTGCTCAAGGAACAGAAAACAATTGAATTTAAAACACTTCTTAAATGGTTCATGGAACCGCATTAACATCATGTCCAAAGGGACTTTTACTAATCTATTTTTTTTTTTACTAAAACTAAGGATTTAATGGAAATGGTTTCTATGATGGGCAGATGAATAAGATTACTCTTGTGATGCTGTTTTTTAGGAAGGAACACTAAATATGATGTTACATAGTATTGCAACCAGTTCACTTAAACTGTATCTTTACAATAGATTGATGTCATCTTTGTAATAGATGAAAGGAATCAAATACATTTGTTTACAGATATATAAAAAATTTGGTTCTGGGGAGGGGGAGCTTGGCTAGTTAATGATATTACCTTTTTCTTGGGGGATATAGAAATTTCAAATCTCGGGTTATATATAGTCAAGTTCTTGTCTCTAGATCAAAAGTAAAGCAAAACATAGCTGGCTGAAGCCCCTGAGCATTTCTAGTTCATTGTGTAACCCAGCTGAACACCACTTTTGCTCTCCTGAGCTTCGCTTAATTAAAATAAGTTTTCAGAAAATTTCTCAACCACAAATATGGAAGCAAAATTATTTCTGATTAGCTCAGCCTATAGATAAATCCATTTTCCCCTGGTCACTTGAAATTGCATGGTAAATAAAAGTTTGCCACAATTTTCACTAATGCTTTAAATGACACTGCTTGTCAACACTGTTCACCCACTGCAGAAATGCGATTTCACCAGAAGGAGGTCCCTTTATGTTTCAGGGGATAGATGTGTGTCCAGTCCAGTTGAACTGAGTTTGACAGCCAGAGTCAGCAGTATTGAATAGCTCTGTGAGTGGGTCACTTAAAGCTTCTTCAGGAAGAACTTTTTCAGATCTGCATAGCCATACATGGTGCATTTGAGTCTCTGAAAATGAGTCAAATCTCAAGAGTTTCCCAAAGCATTGCGGGGAAACTCTTGAGTTTTAATTGTTAATAAAGTAGCAATTTAAGGAACTATTGTCCTTAGTTCCTGACAGAGGTGGAAGGTAAGTCTCTACTGATGAAGAAACCATCCACTTCAGACACAGGGCCCACAGGCCTCTGAGCTGTAACTGAGGACTAACTTTCATGGTACCAGAAGGTGCTGTGCAAGCATCCAAAGGAGAGAAAGAACCAAGAGTCCTAAACAGCAATGTCACTTATGAACCTCAACAGTGATCAACATGGCCTGGAAATTATCAGTCCAGTAGTGGCACACATATCAGCTAGCTAATTAGACTTAAGAACCACTCAACAAGAAGGAAATCATGTCTAGTACTAGAAACCGAGCCAACTATCAAGGTATAATAAAGTCAAGGATCTCAGAGGGGAGCCCACAGCCACTAATTTACTAAACCAGAACAATCTCTAACTACATAAATATTTATACTCATACTTACAAATGAGTGTAGTCCTCATTCCTCATCAAGAAAACTTCTCTTTGTAACAGATGGAGACCTGTTACACCTGTTGCAGAAAAACACAACCAATCAAATTGCAGAGATAAGGAACCCAATCCCAATGGCTACATCTACAACACAACTCCTACCTCTAAGGTTCAGGGATCATTGGAGAAGACAGGACGGAAGGACTGTAAATACCCAGAGCCCCAAGGAGTTTACTAGGAATGTCAGAAGTTATGGCCATAAGTCTCAGCAGCGTAACTGCTAAAACAGTGAGCTGAACAAGGACAATGACAATACACATGTCAACATGGATGGGGAAACTCAAAAGGCCTCAACCCTACACAAAGAACTATAGGCAACTAAGGAATATTGACAACAAGAGAAATACAGTCTTTCTAAGAGAAGAGCACACCAACTGGTTATGTAGTAAATAGCAAATGATCATAGAAATACCATCAGAAAACTGAGAAGGTTGTATTTATATATTTAGGAATACATATGTACACACACACACAATGAGAAAAGAGGCCATGAATTTTAAAGAGAGCAAGGAGAGGTGTATGGGAGAATTTGGATGGAGGAAAGAAAAGGGGAAATTGTCTAATTATATTATAATCTCAAAAAACAATTTTTAAATATGTCAATAACTCTTAGATGATGCTCTGGAATAAGTCTTTGTCAAATCTACACAGTAAAGGGAGAAGGTAATTAAATGAAATGATTAATAAAGTAGCAATTTAATGGAAAATAATTATCGATTTTAAAACCAATTTTCATCAAAAAGTACTAAAATAACTTGATAGGAATTTTCAGTTAAATTATTTCCAGTTAAAGTTAAAATGTGTAAGGGATACAATAAAGAATAATATAATTATCTTCTTGTGTATTAGTGCTATGTTGTTTATGAACTGTGAAGGTATGTCATTTGGATTGGTTTGACAAAAAGCTGAATGGCTGATAACTAGGCAGAGTTTCCAGGCACAAAGAACCCTGAGAAGAAGGAGAGATGTTGAGAGATGGAGAATAAGCAAGACATGCAGGAGGAGAGGTAACAGCCATGAGCCACATGGAAGCACATAGATGAATAGAAATGGGTTAATTTAAGTTATAAGAGCTAGTTAGAAATAAGCCTAAGCTATCGGCCATGCTTTCAGAATTACTAATAACTCTCCATGTTGTGATTGGGGAGCTGGCTGGCAGGACAGAGAAAGACTCACTACACTATGTTTACATCATTCTTAAGGAAAAATGTAGAGGTGCCATTTGTTTTTAATATGCATTTTCTGTCTTCTAAAATATCTTTGTTAGCCTAGCAGTGGTGGTGTACACCTATAATCCCAGCACTCGGGAGGCAGAGCCAGGCGGATCTCTGTGAATTCAAGGCCAGCCTGGTCTACAGAGTGAGATCCATGACAGGCACCAAAACTACACAGAGAAACTCTGTCTTGGAAAACATAAATAAATAAATAAATAAATAAATAAATAAATAAATAAATAAATAAATAAATAAATAACAAATAAATAAATAAAAAAGATTTCTTTGTCATGCACTACCTTGACTCTAATTCCCTGTTCTTATTCTCATCTTTGAGTATGTATGTGCACGTGTATATGTGTGTTCACATTGGTGTGATTGTGAATACACTTGCAAATGTATGTGCACACATTTGGGAGCCCAAATGTCACAAATCTTTGTCAGTTCCTCTCCCACCTTACTCTTTGAGATGGGGTTTCTCAATAAAAACCTAGAGCAGGCCAGTGCAGCTAACATTACAGCGAACAGTCTGTTTTAGGCTGCTGTCATGCTACTGTGATTCTCTAGCTCCTTTTTTGGAGACTGGAATTAATGATGGGATCCCATGCCCACCTAGTACTTAGGTGGTTTTTGGAGATCTGAAATTAGGCTCTCTTGCTTGTACATGTAAGCCTTTCAGCCCTCAAGTCATCTCCCCAACATGGATTTCCACTTTAATGCAAATTTTTAAGTACCAATGTTAATCTATATGAAACTGATGTTCTCTGTGGAACCAGGCAATTTAATAAGGCTCAACTTTTATATTTAATCATAGAAGAGCCATAACATCTGATGGGAAATGATGCATAATAATATCACAAACCAATTTCAAACTGAGATAAATGAATGAAATTACACTTCTAGATCTGCTACAATGAAGTGAAAATCAAAAGTAAAGCGTTTTTTAAACAAACCAAAAAAACTGAATGAAAAAAGGGGCTCATCAATTTTGATAATTTTGCTTGGATTTGACCTTAAAAAGAACTGAACTGCAGGGTGTTATCCACCACCAACTGATAAATTTATCTTCAAAGAACTCTGTCTGAAGTACTAGGGAGACAGCCATGACTTCTTACAGCACAGGTATAAATTCATGATGCTGGAAATTCACACAAATGTTTGAGATCACCACTCACTCATACACACACACACACACACACACACACACACACACACACACACACCAGAAAAAAGGGGGGACATAAAACACATTGCCTTTAAATGCTAGCTAAAGCTAAATGCAGGACTCATATTAACTATATGAACAAAATTAAAATCAACCAGGTTCTGAAAAGCCATCCGATGTTTAATGCCATCTACTATAAGTTCTCTGATGTGGGATGAGCAAGGCACTGATCTATGGGTGTAGCAGTATGTCATTAGAAGTCATTTTATTGCTGTGTTCTTTTAGCAGAATAGTACTATTAGCTTTTTCCCTAGGCTTCTGAGCAATCTGGTCTTAGGTCTTAGTCACTTTAGCACTGTCAGGTATGGGTTCCATCCCTTGGAGTGGGCCTAAAATTCAATCAAATTACTCCAGAACCCCACAATGTGCAGAGGGTGAGAGACTGGAAAACTCAGTCCTAAGTGGGATGTTTTCATCAAACCTTCTAAACAGAAGAAGAGGCAGAAAGATTATAAGAGCCAGAGGTGATGGATGACTCCAAGGGGAAAAAAAAATGTCTTCCAGTCAAAACAAGACTGGGGCGCATATGAACACACAGAGACTGTGACAGCATGCACAAGACATTCACAGAAGCCAGATGAGATCCCAGCAGTAAAGGAGCTATATGCAATTGACAGCCAATGAGAAAGGGAAAAAAATCTGTTTTTTTTTTTTTTGGAGAGCTGTGGTGATATTGTGTCCTCCCATATATTGTGCTCCCTAATAAACTTATCTGGGGGTCAGAGAACAGAACAGCCACTAAATAGACGTAGAGGCCAGAAAATGGTGGCACACACACACACACACACACACACACACACACACACACACACACACACACGTTTAATCCTAGCATTCTGGAGGCAGAGATCCATCGGGATCTCTGTGAGTTCAAAGTCACACTGGAACAGGCTTGGTGACACATGCCTTTAATACCAGGAAATGATGGCAGGAAGCAGAAAGGTACATAAGGCATGAGAAACAGGAACTAAAGGCCTTTTTAAGCGTTTAGCTTTTAGCAGCAGTTCAACTGAGATCCATTCGGATGAGGACTCAGGCTTTCAGTCTGAGGAAACAAGTTCAGCTGAGAAGTTGGTGAGGTGAGGTTAGCTGTGGCTGGTTCTGCTTCTCTGATCTTTCAGAATTCACCCCAATACCTGGCTCTCGGGTTTGTTTTTATTAACAAGACCTTCTAACAATTTGGGCTACAGAGAGCTACTAGATCTAATGATTACACTCCATGGCCAGTTCCACGCCCAACAGCAATGGTATATTTGAGAACTTTTTGTTTCGTTTTGCTTTGTTTTGAAACTGTTTGTCTTATTGGTCTTTTGTTTGTTTGTTTTGACTTTCATTTTTGTTTTTTGTGGGGATTTTTTGCTGTTGGTTATTGTTTTTAGGGTTATCTTTTTATCTGAATGAGAGAGAAAAAGAAGATAAAGTTAGGTGGGTAGAGAGTTGGGGAGGAACTAGGAGGAGTTGGGGGAGGAAATATAATCAAAATACATTGCATGAAAGAGTATTTTGATTCAAGAAACAATTAAAAAGAAAAGCCATCTTCAGTGAGTGATAAATGTTTTGCTCTCATCTCTACTTAGCACATTTTGCATTTTTATGTGTCTTATTTTACAAAACAGTGCTCACATCTTTGTCACAGTTGATTTTCTGTCTTGGTGACTAACATGCTCCCTTTCATTTTTCATATACCCAGCTTTTAATTCTTCTGCCATGGAAGTGCCAAATGTGATGTCGAGGAGTTGCACTCATCTTGGCAGGATAAACACAGTCAGGTATTTCTTTCACAAACATAGATTCCATGACAGCTACACAGCAATCAGAGGGTGGGGGTGGATGAGAGAAACTGAGGATATTAAATCTCTCTGAAGCCTACCAGCTGATTGTTGTTTGACCCTTACTGTGGAGTTTGCTAAAGCCTGTTCTGACCATGGTTATTCGCATGGCTTTCCTACAAGCTGGGCATATGAAATTTGAAACCTTTGGGATTTTCCCCATTTCTGAACAGCAAGCCTAGAAGGACAAGGGACCAGTTAAGGATCCACTTCTTTCTTTCAGTTCTATAGGCTGCTGGGTTCTTCTGCTGAGGCTATTAGCTCTGGCTATACGAGGACACCTGCCCACCAAAACAAACTCAAGATCACTAATTCATTTCACACGGGTCACCAAACTAATATCAAATAGCAGTAGCTCTTGTTTATTAGGGGCTTAGATCAGATTCAAACCTGAGACTCATGGCTAAAAGGCTTAACCTCCAGCCCCTTAACCCAGGGTCACTTGCAATCTGTCTCTCGGGTCCTTTTCATTAATGACAGACTGAGAAGGATTATAAATTCCCAAAGTCCTGCATACAATCCTTTGGATGCTCAACTTACCGACAGCTATAATCAGAAACCTCCCAATTCCTGTGTGTTTGTTCATATGATTGTATCCACACAAAGCAAATTAAGTAGAGACATGAGGAGGCAATCATCCAGAAAATCCTAGAAAAAAAAAATATTTCAACCTAGGTCCCGGAATTTACCTCTGGAGACTAGAAAAAATATACCAAATAGTGTCTGTGTATTAGCATCAGTTCACACCAAAGGGTCAGGTGATTACCAGATCTTAATAACCCAACCATCTAATACTGAGAGAGTAATTAGAATGGGGAAAGACATAAGCAATCCCAGAGATCTAATACAAATTAGTGAAAATTCACCACATCTTAGGCTATGAATGTATTCTGGATAAGAAAGAACTGAGAGACAGAGAGTTTCAATTGTCTGTCCCATAGTTCTCCAGCAGAATGTACTTGGCTAAAGAAAGTTCTGGAACAACCAACTACCCCTTTGGAGTCATGTATTTCTTTAGCTATTTTTATGATCTTTTGTACTTTGTTTCAATCTGGGAAAATCTTTAGAATAAGAATTTAATAATCTTTCACAGAAACCTCTGGAGACAGGCCCCCCAATTAAGTCTACTAATATTTATTGTAGAACAACCATATATTTAACCTGGCCCCATGCCAAGTGTTCTCACAAGATGGTGGTTTCTTCTTCACAAAGATACTATGAGGATGATTTTATTGTGTATATTGTATGGTTTTAAAAAAGCTTGCTTTTTGGTTTGTTTGTTGAGTGAGTAAAGGGAAAAACATGAAGCTAGGTGGTTAGGGAGGTGGAAAGTATCTGGGAGGAGTCAGGGGAAGACAAGGAATATATAATCAAAATACATTGTATAAAAATATTTCTGAGTAGTCATTTTAAAAAACTAAGGCAGATTTGTATGCTAATTATTTTATGTGGTTTTTTTTTTTTTGTTTAATCTTAATCAACTCTTATGGGCTAAATTGTGTTCATCCCTACTTTAAAATGATATTTTGAAGTCTTAACTTTTAGTACTTGAATATAACATTATTTAGAAATAGAAGTGGCACATGTTCAATCAACTTAAGTTGTATAACTAGAATGAGTTTTCATTCAATTTGAGTGCTGGGGAGAAGAGGGAAAGACACAGAGACCAAAAAAGAACGCCATGTTGTAATGGAAGCAGGGATCGGAGGGATGCATCCGCAAACTGAAATGTGCACAGGATTGGTGGCCTTCACCATTAGCTGAGACACAGGAAGCATGTCTTCCACTGAGCCTGCTGCTGACCCATCCCTGCTGACACTGTGACTGAAATTTCTTTTTGTTGTCATTTAATTTGCATTTTATTTACTGTGGGGGGGCACATATGCCATGAGAGACATATGTAGGTCAGATGATAATTTGTAGGATTCTAGATTCTTCCTCTACCATGGAGTTCTCAGGGATCAAATTCAGGTCATCAGATTCAATGCCACAAGCATGTTACCCACTAAGCAATTTTGCTATTCAGTGATTTTGGATTTCTAACCACCACACCTATGAGAGTATTTCTTTATTATTATTACAGCCTAGGAAACTAAAATAAAAGTATCATTACAGCACAAAAGAACTGAAACGGGGTGATTAATTTTCCATATTTAAGAAACTTGTCTGAATCTTTCTTATATAAAGTATTTCCAAAATAAAACAATAAATATGATCTAGAAAGGAATTATAATAAAGTTACATTTAAGTTCTTTTCTTTAAAATCTAGTGCTATGGGATAATACTCTTGTACACTGTAAAGATTGGTCACTCAAACTGGCTTAATAAAATGTTGATTGGCCAGTAGCCAGGCAGGAAGTATATGTCGGGTGACCAAACTAAGAATGCTGAGAAGAAGGGCAGAGTCAGGAGTCACCAGCCAAATGCAGAGGAAGCAAGATGAGAATGCTGTATTGAGAAAAGGTATCAAGCCATGTGGCTAAATTAGATAAGAATTATGGGTTAGTTTAAGTATAAGAGCTAGTTGGTAATAAGCCTGAGCTACCAGCCAAGCATTTATAATTAATATAAGCCTCTGGGTGATTATTTGGAAGCAGCTGCAGGTAAGGGCAGGACAGAGAAACTCCATTTACAATCTGGCCATACAACTTCCTTATGAAAGAGAGAAAAGATGAAGAGAGATAAAGAGGAAGGGGAAAAAGAGAAGTAGGGGGAGGGAGTAGAGGAGGGGAAGAAGAAAAGGTGGAGAAGGTGATCTTCATCTCAGTAGGGAGAATCCATTACATATAGAATAAATTTCTCAACTGACATTGTTTTGATGAGATGTACTGTTAAAAGATGTTGAATAAAATAGGTATGATGGCAATATAGCAATCCCAACATTAGTGGGGACTGAGCAAGAAGGATAAACTTAGGTTTGAGACCAGCCTGAACTATCTAATGTCTTCCAAAAGAGTAGGGATCTAGACCAATGATAGAGCCCTTGCCTAGCTCGAAACAATAATAATAATAATAATAATAATAATAATAATAATAATAAATAATAATAATAATAAATAATAATAATAGTAATAATGTGTTTCAGGATAGTTTGAACTACAGTGAGTCCCTATCTTAAAAATAAATGTGTGTGATAACTAGGAATATGAATTCTCCCTCTTTTCTGTATTCTTTTCCTGATTTTGTAAGTGGGAGACTCTACTCATGCCAACTGAATTTGTAGCTACATGTTCAAACAGGCAACCTGCTCACCTGTTTTTTTCACTCTTAGTGGACAGTCATGTTCAAAAACTGTCCTGCATCTTCCCCACTCATCTCAATGTACTTAAATCCTAGAAGATATTAAGACTCTCTCTGAAACCCACCTTCTATACTAATACTGCTCCAATTATCACAACTCATGTTGAGTTATGTTACTGCCCTGGAGCTCTCTGTGGTTCTCAGATGGCCTCCGCTGCTTCTTTGCTTTGCCACAGAATGGTATGAACATATTGATCTTATCCCGTATTACTGGTCAGGAGTCTCTTGGAGCAGCTAGTATTCCTATGCATCCTCTGTGCTTTGCCACTGCTTCCACCTAGTCTAAAGCCTTTCAGACAGTTGGTTTCCAATAAATATTTGCTGAATTGATTTTGAGCTTCAATTAAATGGCCCAGGATCTCCTACACTGAAACAAATCACCTTGCAGATGGCACATGTGTGTGGTTCAGCATTGCTGCACCAATGGGGCAAGGCATTTGCTGCAAATTCTTCATCTAAATGGTAGATGCTGGAAAGGATTTTCACAAAGGATTATCCACTGGCAAAAGCAACAGAAAAACAGGACTATGCTATCCATATTTCTCATGTTATTCTACCCATTCGGTGGCAATCCATTTGTTTGGTTAGTATATGTAGTAGACTTCAGTGTTAGATTCAGAATAAAGCGAATTTGCATTGGCATACTGACTTAACTCACTAGTGCATTATTACTGTGTAAGCAGGTGTACGTGCGACTACAAATAAATGCTTGCTGATGGAATCCCAGCAGGGCGTCTGATGAGTTTTCATTTTGTTGAACCTTACCCAGCAAATTACTGTGCAAAAGGCTTTGCTATTAGTTCTTTTCCTGAAATATTGCTTAGCTACACCTGGCCAAATTCATGGTGATTATACTAACCATACAGACAGGTTACTAGAGAAATCTCCCCAGCCGTTTTTACTCATTTTCTCAAACTGATTACTGAAAAGAGGGATATCCAAACACCTTACCAATATTCAAATCTTAAAGGATCCAATAAGAGAGTTAGTATCAAAAAATTTAATAAAACAAAGAATAAAAGAAATTAATCCTTGCTAAAAGTAGAATTTGTATTAGATAGTATCAACTCTAATATTTGGGATACTGTGGAGTAATAAATATATATGTATATAAAATAAACCTTACCTATACCCAGTATAAAACTAAAAATACTTACTAGAATTACATAAACCTCTATAATTTGTTAGATGCTGTGTTAAACAGTGACAGTGAAAATAAGGACTCTCATTGTTCCAACCCCTGACCACATCTTTTAGTTTTATCATAACAATTGTGTGGCATGGTCATAATCACTCAAAGCTGTACAATGTGCTTTGATAGACTTATTAAGATACACGGTTAATTTTGGATTTAAGATTATAAGAAAACAAGCACATATTAAAGACTTTCCTTTTAGGATATTTTCTAATATTTCAGTACCAACAAATGTAAGACGGTTTTTAACTTCAATTTTTTTCTATTTGAAATGAACAAAGATAACATTTTTACATGAAAGAATAAAATGATAATACAAGAATTGTCTCATATGCCAAAAAGTTAATAATAATAATGATATTGTCATTTACTCTCAATGCTGCTAATACTCAAAGGTACAGCAAAATTTCCAGGCTTGAAGAGTTCAGAGAAACATCATAGGCACAGTGCCAATATCACCCTGATTTTAATGGAAGAGTTGCCATGTCTTCCTATGTAAATGGTGTACTGAGGGATTCGATCCACTTTCACTCCCAAAGATCTTCTCATCCAAGTGGTAAGTGCATGATCATTCTACCACTAAGCAAATGGAAATGTCCAACTTGAAAGAAGAATAGAATTCAGATAGCTGGAGTGTGTGCTTCTGGAAATCTAACGCAGATAATTGGTTATGTGCAAAGCAGAAGAAAGAGGGAACGCATGGAAATTCGTTGGCTGCGTGGAAGCAGTCTTGACCTTGAGAGCTGCCAAGCTTGGATTGGATTTGGCTCTCCTTTCTCCTGGGAAAACAATAGATCATTCTCTGTTTGTTTGTTTTTAATTTATATGGATGAGTGTTTTGCCTGAATGTATGCTTGAGCTCCATGTGTGTGCCTGATGCCCTCAGAGGCTAGAAGCTCCTTGGGATTAGAGTTATAGATGGTTATGAACTGTCCTGTGGGTGCTTAGAATTTCTTGTTCACTTTGACTCAGTGGTATTAAAGTGACATGAAGTAACTTTATTCCGCAATTAGGAATTCTGTAAAGCATTTAGGCTCTGGAATGGCATCAGTTTTCAGTTTTCTAACACAGAAACGTAACTTTTGACAGGTACCATAGGTGATAACTTCTCTCACCTCAGTGTTATCTATTTGATGGGCATAGTGTGCAACAACAAAGGATCAGACATTTACGCCTTTAAGATGACAATTCTCAACAATTGAAACAAAAGGCTTTTATTCTCTTTGAATAATATTTAAAAAATTATGATGCTGAATTACAAAGAGTTTCTTTTGGTATTTACAGATATCTGTAAACAATTTTTTAATGGTGAAGTTTGTAGAGAGCTGCGTGCCGCACCCTAAGATGGCACTGGCTTCTGCCCTCCACCCTCCCTACGGTGAGTGCTCTCTATGGTAAACAACTCCATATTTGGCTTGGCTCTTGGATCTGGCTTGCTTCCGCATACCTGGACCTATCCGTGATGACCACGTAGCGAGCTAGGGTTGGCTACCCAAAGGCTATTTAGGCTGAGGGAGGGTTCTCCCCGGGGTCAGAAGATTGTTCAAGGTTCCTGAATAAACTGTTGAAAGAAGAGCTCGGTGTTGCGTCTTCCTTGCTGGTTGAGGTGGTCACGACAGAAGTTCATAGAATTACTTGATTTCCAGAAATTGCTTTTTAAAATCCTGTTCAGTCTTGTTTTCAAAGTTTTGAAACCTCTGATGTAACATCAGACACCTTCTGTCCCCTAAAGTTTGCCAAAACTTCACATAAAGCTTTCCTGACTTTTGTCCCTCTCTCTAGCTGTCTGTGGTGTGCATGTGTTGGGGGGAGTTAGGGTTTGGTTTGTTTTTTGGTTTTTTACTCACATATTTGAAATTATTTTTTTACTTTTCCCATTTCTTCTGTGACCATAATTAACACTCTCCCACAAATAAAAGGGGGGAAACACATTTCAAAGAGTCTCTTGGCTCTTTAGTCTGAAAGGCTAGGCCTCATAAGTTATATATGTAGTATCAAAATCAGTAAATCATTCTGCTCATCAGGCTGTAGATAGACATAAGGCAATTCAAAGGCGTAGCCTGCATACTTTGAGACAAACAGTAAAATGATGCTTTAGTTGCACAATTGTGACAATATTTAACCTAATTCTGTGCATACAGAAACAGGAGAATAATACTATCCCACATTCACTAGGGAATAAAAATAAAGACAATTGTGTGATAATTTTATCATAGTGAAATTTGGTGATGACCTAGAAGTACTATAAAAATTAAAGACATTCTTTGACATATTTGTGAACTGCTTAAAAGGATGGATCAAATCGAGTAAAGAAAATGTAAAGAATAAAGACAGACAGAGAGAGATGTGTGTACTTATATCTGTTTACTGAGCTATTTTTATTAGAATTTCTAACTTCGTAATTTACAAAGTAAAACAGCATTGCACATCATAGAAAGTGAGTCAATAAACAGTACATTTATAAACCGGTGTACATATCTCCCCATCACAGTGAATTATGTGGAACATTTTATAGGCCCACATGAAGAAGATCGTGAAGATTTTCACTAGAGTGGAAGGAATATGCCCCCCTGTAACACGAATTGCTAAATGGTCTTATTAATAGAAAGCCCAGAGCCAGATTTTGGGGTGAAAATTGAGAGATCAGAGAGCAAGCCAGCCACATCTTACCTCTAGGAAATCCTCAGCCAAAGAGAGAGCTACTTCCTTATGCCGATAAACATTTTTGTCCTCTGCCATCTTGCTTTTCAGCCCAGCTTCATCACTTCCTCTTTCCACCGAGCTCTATCACACAGCTCTATCTGTGTGTCTGTACAGACCTCCAGACCTCTATGGTTAACTAGCACTGGGATTAAGGGCATGTGCCACCATGCCTGACTCTGTTCCCAGTGTGACCTTGAACTCACAGAGATGCAGATGAATCTCTGCCCCCTGAATGCTAGAATGAAAGGCATGTGCTACCTGGCCTCTATGTTTAATGTAGTGGCTGGCTTTTTCCTCTGATCTCCAGTCAAGCTTTATTTATTAGATCACCAATAAAATATCACCACAGCCCCCATCCCATTCAGTTTCTCCTTATACCAGTGGCACTGGCTTCCTTTCTGTCTATGTAACAATTGCATAGTTTCAAGTTGTATATTTAAATTCCTTTAAAAGTTTAATGGCTTATAATTTTATTATAATTCACCTCCAGAATATTGGTATTTTGTCAAAGCCTATTAAAACTGTGACAATGTAATGAATAGTAGTTGCTGAACCATTTTATTTGTATGACTGTGTTACTTTTCTCTTATTGTGATTAAAGTATCATGACCATGGCCACTTATAGAAGGAAGAGTTTATTTGGGGTCTATAATTTCCAAGAGATAAGAGTCCATGGCCATCATGGCTGGGAGCATGGCAACAAGCAGGCAGGCATGGCTGAAGCAGTAGCTGAGACCTTACATCTTGATCCACAAGCTTGAGGGAATACACTAACTGGGAAGAACATGGACTTTCTGAAACCTCAAAGCTGGTCCCAGTGACAAGCCTTCTCCACCAAGGCCACACCTCCTAATCCTTCTCACATAGTTCTATACCAACTGAAAACCAAGTATTCACATATAGGAGATTATGAGGGCCATTTTCATTGAAACCACCACAATGAGTAATTGCTAAAGAGAATTTTGGGACACTATCCAGAACTTGTTGGTGCTGCACAGAAAGAATCTGAGAAATATGTGTGTCCAGAACATTTGTTAACATGCATTTTTTTAAATATTTATTTATTTATTATGTATACAGAAGTGGGTACCAGATCTCATTGCAGATGGTTGTGAGCCACCTGTGGTTGCTGGGAATTGAACTCAGGACCTCTGAAAGAACAGCCAGTGTTCTCAACCTCTGAGCCATCTCTCCAGCCCATTAACACTCATTTTTCAACATGTTTCTATGCTAAATGTGACTAGAAAATGTCAATCTTTATGGACTTAAACTCTGAGCTTTGATTTTTGAAGCAGACTCTAAGTACCAATAGTTTAAAAATTGTGTGTATCAATAGTAAAGAATGATTAAAAAAATAAGAATAAAAAAACTACCTGTAATCCCAACATGTGGGAAGCAGATACATCAAGACAACCACAAGTTCAAAGTCAGAATGATATTCATAGTGATTTCCAGACCAGCCAGACCTACATAATAAAACTCTGTCTCTAAATAAAAAAAAATAAATAACAATAACAATGGTGGTGGTGACAGCCATATATTCAGGATCTCCTCCATAAAAAATTGATTCTTGGAATTGGTCTAGTAGATTTTTCAAAAGTAATTATATAATTTAAAAAATACATATTACAAAAACTAAGGAATTTTAAATAAAGCCCAACAGCCTATATATATATATATATATATATATATATATATATATATATATATATGCCAGTAAATACTTGTCTTCACAGAGACTAGTGTCATGGCGTGGCATTTTCCTAATAGAATGGATGGTAGCTCTAGATTATATATGTTGTTCAATAGCAATAGTTACTTTTTTTAAGTTAGGTATCTTTTGTGTGAATAAATTAGATATATATTGTAATTCTTAGTACATTATGAGGAAAGTAAACAAGAGAAAGCATAAAAGGGAGAATTCAGTTGGATCTGAGGAACTATTTCTTAATCTTATCATGTTTGGGAGTTCAGTGATTTAATTTTTTTTCATTCATTCAAAATAATTCAGGTCTTAGGCATGCAAAGTAAGCAATCAGCTGTTGCATAGACATCCAGTGTGTTTCCTATGGAGACAGGTATTTCATTTAGTATGTGTGTCCTTACATTTTAATACCATAATCCATTTTAATATCATAAAATAGGTTGGTCCACAGGCAGCTGTATAAAACCAATGCCTGTGAAGACTCTGCTATGGCTCTGTGCTGTGCGACCAGGGGATGTCCCCCACTGTTGATCTTTTGTAGTGTGAGCATTGCACTTGGACTGACTGTGATTTTGTGGTTCTTTTCCTTAAAGACACACTAGAAATACATTCCATGAGAGAGGATGAGAATAGAAACTATTGGCCTAAAGAATATCGGAGAAGACTGAAAGCCGGATAGATGAGGACTGTTTTCACGGGGGAAGAGTGTCGACACTGTCTGGCAGAGAGAAGAATCTGAATCCGCTACTGCTGTAATAAATTATGCGACTCCAAGGCTAGAGAGGACAGCCAGGATCATTCTCCTCACTCTCTCTTCTGAAAGGTGGGAAGTGAGATCAAGATGAATTAGGCAATATATTCAAAGTCTCTCAGTAACCCTGATAGCATCAGGACTACATCTCTCATTAAGTAGATTCTTCGAAGGTTTTGTTTGAAGTACAGGAAGGGGGCCTTAATACATATACAAGGGCTGAGAAGTATCTTGTGCGTAAAAGACACATATGCACATTATATGTATACATAGGATCTTTAATTCCAGGAACCGTTCTAAATTGGGGGGGGGGGTGTCATTGTTTATTGAAAATGATAGATTTTAGACAGTGTCAGCCTGGTACACCTCAGATGAAATGTTCTCCTTTCAGCCCACCCCTCCCCATTATTCACAGTGTTATAACTTCATTTTTTTTTCCTTTAAAGTGAATTACCTGCTTTTTATTCTGCACACCCCCACACACACTCAATTAGAAAAACAAGAGGTAATTCAGATTCTTAAGGTGAACATTGTTTCACTTTCCTTTGTTCAAAACCACTTATACTGACACCTTTCAGAGTCTGTTCCTCTTATTTAAGACTCCCCTGCGTTCTGTCTTTGTCTTTTACGAGCGAATTTCCTGAGATTTACTCTGTGCGGAGGAACAAAGACTAGGCAGCTGGGTCTGCATCCCGCACAGCAAACAGCTGAGGCTCTTTCCCTTCCCTGGTGCCAGCGCTTGCGGGTGTGTTTGTTTTCTTGTATTTGAATGGCCAGCAGGGACTCGACAGGATTCTACCTGGAATGCCTGGGCCCTGGACTCTATCCCCAGTGTAAAAAGCTGAGCGAGCGAGCACTACAGCCCCCTCAGCAGTCTGCTCCCCTTCCTGCACCCCCTGCTCTGGACCATTGTAAATATCCCCGTCGGGCTGCATTTTACACAACACTACCACAATACATGGAGTGTGCATTTGGGCATCTCTGAGGTGAAGGAAATTCATGAGATGATGCGAGATTAGACACAGGCCCACTACCTCGCTGGAAGAACTACCCTTAGAGGATGATAAGAAACCTACCCAAACGCATACTAACAACAACAAAAGCTGGATTAATAACTCAGCCAGTCAGTCTTTCACGTGCATCTTTCTAAAGAAATGAGGCTATTTTGTCAAAATAATAAGCATGTGTTCTGATGGCTGTCCTGCTAAAAATATAGCTTCTCCGCAGAAGCAGCGACACGGTCTTGAAATAGCTCCATTTGGCTTGCATCACTGCGCGTCCTTATCTTAACTGGATGCGAACTGTCTAATGTCCTTCTAAATGAAAGTAATTTTTGGTCTCAGTGAAGTTGTGCATCTGACAATCCCATCCAGATGCGATTATGTAGAAATATTTCATACAGCTGCAAAATGGGCAAAGGGGGGAGGGGTTGGGGATGTTCTGTACACAATCACTTTTGGGGGCCCTTTTTGGATGGCAGAGGAACGTGGTCTGTAAGACACTGAGCCGGGATGAGTGAGTCACATGCTTCACAGAGAAAGCAAGCCTTCTCCTGGACTGTGAACAGCAGCTAGCTTTGCTTTGCCCGCTCAGGCTAACTGATAGCCTGTGAGGAAAACCATTTTAAAAAATGCAGCATGCCTTTGTTCACAGCCACAGCAGATGTTGTTAAAGCCTTATGTCCTGGCTCTGACAATGTTCCAGAAACCTGACCTGCCACAATAGAAATTGCTGAACAGAACAGTAACTGTGCCAGATTGTAAGGTTCCACTGTGATCATTCGGAGGCCGAGATAACAGGAGTCTGTGACTTTATTTTACATTGCTTATCAGAACAGATGTATAGATGTGTTCAGATACATATGTGTGTGTTTGTGTGTTCATGCACACATATATATGTAATCTGCCTAATAATGACAGACTTTTCATTTCACATTGTAGAAGCTCTTTAGTTGGAGACTGGGGACTATGGCAAATTTTGATGAGAATGTTATGAATCGGAGGCCAGAACGATGGCTCAGTGGTTAACAGCATTTGCAGATCATGCAAAGAACCTAAGGTTGGTTTCCAGCACCCTGTTGGGTTGTTCACAAACACTTATAACTCTAGCTCCAGGGGATTTGTCACCCTGTTCTGGCCTCCTCTAGCACCTGCATTAATGTTTACATACCTACAGACAAACATACATACATACATATAATTGAAGTAAAAACTAAATCTAAAAGATAGTATTTTATTATAAATCAGCTGATGTATAGCCAACTTCATCCAAAAACCTGAGACAACTGATTTTAATCTTTTTCAATCCTCACAGCTACTCTTTGTGTCACTGGCTGTTTAAGAGACTCCCAATTTGAGCCGGGCGGTGGTGGCGCACGCCTTTAATCCCAGCACTCAGGAGGCAGAGGCAGGCGGATCTCTGTGAGTTCGAGGCCAGCCTGGGCTACCAAGTGAGTTCCAGGAAAGGCACAAAGCTACACAGAGAAACCCTGTCTCGAAAAACCAAAAAAAAAAAAAAAAAGAGAGAGAGACTCCCAATTACCATTGCCTCTGGCTACCCCTGAGAAGTGGAAGGTAAGTCCTTATTGCTAAAAGCATCATGCACTTCAAAAAAACGACCCCAAAGCCTGAACTAGTAACATGCAAGCTTCCAAAGGAGGGAGGCAAGCATCAGTCCCTCCCAGTTATGATGCCTATGAACCAAATCAATGACCAGCATGGTACCATAGCCTTACAGACGCAGTAGTAGCACACCTTGGTGGTAACCATGGCTATAATTGGACTTAAAACCCATTTATCCAGAGGGATCCCATACCTGATACTAGAAACCCATCTAACTAATCAGTGTTAGTTAAAGCATGGTTTTGGGAGTGGAAGCTACAACCATTAATTTACTAAACCAACAATCTCTAACAGTAATCTATAAATATCTGTGCTTATACCCAGAGATAAGTGCAGAATTCACCCCTCATCAAGGAAACGTCCCTTTGGAGCAGAGACCACCATGGAAAACACAAGCGATCAATGTGCAGAGTTGTGGGGCCCAGTCCCAGGGGATCCATTTTCAAACACTCCCACACCTAAGACTCGGGGAACACTGCAAAGAGAGCGGCAAACAGTTTCTGAGAGCCGAGAATTTGATGGGAGCTTATGTCCCCTAGTAACATCAGAAGCTATACCCATAAACTCTCCCCAACATGACCACCCAAACATGAGCTGAACAAGGGTGATGCCAACAAACAGGCCAAACTGCATGGAGAAAGCCTGCAAGATATCATCCTTACCCAAAGGACTATAGGCAACTGAATAGAGCTAGAATCAAGAGAGGTGACCCTCTCTAGAGAAGACTGCACCAATTGGTTGTCCAGTGCTGAATGGCCAGCCCTGAAAACATACATATAAGTAACACTATATAGCCGGGCGGTGGTGGCGCACGCCTTTAATCCCAGCACTAGGGAGGCAGAGCCAGGTGGATCTCTGTGAGTTTAAGGCCAGCCTGGGCTACCAAGTGAGTTCCTGGAAAGGCGCAAAGCTACACAGAGAATACACAGAGAAACCCTGTCTTGAAAAACCAAAAAAAAAAAAAAAAAAAAAAAAAAAAAGGTAACACTATATAGATTTTATAGATTTAGTAGGTTATGTTTGAAAATATAGATGTGTACATATAAATACATATATGCATGCAATAGAAATTGATGGAAAAGAGGTGATAAATTTGGAGAAGAGTACAGAGGGATGTATTGGAGAGAGGAAAGGGGAGGCAGAAATGTTGGGATTAAAGTAAAATCTCAAAAATAAACATCAACAAAAAGAAGCAAGTGCACTACTAAGCGGGAAAACATTTGTGGGAAGAGGAGATGGTGGCTGTACTTCTTTTCTTCCTACTTTTTAAAAAATATGCCACATAGAGAATTTTCACTTGTTCCTACAGCTCATTAGCCATGTTTTGTTAAGTACATTTAAACGTAAGAGCTGATGAAAATTACTACCACTTCCAAGGGACGATTCAAAGCTGAGTAAATCAAATTTCTGAAGTAAACAGAGAGGTGAATGTTGGCACCTAACTGTGAGTTTATTCCAGAAGATCCACCCGCCAGGCACTCATGGCTGCACAGGCAACTGCTGCAAAGAACTGGAATATAAGAACAATCATCGTTGAGACCAAGGTTGGATAAAGCACAGAGACAAATAGCCAAACGAATGGAAACACATGAACTATGAACCAATGGCTGAGAGACCCCCCAACTGGATCAAGCCCTCTGAATAGGTGAGACAGTTGATTGGCTTGATCTGTTTGGGAGGCATCTAGGCAGTGGTACCAGGTCCTGTGCTCATTGCATGAGTTGGCTGTTTGAAACCTGGGGCTGATGCAGGGTCGCTAGGCTCGGCCTGGGAGGAGGGGACTGGACCTGCCTGGACTGAGTCTACCAGGTTGATCTCAGTCTTCGGAAGAGTCTTTGCCCTGGAGGAGGTAGGAATGGGGGTGGGTTGGGGGGAAGGGGAGGGGGGCGGGAGGGGGGAGAACAAGGGAATCTGTGGCTGATATGTAGAATTAAATTATAAAATATTTTTTTTTAAAATGTAATTAAAAAAAAAAAAGAACAATCATTTACTTAATTCCAGATTCTCTAGATTGGCACATCAAGCTAGACTCTGTTAGAAGGTTTTATTTAGCTTGACTTGCTGAGACTTTTATTCATGGGTCAGAGAGCAAGTGCCTTGTTCTTCAGGGGACAGTCAGCTGCCAACTCTCTTCTGTCTTCTACCATGCTACATACGTTACGTCCTCTCATTGTTTTCCCACCTCTTTGAGACTTGACACCTTCACTGAGCCATGCTACCACTGCTGCTAAACACTACTGAGCAAAGCAAGTCACAAGGCCAGCGTCGACTTTTAGAAGGTGGGAAAACATGGTTTGCCTCCCGGGTAGAGTATCTAAAACATCACATTGGCCAAGATTCGAGGGAGAGAGGAGAAACATGTGTCATTTAAAAAAAAAAAAAATCTACCACAGAAGATAATTAAGTTGTGCTTATTCCTAAAACTGCTGTCAGCATATGAGAGAACATTATTGCTATGAAGTGCTTGACAGGATCCAAGTATATGAAGTTACTGAAATGGGAGAGGCTGCAGTTATGAAAGTTGGAACACCCAAGTCTGATCGATAACTTGACTTTTATCTTCTACACTTGTACACCTACGCTGTAGGAAGAGGAAACTGTTCTCCGTTTTGTTGGCAGTGGAATCTGGGTGAATTTGGGGCAGGGCGGTGGGGGGGGGGGCAAAAGGCAAGATCATACTGGCCAATGATCATAAAACTCAAGTGGACACAGCAAAACTGTGGCAGGAGCGATCCCCTGGGCATCAGAAGAGAGGCGGCTCTAGGAGCAGCTGAACCTCACAATTTGGCTGAATTTCATAAAACTGCCTTATGTCTTTAACTCATCTTTCTTTGGGGGATTTGTAAGGTAAACTAAATTAACACTAAAATGCTCTACTGTTTAGAAGGATGTTAATAATGGGTCACTCAGACTACCGAAAAGAGGCTTCACCATCCAGGTGACTACAAGGCTAAGAATATGTACATGACGGGAAAAATCTGGATTACCTGTGTCGGATACAAAATTATGGGAATCATGGCTGCCTGTTGGACTTCTATAGGAAGCAAAGTCTTGAAATACACAAATTTGCAAGCCAGATGTGAAGCTATTTTTTCCTCCAATGAGACTGATGTTATTATTGAAAATAATAAATTGATTACATATGAAAGGTAATCTTGTAAATAATTATAACTAAAATCCAAGTATATTTCTACAGAACATGGCATACAGTCTTCCTGAATTTGTTTTTATAATGACCATCATAATCACTCATTTTATAACAGTATCTCTACGTGTATGGGTGGGGATGGGGGTATGTGCATCTACCTGTGCTATATGTACATATTCCCAACATAGATTTGTGTGTATGCTAGAGGTCAATGTTGAGTTTCTTCTTCAGTTAATCTCAAACTTATTTTTGTATACATGGTTCCTCAGTGAACATGCAGCTCACAGAGTCAACCAAGCTGGCTGGCCAGTGAGCTCCTCGAAGATCTGTCTCCCTGGTGCTAAGACTACAGTTGAATACTGCCACACCTAGTTTTCCATGTGCTTGCTGGGTATCCAAACTCAGATTCTTATGCTTACTAACTAAAACATCTCCCCAGGTCCCTTGCTCCATTTTTATCCTTCCAAATACATAAACATTTCACATGACACTAGAAACCAAATATAAGTCATGCTGTTTCTTCTAAACAAGGACTAGAATAAAAAGCAATTGTTGAGTCAACAAGTATTACAACATTCAGGATGGGTAAGGGCATTCATGTAGCTTCTTAAAACAGTTTTATACATTATCATTAGAACAGTATCTCAAAATTTTAAAAAATAAAAATAAAATAAAACTTCTCTAAACTGATCAACCTGATGGTTATGAAAATATTGGTCACAGGACCAGCATCACCTAAAAATCTGTGTATAAACTAATTATCTAAGCACAACTCATGCACATTAGATTAATGCCTTTTCAATTTCAAAAAAAATGCTAGTTTTGTGAGCCTTACAGGTGACAGTGACTCAGGTTTAACTTTGAAAGCATAAGACTGGCCAATATTGCTTAGCAAATCTCCTATGTGATGAATCTGGGGAGACCTTGGCCACACAAACTGATTCTACTGCTACCTGACTATCACTGTCTTCTACTCGAACAACAACAACAACAACAACAACAAAGCAACCACCTCCAAGTTTCTGTGTACTTTATGGCTTTCTGCAAAAACTCATGTGACTTTCATTAACCAGGAAGAATGTGGCTCATGTGCATAGTGTATTAAAGGAACTCCGTAATTCTGAGTTCATGCATGATTTTCTCATCAAACACACAAAAGGACTTCTTGGGAAAATGCTATCGAAGAAAATAACTTAAATATTCCAATAACAAATGGACAGTGCAGTTTATTTTCTGATGAGGAAAAACACATGGTCTAAGAACTTTTTTTTATGTTTAGTGTGTATGTATGTGTGTGTGTGTGTGTGTGTGTGTGTACATATGTGTGTGTGTGTGTATGCATGATGTGCATATATATGCACACCACAGTAGAGTGTGTGTATAGAGATCAGAGGTCAGCTTCCGGGAGTTGGTTCTCTCCTTCCCCCATGTGAGTTACAAAAGAAGAATTCAGGTAATCAAGTTTGGCAGCAAATGCCTTTGTCCACTGAGCTGTCTCACCAGCCTCTACTCTCTTTTCAAAATAATAATAAAAAGTTACAGTTCATAAGATGCACGTGATTTTTTCCAAGGTCATACTGGAAAAAGTTAAGATGAGAATTAAGTTTTCTTGTGCATAGTCTAGTATTTTCTTCTTCAAAAAAACTATGTTCCCTGATGAATTGAAAACCTAGCAGAGGATTTCATTGTTTAAAATAATAAGGCTAGAAATCAGGTCTAAAAACAAACCTTTATGTGCACAGAACAATGTTCAAGTATGCAATTAGTGCAAACAATATGGAAGAAATAAAAATTTAGATTCTCCAAATACCTTCATTCTTCTTTTTTTTTAAAGAAGAGATATAGCTTTTTCTTATTTTAAATCTTAAATAAGACATGACATGATGGAATACAGAGGTTTTCACTAAAAGATTTTTTATTATTATTTCTTTAAAATCTTTTAAGCATAAAGAATCAAACCCCTTTCCTAGGAAAACTCTTTTTATAACATCAAAAAGAGATAAATCGACAAAAGAGAAAAAAAACTGTCAAAGGAGATTGTCATAGCAACCAGATAAGAACAAACTTGGCGTAGAAAGCAACCTGATTATTTCTTCTTTCTAATCAAAATTACATATCATCAAGTTCCAAAGCAAAACAATTGAAAAAAAAAACAGAAAAAGAATTTCAAAGTATACCATGTGCACATAAACGTTTATTAACTCTCTCTGCACCTGAAAGGCATGTTAAGACTATCATAGAAAGCATGTTTTTATAGAATTTCTAACACTGTTTCTTCACTTCGTTTGATAGACTTAAAACCACTGATAATTGATGATTATTGGGTGGGGGGAATGTTTTTATAATTAATTTATTGTTTACATTCCTATGAAGAGCAGTTCATATTGTCTCTAGGAAGTTTTAAGTCAAGTATCTGCAGCATTTATCTGCGGTCAATGTCTCACGGGCAATTTATACTCAGCTTTCAAAGCTGTCCTGTTGACTTGTTTCTGGAAAACAGTACATTGTTT
The DNA here is from genome assembly GCF_049852395.1 of Peromyscus maniculatus bairdii. NCBI lineage: Eukaryota > Metazoa > Chordata > Mammalia > Rodentia > Cricetidae > Peromyscus > Peromyscus maniculatus. Next base: position 63,021,274 of record NC_134863.1, on the reverse strand, counting down.
ATAGGTCTAGTTTTCACCTCCTACTCCTGGTGAACTCATTTTAATGAAACATAGGACAGAAATCAGTCTGATACAGACCCAGGTCAAGGCAACCTCCCTGCCTCCTTCGATCAGTTTTACCTCTAGAGAGTGAGAAAACAAGTAAGTGCAGAGTACAGTGACCTCCACAACACAGACTGCAACTTGCCACAAGGCCAAGATGCAGCAGCCACATTTCTTGCATTGGAAGATCATTGTTGCCCTCTTCAACTCTGGTAAATTAAGAAGGATGTTAGGTTATCCAGGTTATCCCCTGGGCACAAGCTTAGGAATATTCTGAAATAAAATGCTACTACTGCAAAAAGAGAATACTGTTTCTTATAAGAACCAGAAAAAAGTTAGCTAGAACTCCTGCACACAGAAGTACTCACGACCATACAACATAAACTGTCATGAAGACGTACCTTTGCCCTCTTTCTTCCCAAATCTAAAACCAGTTGTTGAAGCAAAGTGAAATATAAGTTTATCCTAATATCCAAGTGACAGCTGCTACTTCCAATGAGATATGACTCGCTCAAGGTATGAGTAAGACAGTATAGAGCCAAAATGCAGTAGTTTTCACTCTCCAGTTCCTTAGGACACATTCCAAGGTGCCTCTGAATAGCAATGGAAAGTTCATCCTTGACATAGTGAAGTAGCTTCTCCACAGTGCTAATCACTGGGTGTCTTTGTCAATGAGTCTTCGCACAGTAAATAAGCCTAAATGAATATGGACTATACAGAAGGAAGAAAATTATTTGGATACACTAATAAAAGGTGCCTTACATCAGACTTCAGAGAAGCAGAAACGAGATTTAACAAAAGAAACTTCTGTAAGATGTCACCATGCTTCTTTCAACGGCTATAGGACAAAAAACAAGATATCAAAGCTAATATGCATGAAAAAATAGAATAGCAGAGGTAAAGGGGCTTAAAGTCTTCTGAGCTTTACATTTTACTCAGTGCTGTATAAAGCAATCGATGTATTGCATAAAATTAATTTGAAATTACATAAAAATATCTGCAACTGCTAATTCATTTGAAAACTTTGAGATTTATTATAGTCATATTTCTGTTTTGCTACATGTATGTATGTACACAACTGTGTGCCTGGTGCCTAAGAAGGTCACGTGTCACTGAATTCTCTGGATCTGTAGTTATGGATGTTTGTAAGCCCTTGTGTGCGCTGGAACCAAACCTTGGAATTCTTTAAGAACAAGTGCTGTTAGTCACTGAGCCATCTCTCCAGCTAAATTACCTTAAAAGTTAAGGGCAAAATTTACCATTGCTAAGATAACCACACAAATAGCAGTGATAGATTGCATGTACCCATAACACTTGTTTTGGGACAGAGACCATAAGGTAGAGACAGAGATGGGAATTCTATTGAAGTCATTATTAGGAATTAACTGCAAATGAACTTACTATAATAAAGAAAGTATCTACAGTAAGAGAACAACAGAGGGATATTTTAAGGAGTGCCCTAAAGTTGTTGGCTAGGGGTGGTCTAAAGACCACCTACGCAATACAGGTTATTGTGTTGCTACTAATGGCCCATGAGAAATATACTTTAAATAAGAAACATCATTATAGCAAGTGTGAAGAATAATCTAATTAATCTTATCAATAAAAAACAGGAGTCAAATATCGGGGTAATAACCTGAAAGATCAGAGAAACAGAGGAGCAACCACCAGTGACTTCTTACCTCTGCAGATCCTCAGACTGAAAGGGGGCAGAGATCCCGTCTCTGCCCCACCTTATCATTTCCTCTCTCCACCTCACAAGTACTGGGATTAAAGACATGAGCCTCCCAAGTGCTGGGATTAAAGGCGTAAGTCACCACTGTCTGGCCTCTATAGTTTACTAGTGGCTAGCTCTGCCCTGTGATCTCCAGGCAAGCTTTATTTGTCAGAACACAAACAAAAGATTAGACAACACAAGTGTTTTGCTAAAGTAATTGAAACTACAGTTTTCTTTCTAGAAAATGACCTTGGGTGGATACTCAGTGGGTAAAGTGACTGCTGATGGTAAGTCCCCATTGTCTTAAGTCCCCATTGCTTAGGACAGTACATACTTTGGTCACAGAACATGGAGAACGCAAGTAGATACTGATCAGGAAGCTTCTTCTCTGCTGGGTAGCCTTCATGGCCCAAGGAGATGCTATAGAAGCAGCTGGGGAGAGAAGTCATCCATAGTGAATTACTACAATGACAATAATGGCAAGATATGCCCAGGTATGTAATAGTGGTACAAAGGTTATAGGAGTCAGCAACCTCTTAATATTTATCATTTCAAAACAATTCTAATTTAAAATACTAAATATTTAAGAAAATGGTAATGCAGATCTTACTTACTTTATTGTATACTTGTTTTTCCCTATGGTGCCAGCACACCTTAAATCCTGAAGACAACAGTACAGAAAAGAAAAGCTGAATAACTACATGTATCACAAACATAAATATGAAGCCTTAGGCAAAACTTTGTCAAACCTTATAAATATGGTTTATATGCTTGAGCATATGTGCAAATATATTAAAACCAAATGTGTTTATTCGAGGACTATAAGGTTAGATTCACATAAAAAAATGTGATTGCTTATATTAAGGGGATGCAGAGGGGGAAGATGTCATCTCAAAGGATGTTAAGAAAATTATAAAAATGAACAACAGCCAAGTATTGTAATGAAAAATATAATCTCTTAGAAAGTATGAAACTGATAATGTAGACCACAAGGAACCTACTGCAGACATTTTTGATTGTATATGAAATTTGATAGGAGAATAAAACAGAAATGATTCTTCTTATATTTCCTTTGTATCAAAACTTTGATATCATGTAGTAATATGAGGGGCAAAATCATAAGAATTTCAAGTAAAATAAATCTATGAGAATTTCATAATCATACAACTGAAGACAGAATACACAAAATACCAAAGTATCAACATTAATAAGTAACTTTATCAATAATGATAGATATAATATTTTTAACTAGGATATATTCTTTCTATCACAGAAACAATTAACAAACTAAAATGTAAGATTTAGGCCAGTTCAATTTCATCATTATATATAAAATATGTGGAAATAAATTTAACAAAATTGTGAGAAATTTATTCAGAGTACAACACACATGGCAGAGAAACATTAAAGACTTAAAGAATATCAAAGGTAACTTAAGAAATGTTGCTCATGATTTTGAATATCTAGTTTTCAGACTATGTTGACTTTGACCCAACTTGACCATTTATGGAATAGATAGTTCCACTAAGATTTTAGAAAAATAAACTTAGAAGACTGAAACATGGTTTAAAGGCTATTTATGTCTTGACTACAACTAAATTTAGCTATTACTATTACATTTTACTTATTTATGTATATGTATGTATTTGTGAGTGTGCATGTCCTTTCATGTCATGGTATATGAATGGAGGTCAGAGAACAACATGAATTCCAATGGTCAGACTTAGCAACAAGTGTCTACATCCACTGGGCTATCTCCCAGACCCTCATGTTTTAATTAGATATTTTCACATCATTGTTCCATACTTTATTGTTTTTCATGGGCAATTTGTTAATCTTTTGAGCACATTAAAGATAATGCTTTTCCAATTCAGTTACATTTATCTAAATATTTATGCATAGCAGAGGTAGTTAATGAAAATGTACTGAAATGTTTCAAGTTTACAAATACTTATATTTTTTTCTTAAAAAAATTTGAAGTCTCAAATCTTACATGTCAAATTTTGTTAAAATATTTAGTCTTCTTGGAGACATAAAAATATATAATGTATTCTACACATTACAAAATCATTACTAAACACTTTTATGTGAATACTGCATTTTAAACACAAAGTATTTGAATGCATGGTGTTTATTTTCACCACAATTTTACGTTTAAGTTTTTGAAAATGCCTTGCCATGCTTTTGATTGATAAATTTCTTGGAATTTAACAATGTTATATTCATACTTCCTAAGATCACTACAGAAGGAAGAAATACCTATAATAAATGTAGTTCTTGTTTTTATAACTGGCCACACAATCACAGGTGTTCCTCATTTATATCTATCTTTCCTCACTGTTAAACCTTTCTTCTCTTCGTTTTTAACATGTACAGTGGCTTGTTATGGACCTTAAATTGTGAAAGTGATTCATATATTCACTTCTGACCAGTCCGTACTATAAGGAAAGATACCTAGATTGGGTTGTAGTTTTACAATGGTCTTGCCCATAGGGTGTGGTAATACTAAGAAACATGCACACGGATCTCCCATAAGCTCCCTGCCTCAGTACTCTTCCCTGTTTCCAGAGGATGGAGAAGACCAAAGTGCCAATGTCATTAACATGGCTATTTATACCTTTAAATGTCATAATTGCAAAGCCTATTCCAGAAACTACAAATGTAGAAAAAAAATATAGAAAATTCTTCTTTACAATTCTCTCCCTCTGGGCTGGAGTGATGCTCATTTATTAGGAGTACTTGCTGCTCTTGCAGAAGGCCCAGATTCAGGCCCCAGCACCCATATGATGGAAATCCACTCTGGGTGAACAATCTGCCCAACAGAGACTAGCAAGACATCTTCAAGGAAAGCGTTAGAGTGGCCTTGCCAAAAAAAAGAGTCCAATTTAAACGCAGGCCCTCCTTATGACCTAGAAGACCTAGCTGCCTCATCTTCTCAGAAAGGAAATAGCAGAGCTTTCCAACCCAGTTAAATCCAGAAGACTCTGTTAGAAGGAATTGAACATGCTCAGAATTCTCAGAGGAAAATCCTTCCTTAGGTGGGCTGGCGAGAGACACGCTCATGCCGGAACTGCATGGTTCTCACACTCATATCGCAGGCTTCACAGACCCAGAAGGAAGTCTTGTTCACTGCAAGAGCAGTTCAAGAGCATCCAGTCCTCTCTGTACTCATTTTCAGACATGTCCTCATCCCCTCTAATTTGCCCTCAGGAAGTACTGATTGCACAACATCCTTCTGAGGACTTTATTTTACCAATCTACAAAGTCACAATAAAGCACAATCTTCAGATAATTATGCAAGATACATGTAAAGTGGTCTGTTTTGTGAGTGGTTTTCATTTTACAGTTAACAATTGTATTTTGTACTATTTTTGCCTTGTTTAATCATCTCTGTGTTACAAAAGAAAAACATTATGGTGACTATAACCAGTCTCCTTAATTGGCCTATTTGGGTGGAAATCCTGGTTCCATTTTTTGACTATTGCCGGAAGCAAGGCCTTTAGCTTTTCTTGGTACCTTTTGTATGATTCCTAGAAGTGATCGTGCATTGTTCCACTTGGTCAGGTAAATAAAACAGCAGTGCGTTAGTAAAATGAGGATACCCAGCGATCCTGCTCCTGAAATGCCCTGAAGAATTCAGAGGGGCTGCTAGTACTCCAGACTTCATTCCCTCCTCTAGGCCTTTAATCCCACTCGAGTGACAAGTGTCGAAAGGGCAAGTAGCCAGGAGCATGTGTAGATAGTGCCCTCTTGGGATCAAAGGAAAGAATCAAATTTGTTTTAGAAAACGACTTGAGGAATTTGGAAAGGGAAGACCTATGAAAAACCGGGAACATAAATCCCACAGGAGTTGTTTATCATGGACCCCACTCAGGGAGCAGGGAGTGTGCAGGCCAGTGAGCCACGAGATGAAGTTGAAAGCTATGCTTTGGTTTAAGAGAATAAATCAGTGGAACAGTCTCAATGTGGTTTTCACAGGGATGGCGCAAGCTGATTTGGGTTGTAACAGGAAAAAGAAAACAGAATTTACAACCACAAAAAAGGGAGTGGAAAAAAAATTCAAATCTGGCAGAAGGAAACCAAGAATTCTGCAAACAGTTCACAATTCAGGTTCATTCATTTCACTCGGTCTAGGAGGGTCTATAAAAGGAGGTCTATAAAAAAATGGCTCCCTCTCCTCCCCACCCCCATCGCTTCCTGTTAATGTAGTGCTATATTGCTGCTTTTTTCCCTTTGGATCCATCTGTCTTTTACTCTGAATAGCATATTCACGATGGGCTAGGCAACCACTAGGAAAGATCTTAAGATCTGACAGGATTTTTTTTTATTTACTAATAATCTGATATGACATTTTGGTTATTTAATTCTTACTACAGGTTTTTTTTTTTTTTTAAGCTAGGCTCAGTAATTCAGCAGTAATTTTTTTGGGCGGGGGAGGAAAAATATACAAATCCTTTTTTTATGCTTTGTTCTTTCAATGTCCATAATCTTGAATTATTATGTTTTAAATGATTCTGCGTTTTTCCCTGTAGCATTTGGATACTGTCTACTGGATTTATGCATTGTTCGTATAAGACAAAGAACACCGCAGAAAAAAGAATGATTCTGTGAATGTACAATGTAGTTGTAGGAATGTAACATGACAGACTGAAGTCAATTTTTAAAAGTATAACTGTTTTACAGATTATTCTTAGCATTTGAGGCCTTTTTTTTCATAGCAGAATAGTCATTCTCTGTGACTTGACTGTGAATAAAGCATTAAAAACATATAGGGGAAATAAAATACATATTATATACATATTAAAATTAGAATCAATAATCAAAATCTTCAGTTTTAAGAGTAAACTGTATAACAGGCAGAAGATGGTTAGGTATTAGAGTGCCTGCCTGTTAGGTCAAAGTCCTGTATTGGATAAGAAGTTCAAGGTCGCTGGGCAGTGGTGGTGCACACCTTTAATCCCAGCACTCAAGAGGCAGAGCCAGGTGGATATTTGTGAGTTCAAGGCCAGCCTGATCTACAGAGTGAGATCCAGGAAAGGCACAAAGCTACACGGAGAAACCAAGTTCATTTGTGGCTATGTATTACAAAGCAAGTACAAAGCCATCTTGGCTTACGTGAGTCTCCATCACAAAAATGTATAGATGGAAATGGGGATGGAAAGATCAGTAGATCAGTAAGGACATTTGCTGAACAAGCAAAGGAGTTCAGATTCAACTACCCATGTAAAGCCTCTCGCTAGCCAGTAACTCAAGTGTTATGAGGGTGAACACAGGATCAGTAGGGCTTGCTGTGTACCAGCCGAGCTCCAGATTCAGTGAGTGACCCTGTATTGCAGGAATAAAGTGGAAAATGACAGAGAAGGCTGCTCAGTATCCTCCTTAAGACTCTGCATGTGCATACACAATTCTGCAGACCTGTGCAGATCCACAGACCCCACACTCAGACACAAACACCCTAAATTAATAAGCTATTTTATGAAAGCACTTTACATGAGATTCTTCACAGTGATCATGACTGAGAAACCTGGCCGTAGAAACTGAAGACCCATGGAGAAAAACCTAAGGCATGTTGGACTTGATACGGTGTACTTCAAAGAACTGTAAACATCTCCTTTCCTCACAGAAATTGGTTGTAGATAATTGCTCTGGATAAGTTTTGGGCTATTTTGGGATCCTAACTCCTGTTTGGAAATCATAATTAGAAGCATCAATGTTGAATGTTAAATTTCTCTATACCAGTTTCTACAATATTGTTTTCAGGATACTGCAAATTGTTCATTTGGGTAGCCAGTGTGGACACATCCCTACCCTTTACTCCTCTTGCCGTATCTACCCCAAAGTATTAGGATTCAAAGTCAAACAACAAACCAGCCCGTCACTTCACCCAGCACAGCCCCCAGGGCTCTCCCAGCTGCCGTCTCCATCTCCTGCTGTGTACCCTCCCACACACAATACTGCTCTTTCCCTTAGACCATTAAGTCATGAAACCTCCCCTCGCCTCTGTAAAAGCTCAAGTTCTCCCAGCCACCTCTCTACATAGAGATCATCCCTGACTCTCCTTCTATGTGACGTTTCTATATTTATAATATAATCACACATTCATACTGCAGTGGTGTGTCTTTTCTTTTTCTTTCTTTCTTTTTTTTTTTTTTTTTTTTTTTTTTTTTTTTTTTTTTTTTTTTTTTTCCAAGACAGGGTTTCTCTGCGTAGCTTTGCGCCTTTCCTGGAACTCACTCTGTAGCCCAGGCTGGCCTCGAACTCACAGAGATCTACCTGCCTCTGCCTCCCAAGTGCTGAGTGCTGGGATTAAAGGCATATGCCACCACCGCCCAGCAGCAGTGTATCTTTTGAGCATGAATCCAGATCTGTACATGTACAGAATGATTGGTATCCAATAATCAGAAATGGGAAATTTTCAAATAGTACCTTAAAACTGTGTGTGTCTCTGTGGGGGGTGGTGGTGAATTTTCCCCCAGAGAAGCCTCTAGAAAAGTATGAGGGAGAGTCAAAGGGAGAAATATATATGTATCTATATAAACATTTTATATATAAATACATATATATGTATGTGTATGTATATACATACATACATACATACATATATATAAATTCTAAGCACAAAGGTTCCTGTGCCCACCAAAATCTTATGAATCTCGGAATCTCGTCTCCTAGTCTTAGTTTTCCTTTTTGGGAAGTGGTCATCAGACTCTCTAGCTTGTCCACTTATTGTAGTTCCAGCCTCTGTACTTGTTCTTCTAAAATTCATATCTAACACCCAAAACAATCATATTTGACATGAAGCCTGTTTTGACATGCAGATTTTTACATCATGAGGCCAGAGCCCTCATGAATGGAATCAGCAATCTTATAACAGGGCTGCAGTGAGCTAGCAGGGGTATTTTGCCTTCTGCTTTCCACTACATGAAAATGTAGCCAGGCGGTGGAGGCTCACGCCTTTAATCCTAGCACTCGGGAGGCAGAGACAGGCGGATCTCTGTGAGTTCGAGACCAGCCTGGTCTCCAAAGCGAGTTCCAGGAAAGTCGCAAAGCTACACAGAGAAACCCTGTCTCGAAAAAAAAAAAAAGAAAGAAAGAAAGAAAAGAAAAGAAAATGTAGCACAGGCCCTCTGCCATGAGGGGGTGCAACAAGGAGGACCTCACCAGACCCAGAATACTAATACCTACATCTTGGACAACAGCCTCTACAATTACGAAAGATGTTGAGTTTGTTATCAAATACCTGGCCCTAGCCATTTTGTTGCACCAGCCACCAATACAAAAAGATACCACCCCCTCTTCATCCCCAGATTCCCCAATGCTGGGTATCTTCCACAGACTCCACACAGTCTGCTTCAGTTGTATTCTATGGGTTCATTATTATTATTATTATTATTATTATTATTATTATTATTATTATTATTTTCCTTTAATATTTTACTATTGCTTCTGGAAAATCACACCACTGTAAGTAAACATTTTATCAGCTTTTATGTCAAGAAGACATTTCCACACTAAATACATTTCATCTCGAACTTGTTACACAGTTATGTTGTCCTGGTTACCAAGTGAGGAATTGAGATTAAATAAGAATTCAGCATCTTTCAATTGGATCACAATAAAGCTGGGAACAACAGGACATAGTTGTAGATATAAAGCCAGGAGTGCTGGGGCAAACTCATACACAATCAGTTTGGATAGAAAAAGAGAAACTCAAAAAGCAAACTTCTAAACTAAATCGAGAGGGCCCTGGTGCAAGTAAACAGAGAGCAGATTGCCATAGGAGTCTAACAACCATGGGTAGAGCAAGTGACAATGTATATTCTTGACTGTGTAGAGAATTAAATTGTCTTTGAAACCTAATAATGATGGCTGAATTCATATGGTCCCATCCATTAAAGGTGATTGTTCCTTTCTTCTCTTCTTGATACTTTAAACAAGATTGTTTTCTCTTAAAATTATCTCTGACTCCTCTCCCAAACAGGACTGGGTACACAGATACACATTTGGCAATTTTAAGGAATGTATCCAATTTATTACATAGACACACAGCAGGTGGACACAGTGGCACTCAGCTGTGATCACAACACTCTATAAGTAGACGCACTGAGGTATAATGATCAGAAGTCTGAGGTTAGCCTAGAGTATGCAGCAGGATTCAGGCCAGCCTGGGCTGTACAGGAATACCATGAAGAGGAGAGAAGAGGTGGGGAGGGAGGGAGGGAGGGAGGGAGGGAGGGAGGGAGGGAGGGAGGGAGGGAGAACATCCCTGCTTACTTAGGTTTCTGATGCTGTGATGAACAGCATGATCAAAAGCAACTTGGGGAGAAAGACTTGTTTACATCTTACATCTCTGGGGTCCCAATCCATCACCAAGAAAGGGTAGTGTGGGAGCCCGTTCTGGGGTTCCTCGTGGCTTTACCCAGCAGGTCCAAATAGAGGATGATCAGGACCACGGGCCTGAGTGCAGGTGTCTGAGATGGTCTGCACTTGGCTGTGCTGGGGGAGGAGGTCTTTTGCTCCACCCCTTGGCGTCTCTATAAAAACCCTGGACCAGAGACAGTCCAGGCCCGTTGGAATAGGTTCCAGGCCCTCTCGAGGCTATCCTTTATTTTCTATCTGTTTATCTCCGCAAGATTCTCCGCTATAAATCCTTCTATCTAATATTTCCTGCTGCTCGCACTCAAGAAAACTCTGGGAAGCTGTGGGGGTGGTGGGTAAACGCCCCACAGGGTAGGTCAGGAAGTCAAGCAGGAACAGAAGAAGGAACCATGGAGGGAAGCTGCCTTCCAACTTGCTCCCAAGCTCATAGTCAACTATATTTCTTTCTTTCTCTCTCTCTCTCTCTCTCTCTCTCTCTCTCTCTCTCTCTCTCTCTCTCTCTCTCTCTCTCTCTCTCCCTCTCTCCCTCTCCCTCTCCCTCTCCCTCTCCCTCTCCCTCTCTCTCTTTTGGTGTTTGGAGACGGGGTTTCTCTGTGTAGCCTCTCTCTCTCTCTCTCTCCCTCTCCCTCTCCCTCTCCCTCTCTCTCTTTTGGTGTTTGGAGACGGGGTTTCTCTGTGTAGCTTTGTGCCTTTCCTGGAACTCGCTTTGGAGACCAGGCTGGCCTTGAACTCACAGAGATCCACCTGCCTCTGCCTCCTGAGTGCTGGGATTAAAGGCGTGAGCCACCACTGCCCGGCTTCAACTATATTTCTTGTACCTGCCCAGAAAATGCCACACAGACCTGCCTATAGCCCAGCCTGATGGAGGCTTTTCCTCAACTGAACTTCTCTCTTTCCAGTAACTCTAGTTTCTGCCAGGTTGACAAAAATGAGCCAGCACAATTGACCCTTTCTTAACTTGACATACAAGCACATCACTTCTCAACCCTCTCCTTTCCTTCCTTGTTTATTCCCAAGATCTCATGTTACAATAACAACATAAACAGAGTATAAATTTAAAAGTCCCAGTTTTTGAAAATTCCAACAATGTGAAAGTCCAAGTTTTCTTTAAAAAAAATGCAAAATATCTTATCTGTGGACTCCTACAAAATCAAAATATCAGATCGCACTTTCTATTCCAAGAGCAAAGAACCAGGACATAATTATTATTATATCAAGGTAAAACCAAGCTCCAACAGTATAAGTAGTTCATTATTAGATGTCTGGGCATGATCCGGGATCTTCTATGCTCTGAAGGGCTTGAGTAGTTCAATTGTGGTACTGTCACGCACAGCACAGGTAGCTTGTCTCATAAATGCACGTCTATTCTACTCTGTTGCTGTCTATGGTGGTCATCCTATGGTCATCCTATCCTACCAGCATCTCCCATGTACTGTGCTCTCCACCTTAATGGAGCTACACTTTCACCAAAGGCCTCTCCTGACTTCTCAATGTCAAGCCTCAGCTGCTCTTCATGACCCCTTCATACCATGCGGGAGACTCTTACACATTGCCAAGTTGGCTACCAACTTGAGATACAGTTTTGGCCCCCGAACAGGCCATAGATTCTGTGGGCTGACCATAAGAAAACACTTCCCAGAATGTTTTTCTTCAATGATAGTAGTCTTCTATTAATTTCAGCTAGTATTTTAGCTCCACTTATCTGTAATGCATTATCCCCATAAGGCAAATGTTTTATATTAGTGGTTTCTGGCCTCGTGTTAATCACGAATGATTCTTCAATCCCAGTTGACCATGAACCTTGGATTCTTAGTTCAGAGTATCACATACACAGCCCTCTGAGATCTCACAAGCCAGGCCTCCCCTGTTTGCCTTTCTTGAAACAGGCTTATCTTCCAAGCTCCCACAGAACAATCCCATTGAACTCTGAATACTCATTGGCTTCTACAGCACAAAGTTTTAAAGTCTTTCAGCAAGGCTTCCCAAACAACATGGCCAAGTCCATCACAGGAATAGTACACTATCTGGTAACAATTTCTGTTTTGTTTAGGCTTTGGTTGCTACGCTAAAACACTGTGGCAAAAGGTAAATTAGGAAGAAAAGGGTTTTTTTAACAATTACAATTCCCAGGTCACAATCCATCCCTGAAGAAAGTGAGGGGCAGAACTCCAATGGGAACAAAAGCAAGGAATATTGAGAAAATATACTTCCCTGCTAACTCCTGGGCTCATGCTCTGTTACTTTCTTATATCTACCAGGACACATCCCATATCAACCATCAATCAAGAAAATGACACACCCACATGCTTATGGGCCAATCTAATGGAGGCATTTCTTCAAGTGAAGTCCCATCCTCTCAGGTAACTCTAGGTTGTACCAAGATATAAAAACTAACCAGCAAATCTCCCAAGCTGAATAATGTGGTCTTTCTTTAACAGAAAGTCGAATAAGAATTTAAGAACTGGTAAGCTTGGGGCTGGAAAGATGACTTAGTGGTTAAGAGCACTGGCTGCTCTTCCAGAGGACCCAGGGTCAATTCCCAGCACCTATATGGCAGGTCAAAACCATCTGTAACTCCAGTTCCAGGGGATCTGACACTCTCACACCAATGCACATAAAATAAAATTGAATAAATTATTTTAAAAATAAAGAATTGGTGGGCTAAAACAAACTAATGCTACTCACAAGAACAAATTAAGTATTGAGAAAATTTTATCTACTCAGCCTTAAGTCACTGCTGATTGCTTGAAATCCAAGAACACCTAAGTCACAGAAATCATCAAAGCCAACACCCAAACTCTGCTCTTAGCCCATTTATTACCACAACACTGACCCAGGTGTTGTGTGATTTGAGAGCCAACTAAATTATGTAACTAACGGTGGAATTTTTATACAAGCCATCTGGGCCTCAAGAGGAAAATGAGGGTAGAAGTCGTTTCCCAGCACAGTGTGCCTTCATAAGCACCTTCTATTGGTTCAAAAGGCATACATGCTCAAGTCCCTTATATAAATTCATGTAGTTCTCACATGGAACCTATGGGTATCCACTCGGTCAAATACTTAAATCACCTGTAGACGACTAATAGCAATACCTTCCAAATGCTGGGAAAGGGGTTATTATGTTGCCCTCCCCACCCTTTCAGAGTAAGTCAACAGGAAAATGTGTTATACATGTTTAGTTCATACACTTTGTTTCCAAACATTTTCAGTTCTCTGGTGGCTGAATCCATGGATGTGGAACTCACAGATCCAGAGGCTGGTTCTATTACTGGCAAAATGCCCAAACTATGTGTGCCTTCTATTTTCCACTGAGGCCCTTTGTTGGTACACATACTTTCTTCAGGCTTCGGCATTTCCTTCACAATGCTTGTATTGTCACAGGGTAACAGTTTCCTTCATCTAATCCATTGCATTAACAAACAACAGTATGGTAGATATTACCCACATTTTGAGAGGGGTGATTATGCTTCTATAACTCATCTTAAACTGTAGCCCATAACTATTTGTCTAGAGAAGATGGTCTTAAATTTGAACTTCATAAAAGTGAAAAGGTCAATATACTATTTAATTAGGCAACAATGTCAAAAGTAATCAAAATACTATATAACATACTAAACACAAAATTCCAACTAAATTTACAATCATATTTGATATTTAAAATATATAGTAGGATAGCTTTTCTTCATGACCCTGAGAGAGTAAGTCTATGGGATTTAGAATAAGATTATAGTTGTGAGCTTGTAAATCTAAAGTATAACTTTCCAATAAATACTTATGTCCATAAGTTTTAATCATATAGCTAAGGACAAGAGTCAAAATATCTATTTATCAGAAGGTGTACCTTGAAGATTACGTCAGATAATATCATATATGTACATATATATATAGAGAGATGACTATGGCATACATATGTCAGTGCATTGAAAGATGTTATTATATTAAATCCTAACACCTGTAAAATACTGCATTTTTATCTTTTTAAAATAGTCAGATTATCCCAGCTCTCTGTGTGAATGGCTTAGGTCCTTGATAAAAATGACAGGAAAACAAATTACTTCCACAATTCTTGTTGATTTAAAATCATAAAATAACGTTCTTTCTTTGTGTCATGTATTGACAGAATATTAGAATAAAAAGAATTTAGTTGTGAAGAACTGGACCAAATATAAATAAGTTGAGATTTTCAAGTAAAACACACAGTGTATCAAATGAATTAAAGAACAATTCATTTCTTGGCTTTTTCAAGAAGCAACTGAACTGTCCAAAATTCCAGTGGAAAGATGTTTATGTCCCAAGGGAATAACTTAATTGGTGATGGTTAGTAGCTCTAATTAATTCTGAAATTCATTTTTATCTACTGGCCAATTCACCCACAAGTGTTACAGGAAAAAAAAATGAATATAGGTAAAGTAATAGCTTTCCCCTAGTCACAAAGCCATACTTAATATATTTATATAAGCATTCTTAAAGGAAAACTGCCTTCTTAGCCTTGAAGGTGGTGCTTTAAATTGAATAGAGGCTCAAAGCACGTTATCAGAACATCTTTTGAAGCTACATTCTCCAACTTCAAGCCTCAGCTGAGCCTCTTGGCAATGTGCCCAGTCTATTTGAGACTCCATGTGCTTGCCTACAAGCAGAAGTAATGGTAGTAACACTCTTTTGTGGTGAGTGTTAGGAGGCTGTAGATGCAGCTCACTAAGAACAATATATAGTGCACACCTTGCTATTGGTTATTACATTAAGATTCCAATGTTGTTTCCTGTCCCAGACTGTTCTTCTCTTCTCCCAAAAGTATGCACACTCACAGAGTCACACAGATGGCAATTTAGATTTTTTTTTATTATTATTTATTATTATATTTCAAGACAGGGATTCTCTGTGTAACAGCCCTGGCTGTCCTGGAACTAGCTTTGTAGACCAGGTTGGTTGTAAAGTCACAGAGATCCACCCACCTCTGCTTTGATCCCAAGTGCTGGGATTAAAGGCGTGGGCCACCACCCCTGGTTGACAATTCAGATTTTCTGTTTTAATCTTTTCCTTTACTGAAGAGAAAAAGAAACTCTTTACTGGTGATAGGTATGACCACCAAACACATTTCTAATAATTTACATGTATTGCCCTATTGAATCTTCCTGATAACTTATTGCATAAGCATGTTACTGCTCTTGCTATACAGAATAAAAAAAAAAAAAAAGCAAGGGGTTGGAGTAATTTGATCATGGCCAAATATCTTCTAAACAAAAAGCTGAAATTTTAACCAGTATTGGCGAACAATAGCTCATTCTCAAAACTTAAGTTTGATAAATCACCAAAATCTTGTCTACAGAAGGTGAGGCAGAATTAGGAACAGATGGAAAGTGGAAAAGAAAAACTCACTGTAGTGATGAAAATGCTCTTCATTTTTAGTGGGACTGTGACTACATGTCATACACAGCTCTGAACCTGTTTTAAACTGCTCAGAAAATGAGCCCTTCTTTGATAAACTATATCCTTAGACCTATTGTAGAAGACATGGAGGTTCATGTGTTCAGAGATAAGCATTAGGAGAACCAAGATGTTAAACACATGACCTTGTCCCTCCAAGAGGAAGGATGCATATTATCTGTCCAGAAGGCTGGGAGTGGGCATGGTTAATAGCCTGGTGACCTCTGGACCATCTGTGTGTCCAAGATCATACAAGATCTTCCCAAAGGCCTTTATTGTGAGCGTGTCAATCTATAGAACCTACCTTTATGGAAGATGCGATAGGAAGACTATCTGTAAAACCTATCTTCATAGAAGATATTGCATGTACTTTACAGTTTTGATGTAGTCACATCTTAAGGCTTATTGTGTACACGGGATTGAGTTAATTATCACCAGAAAAGTTTTCAGCAAATAGTGCTGTGCTTAAATATGCCTAAAATAAACTACTCACTGTCAGACTCTCAGAGCTTGAAACAACCCCAGATACTGCCGAGGTGTGGTGAAGGGAACTGCCTTCTCCCTCCACGGATCATTACTCTACTGGCCTTAGTGGTTGCAGGGACCCTAGCATTCTATGAATTTCATTGTAGATAAAGCCTATTGCTCAGACTTCAGTGTTTGTCATACTTCTGTGTTTCCTTAACCCCAGGAAGTCTTAATAGTGATTCAAAGTAATTGTTCTCTAACTGTTTTATGATTGTGGTTACATCAACTTTGTGCTGCATGTTTACTTAAGTTCTCATTTTTTTTTCAATATTTATAGATTTTTCCTGTACAGCCTGGATTTCCCCACAGCATAAAAACATATGGTTCATTTCTTTTCTTCTACAGCAGTGCTTAGTTTTATACAAATTCAAAGAGAAAGATGGCATGTGGGGAAAAAGAACACTTTTATATTTTTGGCACATATCTTGCTATTTAAGACTATCGTTGGTGATTAACATGTTGCTGGAAAACTCTTTTATATGTGGTAGAACAAATACCATTTTGGGGAATGAATATAATTTGCAATAATTTCTGAAAGATATTTTTATTTTCTTTCTTACTGTGATCCTCACTGAAAATGTGAAGTTGTCATGAACACACACACACATGAGTTTTTGGTTTTTTGTTTTGTTTTTTTATTTTAAGAGTGTCAACTGGTATTGGAATTGTTCAGGTCTTATTTAGGCAGCCACGCTGTTGAGATTTCATACGTATGTAACTCCATCTCATAGCTAGAAGGCACAATCTCATAGCTGACCCCCTGGTCTTCTGGCTCTTACAATCTTTCCACTCCCTGTTTCTTGAGCCTCAGATGCAGAAGTTTCATTATAGATATATGAATTAGACATGAGAAACCCCCACTCATTTATTCTCTGCATTTTTTACCTCATAATGTAATGGTATTTCCCCCTTCATTTCCTCACTCCACACCTCTCCCTACTCTCCTTCAAATTCAAGACCTCTTTTCCCACTAATTGTCATTTATGCACTTACATATATGTGTATACATATCTCTTCCTAAATATAACCTAATTGGTCCATATAATGTTATGTTTTCAGGGTTGACAATTTGGTACGAGACAATTAAGTGATATGCTCTTCCTGAGGAAGATCACTTCTCCAATTCCCAGCTTTCCTTGGTTGCCTGTAGTACTTTCTGTGGGATTAAGGCCACATGTGCTTTACCTATCTACTTTGGTGTTGGTGTTGTAATCCTTTGACCAGTTGTGGCTTTCTGTAATGATGCCCTTTCCATGAAAAAAAAAAAAAAAAAAAAAAAAGGCTTCTTTGATGAGGGGGTGAAATCTATACTTATTTGTGGGTCTAGAGATAAGTATTTAGAATACAGTAGGAATTATACTGCTCTAGGAGAGTGATGGTGGTAGGCCCTCCTCTAAGATCAGGAAATCTCAAAGGATCCTACCCCTAGATGAGGAGCTATAGGCAATTATCAAGTGCTGAGAAAGGAAGAATTAGCTTTCCCCAAGGAAGAGCCCCCTCATTGATTATCCAATACCAAATGGTCAGGCCTAGAAATATATACATTCAGGGAATACTGAATGAATTCAGCATGTTGTATTCATATGTTAATTCATTTATAGATACATGTAATGATAATAGTTAAAGAAGCTGCTGCTATGAATTTGAGAGGCAGGTTAGTCATGGGGAGGGTAGACAGAGAAGGAAAGGAGAAATGATATAACTATTTAAATTAAATTAAAATTTTAAGAGTGGTAAAAGATTTATTAAGCCTAATCTATAGCCCAATTTGTGAGTTTTATAGCAATGAGAGACCTTGACTCAAAACAATGTAGACAGCACATGAGTAATAATGCCCCAAGCTACCAGGGGCGGTGGTGGCGTACGCCTTTAATCCCAGCACTCAAGGGAGGCAGAGGCAGGTGGATCTTTGTGAGTTCAAGGCCAGCCTGGTCTACAGAGCGAGATCCAGGAAAGGCACAAAGCTACACAGATAAACTCTATCTCAAAAAAACAAGAAAAAAAGGCTCAAGTTGTCCTAAACCAAGACATTACACTTATGCACATACATGTACACACACACACACACACACACACACACACACACACATCCTGTATAGTACTTTGATCTCTAAATGACAAAATCTGAGACACAATTATTCTATGAGACTGGTCTACAATTGGTTAAATTCTCCAGCATTGTCTACGTGAGCCATAGGGGCCAACTGTGAAGAAAGGGTTGTATATGTGGAATATTTAAACAGAAATTAGGTTCATGCTATAGCGTTTATTCAAAATATAAAGTGTCAGCATTGCTACTGTTTTATTTTTATGACATGTCATCTGACAAGAAAATCACATCCTTTCAACTCACTGATGAATGAGCATTTGAGCCATGCAAATGTATTTTCCATTTGAACTTCATATTTCTTTATTATTTCAAGTGAAATTGGTTTTGCTGCCCTCAATATAAACCACACAGATTTCATCTAGATGGGGGGAAGAGAACCTTCATCTGTTCAGTGTCAATTTATATTTTAAAGGAATAAAACCCTAAAGGCCTATTATCCTCATAAAGGAGTTGAGAACCTGTTTTGTGCACAGCGTTGATGTCTCTGCTCTGATCTTGCTTATAATCGAGTTACTACGGGGGCAAAAAAAGCAAGATAAATAATGCGAAACAGGGGCATGCTCCAAATATATTCAATGTGCAAAAGACATTTCAAATAAATGCATTTCTCTTCTGCAACATACAAAGAAGGATGCTGGGTACTGAGGAAGATAATTTCCTTCCTTTCATGCTGGGTACTGAGGAAGATAGTTTCCTTCCTTTCATGGAGCTTCTATTTACTGAAGAGAGGCATGGAGAATGTGAGTTTAACCTATCTTAGAAAACTGGGGCACTCTTAACTCACAGTGCTGTTTTATGTGGTTTCAGTTGCTCATTGTCAACAGCAATCCAAAAATGCTGTTGTTTGTCTTGACTTCTTCAAGAAATACATTCATGTAGCATTTACTGCAGGATATTCTTACAAGTCTTAATGTTATCAATTATTGTACATTGCATAAATTAAGCTTCATTATGGGTATGTCTGCATGAAAGAAAATAGTATATTTATTATTTTATACCAACCACCATCTGAGGTATTCACTGATGGGGACTTAGGAAATAGTCTCCACAGAAAAGGTGGCATTATTTTATGAGGACTGGGGAGTAACCTTCAGACTTAAAAAGTAAAAAAAAAAAAAAAAAGGCATAGTGTTTTAGATTTTTTTTATGCTTGTCTTGATATGAAGAGCAAACTGAGTCACAGCAATGACTGGTGACATTTATTAAGCATCATCTGTGTGCTGAGCACAGTACTGACACTTTTCCATGACCTCATCAGGCCTTGTTTCCCATGAGCACCACGTGCTTCCTGCAATTCTAATGCAGCCTCTCCCAGAAGAGTTTTCATTGCTGTAGAGACACAGGACTGCAGAAGAATAGCTCTTCATGTTAATGTTACTTGCTTAAAGTATCTAAAAGCTTCCCCCGAGGATAGCATTAGAAAATGAAAATCTAAATTAAAGGCTTTCATCCTGGGCTGCGGGGTGGGAGCCCATTGGTAAAGCATTGTCTGATGTGCCAAAGGCACCAAGTTCAGGGTCCAATCTCCAGCACCATAAAAAAAAAATTGTATATGAAATTTCTTAAAGAGATAGCAACAACTTGTAGAGGATAAGGGTCTACAGGTTTGGGGCCCAGTGATGACAGACTCCCAACAAGGAGACCAAATATGAGTTGTTCTCTGAATGATATATAAGACTGAATGTTGGAATTAGGTGATTCATTTCAAGTACAGTACATACAAGACTTGAGAACTGAGAAAAGAAAGTCAAACGTTCACCAGTTTCTTTTTTTTTTTTTTTTTTTTTTTTTGGTTTTTTGAGACAGGGTTTCTCTGTGTAGCTTTGCGCCTTTCCTGGAACTCACTTGGTAGCCCAGGCTGGCCTCGAACTCACAGAGATCCGCCTGCCTCTGCCTCCCAAGTGCTGGGATTAAAGGCGTGCGCCACCACCGCCCGGCCGTTCACCAGTTTCTATATGAGTTTTGTCATTCTCAAGTTTGTTATCTTCCATCTGTGATCTCATATATATGATGCCTATGCTTCTTCGTTTACAAAATGGAAAAGCATTTAAATCAAATGTCATTGAAAATTAATTGTAAGCTTACCACATGTGATGAGGATAACACAAAGTATAGAATAATTCATAACAATCAGGGAATGAGTTTATTGTTAACCATTGGTGACAGGGATGGTCTAGGGGCCTGGCTTAGGTGTTCCTTCAAGAGAATGTAGAGTCAAGATGAGTTATTACATCCTCTAGTTCTGCAAGTTTTCTTTGTGTTGATGTCTATTCTGTTTACAGAACATCACTGTTAGGAAATATAGCACTTTGAGTTAATCAGGGGTTACTTGCCAGTTTGTGACACATGAAAATATGGCCACCATCCTTAGTTGTTCAATAAATATCTGGGGAGAAGTAGTCCACTACTTTGGTTACAGCCTAGGTCTCTATAGATAGGGGGTAATAAAGGAAATGCGTGAACAGTATGTTTCAGAAAAGACTAGTGCTTTCAAATTCCAGAGTGACAAATTTCCCAGTCATTCTATGTTGTAGAATATTATTTTAAGGTGTGTTACTTTTGTTTGTGTTGCATTTGTTTAACTCTGTGAAGCTGTGTTACTCTGCCTGTGTAAAGAAACCTGATGATCTAATAAAGAACTGGCCAATAGCAAGGAGGAGAAAGGATAGGTGCACGGCGGGGGGAGGGGGGGTAGACTGGCATGCAGAGAGAATATATAGAAGGAGAAAACAGGGAGGAGAAATCTAAGATCTAGGAGCCAGAGATGGAGGGAGACTCCAGGGGTCAGCCACTCAGCTACACAGCAAGCTATGAGTAAGAATAAGATTTACAGAAGTTAGAGAATGGGAAAAGCCCAGAGGCAGAAGGTAGACGGGATAAGTTAAGAAAATCTGGCTAGAAACTAAACCAAGCTAAGGCTGGGCATTCATAATTAAGAGTAAGCCTCCACGTGTGATTTATTGGGGATCTGGGTGGCGGGCCTCTCAAGAGAGTAAAAAGCAAACAACAAAAATTCTAAATGGGAAATTGCTTGCCTGCCTGTAGATTCATAAGTATTTCTCTTATCTATCTATGAGTCAGAACTCATCTAAGTGAAACTGGTAAGCTCCACTTTATGTTCTCTTTGAACTTTTGAAACTTTTGTCTTACAGTCTGCATCATTGCCCTTTATCTCCTTTACACGTTCTTCTACCCACCCACGGTAGTAAATTCTGCTCATAGAGTACATGTCATGCACATTTGGGCTTCTCCCATTTACGATGTCTGTTATATTGTACATTCTCAATAAATGCCCCTACATCTCAGTTCTGCTTCTTCATCTACTTCCCTCGGGGAATCCTGATCCCTTCTTGCTGGAGCTCTATGAGATCTTTTCTACAAGTCTCAACACTCGTTACAGGTCTGACTGATCATAGTGCATGAGCATGGCCCTTGTCACTGTGATCTCTCTTGCTCTATAGTCACCACAGTCCCACCAAAACACAGAGAACTCAACTTTGTCCACAGTTGTCCAGAGAGTACTTTAATATTGATCATGCTGGGATCCCTTCATTTCCTCTAGATCTCCACCATGTCCTCCTAGGTCAATACCTCTGGGGGTTGTGAACTTTACTATGATTTCCTTATTTCCGTTTATAGACTTTACATTCTGAACATTCCAATGATTATATAAACTATAATTTATATTAGGAATCCTTTATTTACTGACACTCACAGTAGACCTGTCTCCTTAATTCAAACTGTACTGTTCAAAGTCTACCATTGTAGACTTCTTAGGACAGAATTGTAAGCCTGAGGTATTATTACATCTTCAATGAACAAAATGTATAATCTCATGGTAAATTTAGTTTCCAAGTGTTCAGAATAACTATGGAGAAAAGTCATGAGTGCTTGATTAATGATATTGTAAAATGCATAGTTGGCAGACATACAGAAAATGGGAATGAAGAGGGCACAGTGGGTACTAGAAAAGGGATGCCTTCAGTTCAGTGGTAGAGAAGGAAGAGCTGCAACATGCTTCATGAAGAAGACAGCTGGTTTGTGAAAGAAGATGAAAGGTAATTTTTTGGTAGGACAAGGGAGAGAGGACAAATTCATTGTATAAGTAAACCAAATGCTTACTAATCACAGTACAAAATTAATAGGCAAAGCTTAAAGCTGATCAGTAAGGACATGGTATCATAAACATTATTTACAGATGTGGAGTTGATCATTGAAAGATGAATATTTTAAAATGCAGAAATGCTTAGCTGTGGGGTCCTTTGGAACAGAATCCAGAAATAAGTTAGTAGACAGAAAAAGCCCTTTCTATTTCCACACACTTTGCTCATGTCTGGATATTTTACATTCGTCTACAAGGCCTGCCATTACAAATTAGACTATGGGGCTTAAACCTTATGGAGTCTGGAAATCTCGTCCAAGACGCTGGCAAGATTCATTCTCGCTTCTTGCTTGGAGATGGCTGCCTTCTTATGGGAACTGGAAGAACATTTGCTCTGCGTGTACTCATCCCTAGTGTCTCTTCCACTTCTTATGAGGTCATCTTCCTATAAATCCTTTCATATTCAGACTCCTTCTCTGTGTCTCAAACATCCACAATTATTGCCCCATTAAAGATCCTATCTCTGAGTATAGTCAAATTGGACAGACAGTAGGGATTCAAAATGCTGAACTTCATGGAGGCACCATGTATTTCACAATTTGTAAGTAGAGTTTGTTTAAAATAAACATTTTAAATCTGATTTTAAAAAGACATTTGCCCTGAAAATACAGGACTGAGTGTATGCAGGAGAAAGAGCACTTTCGATGTATATTGGCACACACATTCGTTCATTTGCATATTATTGAATTCTGTTAATTAAGTGTGAAGGTTTTTGCATATCATAAAAATGCAGCAAAAGGATCAAAAGCACATCAGCACTAGACCACCTCACTGGTGAAGATCTCCCTTTGCCTCACAACCGGAACACAAAGGATGGCTGTTTCTAACCTCCACCAATACGTAGTCAAAGTTCTCACTTTCTGTCCTACTGCATTCATTTATTCAGACTCTTTTCCCCTCCTCTCTTTAATGTCCTCTTACTATGGGTTTGCTGTAGATGTCTTAAAATACAATGCATATGACCTGACTCTGGTCTTCTTGACAGATTGTGGTGGTTTGCACAATGGTGATCTGGCAAATAGGTGAGGAAATGGAAAAACAATCAAAAGGGGACAAATGACTGAGTCTAAGCTACTGCGGGATTTTGTTGGAAACATAATACCATTCTCCAAATATCTGCCCTGTGTTACTAAGGAAAAAAATACATTCTTATGTGTGAAGAAAGCATATTATATATATATATGTGTGTGTGTGTGTGTGTGTGTGTGTGTGTGTGTGTGTGTGTGTGTTCTTAGTATACTATTTTATGGTTTAGCAATTGAATGTTTATAGTGATCAAAGGGAAATATGTTTTAAGGACTGACGAGACAAATAATAGCAATATTAAATTATTGATTCAAAGCTAATCATTCAACATCCAACTAAAACAAATGAGTAAGGGGTGGGTGGGGTCGCCACTACAGCAGAGAACCAGGTTCAATCCTAGCAAATTGCAAAAAATGAAATCAATAAACTTCAGGGTCTAATTAGACGCTCAACAAATATTATGCACATTTGGCCTGTAGGAGGGGCATGGAGACACCAAAGGTCTAAACTTTCAAACCCAGGAGAATGGCTGGGTTACATTTGATGTCTTATTTATCGTGTAGAAATGCCCATGTGATTCGGCAAAGCTGGGCATACATTTGCTGCCTTGCATTCAAGTATAACACTGACATGGTGGGCTTTGTTGGTGCTGGTATCAATTTCATTCTAATTCCCAACATGAATGCATACTTTATAAAGGGAAGCTTTATTTGATATTTAAATATTTATGGTGTTTGTCAGTTCGGTGCACATCAAAGACATTGATCTGACTTCAAAAGTCTTGCACAGAACCAGAACTGGCTGCTGACAACAAATTTATTTTTAGAACAACACAAAACATAATAGTGTGCCATTGTTGTTTGGTTTTGCTTTGATTCCCGAGGATTAATTTCATTTGAGTCGGCAGCAAAAAAAAAAAAAAACTTGTAACTTTGAGCTACCAGTCAAGTACTCAAGGTCATTTTCTAAAGCTACCACTTTACAGGTATTTGTTGAACTTGATAGCAGGAGATATGTAGATAGAAGACAGTGACCTTCTAATGCTTGTGAACCACACGGGCCACTCTTTCACATGTCAGAAAATTCTGTAGCAATGCAAAGTGCCTTGCGATAACTTAAAATAAAGTACTATACCAAACTGAATAGCTTTTCTCCCTTACCATTCTGTTCAGTGTTACCAAACTTTAGGAAGAGTAAAAGATAATATATTAGAAAAAAATAAGGAAAAATTAGGACGTTTTAACTGTTTCATTTAAACATACAATGCAAACACTATAACTCAGAGTCAAGCTTAAAAATAGAAGAAAGTAAAGGGCTGAGGATTTGGCTCAGGGGTAGAGTGCTTGCCTACTAACTATGGGGTCCTGAGTTTTCTCCCCAGGTCCAGAGAGATAGTACAAAATTCTTTCTTTTTTTTTTTTTTTTTTTTTTTTTTGGTTTTTCGAGACAGGGTTTCTCTGTGTAGCTTTGCGCCTTTCCTGGAGCTCACTTGGTAGCCCAGGCTGGCCTCGAACTCACAGAGATCCGCCTGGCTCTGCCTCCCGAGTGCTGGGATTAAAGGCGTGCGCCACCAACGCCCGGCAAAATTCTTTCTTTTATAGTTCTAAAGTTATTTGAAGTCTAGATGGCATGTGTGTGTGCATGTGCGTACATGCATGTGCATGTGTATGCTGGCACACAGATATCTATAAACTTAGTGTAATAAGACAATGCTTTTAAACTAAGATAAATGGAACTAAACATAAAAATAACAATTTTATAAACCTAAGTACCACATATGAGATATTACTAAACTCAAAGATGCTTGCATCCTAAGTCCTCTACCCCCAGCATTAAATGTCCCAAAGCACTTGGAGTCTGAAGATAAAATAGTCTTTGCCTTTCAACCCCATACAGGTAGGGACCCACACTTTCTTAGATACATAAGGTGTCATTTCTCAGGACAAAAGCAGATAGCTCTCTCAAGCTTAGTCCACTCTGCACTGGGATCTCCACTGTCTGGTTTTCTGCAGAGGCCTCTGTCTGTTAAAGGAAGTGTTCCCCCACCAAATGCCACCAATTTCTCTCTCCATGGGACAAGGAAGTTGAATATTAACATCTGAGTTTGTATTGTTATGCCTAGGCCTATGGTCAAATGAGGTCCTTACACATGGATGAGTACTTTCCTGGGGACACTGTCTGGTTTCCACTGTCGTAGGAATACTAGACCAGAACCTCATGTCCCTTTAGCCTAGATTCAGAAATTCTTGTTTGCTGATTTAAGTTACTTGACTTCAAAATCCTGTCTTTCCTGAAATACCAATTCATCTGAAAGACTTCAACAATTAAGAATCAATAACAGCAGGTTGCTATATTATTCCCTTTCTGCTGTGGATATGGTGCTGTATGCTGTGAATGTGTTGCTTTGATTGGCTAAATAAATAAAGTGCTGATTGGCCAGTACCCAGGCAGATAGTATAGGCAGGACAAGCAGAGAAGATAATTCTGGGAAGAGTCAGGAGTCGCCAGCCAGACACACAGAGGAAGCAAGATGTGAAGGCAGAACTGAGTAAAGGTACCAAGCCATGTGGCTAAACATAAATAAGAATTATGGGTTAATTTAAGTATAAGAGCTACTCAATAGTTAGCCTGAGCTAATGGCCGAGCAGTTTTAGTTAATATAAACCTCTGTGTGTTTACTTGGGTCCAAGTGGCCACAGGGCTGAGGGAGCCAGACAGGAGCAGGAAAACTTCAGCTAGACCTTTCCTTCCAGAAAACCATGTTCCTAAGCCATTTTGGTCTCCTCCACCACTACACACACATTTCACAGACCAGAATCTTCCATGAATAATAGTTTTGATAGACTCACCAAAACTTTGCCCAAGTAAGGACTTAACATCTATCTGTCCTCTAACTGAAAAGTCTACATAGGTTCTTAGGATAGCCTGAAACAGTGAGCTGTGCTAGCATGTGCCTATCATCTCTGCACTCTTGGGGCTGAGGAACATCACTGTGAGTTTGACACCAGCCTGAGCTACATAGTAATTCTGAGACCAACCTGGCCATATAGTAAAGGCTGTGCCCCCACCCCACTCCCCAAAAACCCATGAAGGTAGGGTAAGAATAAAACAAGAAAGTTACAGATATCAAATTGGTTATAGATACTTCCATAAGAATTACCAGTCGTATAATCTAATTCATATGTATTTAATAAACAGGTACAATTTCTAATTCTCATGAAAATAGAACAATTTCTGCTCTCCATTTCTACCATCCTCCCTTACTTACAGTTAGTCAACTGATAACATCAATTAAACTTTCCTATCACAAATCTAACAAATTTAGAACCTTTTTTCAATCTGCTTTGCAAGTATTTTATTCTCTATTTTCTCCTCTTGTGCTTATCTCTAAAGCACATGTGCTTCCTCTAATCCTTGGCAACATTTGAGAAAGTAGATTAATGAATGTCAAAAATTTACTCTCTTTCCTTCTCCTAGGAGGTGGGATCTTATTTTCCTTCTCTTGAGTTTGGGGTGATCATAGTTTCTTGCTTGACAAAACAGTTTGTTAGGACAACTTTTTAAAACATGTACAAGGTTTAGTTATAAAAAAAATTTCTGCCCATTCTTCTTTTAAATTCTCCCACTGAGAAAGCAAACTGCCATGTAAAATTCTTACCTTCATTAGACTGGCATAGGTTGAAGATGACTGAGCAAGCTAGGATCAGACAGGAGAGGGTGTAGCATGTTGAAACAGATTCCCAGCTTGCCCTGGCTTTTGACCAGATGTTGACATGAGTCAGGTGTGAACATAAAAGCCACCTTGGAGATGTAGCCCAGGAGATGCAACCTAGAAGAAAGCTCCAGAGACCAACAGACAGCCAACATCAAAACCTCATAATCTTATCTCAAGTAGTGCATTAAAAGACATGTTTTTGTTTGGGGTTTTTGTTTTGTTGTTGCTTTTGTTTTTTATACTGTAACAAGTTACCAAAATTTGGTGTCTAAAACAATAGAACTTATATCCCTTACAGATATAGGAGCCATAAGTCTAGACCTAGTATTAGAAATAAAACTAAAAGGCCAAAAGAGTCATGTGTCTTCCCATTGGAGGATGGAGAGGAGGATTGCCTCCCCAGCTTCAGCTGACCACCGGACTGTGGTGCATACATGTTGGAAGACATTGCTGGATGGTCAAAGATTGCAGCCTACCTATGGTCTAGCAGCTTGTAAGATCAACAACATGGAGCTTCCTCCCTCTAGAAAAGCTTCCTGCTCTCTACCTGCCCTTATCTGGAGAATGTCCCTTGACCTGGAGAATTGACCATATCTGAAAGCTGCCTCTAAACCAGATGCCTGATTCATCTTTAGCTTAACCCTTGGCACAGATCTCTGCTAAGAAAACTGGGAGCCTTGCTATAGGATCCTACTGCCACACACTAAGCCTTGTTAGAGCAGCATGCCACATAATGCAAATTAGAGTTTATCCCCAGGCTCCCCAAACCTACGTATTCCTTATACTCTGGAATAAAATTAAGCTGATTCACTGAAATCTGTCTCCCAGAGGGCTGTCTCCATTTGTGCTCATGGGCAGAGGACAAAGCTTTCTGTGCTCCTCTGCCTCATTCCCCTCTTGACCTGGCGGCCAAAAGGCCGAAAGGGAAAGAGGACCCCTACACATATGGTCATATCATCTCAGTTCTCACCTCCTTTTTCACATTGCTGTCACTTCTATGTGGCTCTGTATGAAATCTCCACCTGCTTTTCTCTTGTAAGGACCCCTGTGGTGATATTTAGCAGACACCTAATCCAGAATCATGACACCTTTTTACCCTAAAAAAAAAAAAAAAAAGAATATTTACAGATTCCAGAGAGTACTATATAAAAATTTAGGGAGATATTGTTCTATTTACCACATATGTCATATCTTTATTATTTACATTATCTATCACAAACAAATCCCAGACTCCCTGTTGGCCCTTCTCTTTTGTGCTTTCAGTTGAGTGAGATCCTGGACCACACAGTCACTACTGCTTTTTTCTTCCGCCCTCCTCTCTTCTCCACATTTTAAGCTGCCTTCAGGAATCCATAAATTACTGTGAACAATATTCTCCACATGCTTGATCTTTCCTTTACTTATTTATTCCAATTATATTGTTCCTCTAGTTAGTCAAAGCATCTTTATCTACTAAGAGCGCCACTTTCCTGAAGACATCAGAAGTGGTCACTGATTTTTCTGTTCCCATCATAACACTGACTGTAAAAGCAAAGGAGATTTTGGTGGGTAGTATTGGGTTTTGTGTTGCTGTTGTTTTTTTTTTTTAATGTTTTTGTCTGTTTGTTCTTGTTTTCTTGGCCATTTTTAGACCTTCTTTATTCTTTAAAACTTTTCAGTCATATCATCTTACTTTTAATCTCATTCTTTGCTGGCATCAAAGACCTTGGGTGTTTTTTTCCACTTCTTGTTTTCATTAATTGACAATTTTTATATGCAATATTTTAATCATATTCACCCTCCTCTCCATCCTCCTCTAGAGCCATACCACCCAAACAAAACCAAATGTGTACTCTCATATTTGTTAACCCATCAAGTCCAATGTGTGGTGCCTATATACTGTGAAGTATGTGGCCATTCGTACAGCATGCTGGAACTACTAAGGGCCACACCATTAAAGAAAACTAACTCTCCTCTCCCAGAAGCTATCCATTACCAATAGCCCCTTAGCAAGAGATGGGCTTTCTTGATCACTCTTCCCTTCCACTCTGGGATTTTGTATGCCTTTTGCTTACATTGGTCTTGTGTGTGCTGCTGCTGCAACCACTGTGAGTTCATAGGTACACCTACTCTGTTGTGTTAGGACAACATTTCACTGCAGTCATCCAACGCCTCTGGCCCTTAACCTGTTTCTGCTCCCTCTTCTGTGATGATCCCTGAGTTTGGGAGGATGGGGTGTGATAGAGATGTTCCATTTAGGTCTACGTAATCCGTAGTCTCATTATGTTCTGCACATTGGTCAGCTGTGGTTCTGTATTAATTGCTATCTACTGTAAGTCGAAGCTTCTTCAATGAGTGTTGAGAGGTGTATTAATCAATGGTTATAACGATGAATCATTAGAAGTTAGTTTAATAATATGGCCCTTTAGCAGAGTAACAATAGTAGGGTCTTCCCCATATTCCCCCCTCAACCCTACCCTCTCATCCCTCACCCCATTCAACCCTTCCTAAGCCATTATTCACCTTTTCCTATTTATATCACTGTTTTCTTTCTCCCCCTCTCTTGATGTGCTGTGCACCCGCCCCCCTCCGCCCCACTGCCTCCACATCTCCCATGGCCCCTGACTAAGTTCTGGGCACCCATGAGTATTCCAAATGAAACACACGCACCTAAAGATCCAAAGCTAAGATCCACGAACAACAATGATGACAACAAAAAACCATTTGATGTTTGTCTTTCTAGATCATCTCATTCAAAAGGATTCTTTTCAGTCTCATTTGTTCACCTGAGAATTTTATGTTTTTGTTTTTCTTGGCAGCTGGGTAATATTTTATTATATAAAAGTACCACATTTTCATTGTACATTCAAAAGTTGAGGACATGTAGGCTGTGTCCATTTCCTGACTGTTGTGAGTAGAGAATCAATTGAAGGAGGAGTAGGATATAGAGAGTTTGGTTACATGCCCTAGGGCATATCTATTTCTAGCATTTTATGATTTCCATGGTGGCTGTACAAGTCTCATCCCCACAGCATCGTTACTTCATTCAATTCCCCTGTTTTCTCTTGATCCATCTTGCAATTACCAATAATGAAAATTAGATACTTTTAATGTTTCTGTGGCCAAATCATTTATATATATATTTTAAAAGTCCAAGAATATGTAGTTTAAGCCGGGCGGTGGTGGCGCACGCCTTTAATCCCAGCACTTGGGAGGCAGAGCCAGGCGGATCTCTGTGAGTTCGAGGCCAGCCTGGTCTACCAAGTGAGCTCCAGGAAAGGCGCAAAGCTACACAGAGAAACCCTGTCTCGAAAAACCAAAAAAAAAAAAAAAAAAAAAGAATATGTAGTTTATATCTATACCCTAGTACTAGGGAGGCTGAGGCAGGAGAATTGTGAATTCCACTACTGCCTGGGTAATGTAACAAGACCCAATTTGTTTTTCAAATAAAACAAAACAAAATAAAGACATAGACTACAATAGACAATATTTCATCAAAGAAATATGTAAATTCTACTTTTGATATATCTAATCCTCCAACCTTCCAAGAGACTAGTTACTGATAGTAAATTCCCTCTAAATTTCTTCCATGTAAGAGTGGGTAAGCATAAAGCTTAAAGGAAGAAAAATGAATTATATATGCATATGTAAATGCAGGTTGGTATGTGGAATATTATGTATAATCTTTAACTTCATTCACTCTATCCACAGCCTTTCATATAATGAATAGAAACTGGTTGAGCATTGATTGCTCCAATTCTAAAGCAAGTACTTGTTCCTTTTGTTTATTTTACTGGTGAAAGGGTAAGGGGACCCTTAAGAAAGAAGCGCTTTGGAAAGCAACCCTTGAATATAAATGTAAATTACAACATTCCCACAAATTGTAACATATCATTATCTTGCCCATTCTTTAAAGAAAGAAAAACGAGGCTAATAATCATCCAGTTACATCTTGCAATGGAGTAGTTTGAAGGTTTTTTTATCAGATGATTGTGTTCACTCATTTATAAATCAAGATGTTTGGTGTGGGTAGCCCTCCCTGACCTTTCTGGTGCCATAACCTACAGGTTGGCTGTCTTCATTGGAAGGCTCTACTCTGAATGGGAGATTACATTGCATCTCCTTCTGCGTTGCTACTTCTCTGTATTTGAATACTATTTGTCTTGCTTCATTTCTTTACAGTTTTTTCCTTTTCTATTCAGATGCCGAATAACCTGTTCCCTTTCTAATTGAATGGCAGGTTGCTAGATGATTTCCCATGTTCATTCCTTCAATAACTGTCTTCTATCACAGATCAGAATATGGTATGCATTAGATGTTTAAGTCACAACTGTGTTCCATTAGTGCAAGGCATGTGATCCCTTTATATACATTAAGTCTTTCTCCTTCAGTAGAACGTGATGTTTAGCTGATCTGTAAAACTGTTTCTTTTATCACATCTCCATATATATATATATATATATATATATATATATATATTTTTTTTTTTTTACAAGAGTCAAGGTTGAGCTGCATTTTATTGATGCCAAGAGGCCTTATGTGCAATTTCCATCCCATTAACGGTTCCAGGGAGATAATCCACATTCTAATGTGCTGAACAGAAAACCACATCCAGTTCTACGTGGCTCTCTGATCTTTTTGTTCGGCTGTCTTTTGACCCTCCTGACATTTTAACCATTCTTCTCATAAGGACTTTGTTATTTGCCTAAGGAGACAGAGGACTAGTGGAAACTTGTTTGAAAGGCAATGTGGCTGCTGTGTTTCAAGTCATTTGTTTATTTGTTTTGTTTTGTTTTTAAAAAAGTGATTTCTAGTAGGACTCAGATATTATGAATTTAAAATTATCCGTGCTTGTTATCAAACCTGTAAAGATTCTGGGTGTCATTGAAAATAAGGAATATAGTTGAGACTTGACGTCTGCACTTTGAAATCAGATAGCACTAAGTGAATAACTCAACGCTTCAAAGATGAATGTAGAATATTGTGAGGGAAAGCTAGTTGCTGCACCTCAGGTCATCTCCCTACTTACATCTGCACCATAGTGTTTAGGAAAACTTATTTAAGGTACATAGAACTCAGCAATGACATTGTCTTTATTGTCTGCAACTAGAAATGCAGAACTTGGAGCCTTAATGTTCTTCAGAAATGCAGTGTGAACAGCATTTTAATTGGTGTGGGTATTATTTACTGTCATTGTCCTTCCTGTCTAACTGTGTGTTAGTATAACACATTGATTTATCCTGGGGATGAACAGTATTGCTAGCATTAAGAATCAGGCCACCCAAGCTATAACACTGCAACTGTCTTTGTCCGAACGGGGCCTTCTAGGTTTCTACTGAAATCCTCTCCATATGTATTTCAGCTCAAAATTTCTGTGAAAGAACCCTTGGCATACATGTGCAAACAATATTTTATGTCATTCAAAGTAAATCTTGATCTCTTCTAACATACATATTTAATGTGTATGATCATTCAACTATATGTTTTTCTTCTTTAAACTAAGAAGTTCAAATCATATAACACGGTTTCATCCAGGTGGTACAAATGCTCTAGACTTTGCCACCACAGGATAGCTGAATTCAAGCACATAGTACCTTTATGTTTTTATAGCATAAGGCAAATTGAATGGTAAATGAGTCCACTCCTAAGCAAATATATTTTATAATTTGAGATCTCAATTTGCCTACCAAATATTAGTTTAGCCGTTCCAAGCACATTCAAAGTGTGTTTGAGAATTAGCTCTTTCTTTGTACTGCTGCCAGAATTTGAGTTTGTAGTTCATGACATCACTAACACATGTGTCCAGGTGGTACATCTGGAGTCAGGAGGTGGATGAAGAGAACAGAAGCAAAATAAACCAATTGCAGAGACTCTGGAGCTCCATTTACATTTGACACATTAAATCCCTCATTGAAACACTTTTCAACTCTCAGAATGACTTGGCAGACCAACGCCTTTGGGAAAAGAAAACGAATGCATAAGAAGATAAGCAAAGTGGAAATGTAAAAGAAAAAGAATAAGAGACATTTGAGTAAAGACCAAAGACATAGCAGAGGTAAGAAGAGAATGTGTTGTTAAAAAGTTATCATGGCATTCAGATTGAAAAGTTGTCTATAGGCAGTTTTCAGAAGAAGTATCGCATAATAAATGAAATCATTTCTTCACATTCCAAGAGTGCCTGGTGCTGTGAAGACAGAGTTTATCATAAGTGTGTGTGTGTGTGTGTGTGTGTGTGTGTGTGTGTGTGTGTGTGTATTGAAAAGCAACAGCTAACTAATTTAAACTCATGACAGATGAGAAATGTAATCATGAGGCATTTGATTTCTTCATACAGGCTATAAGAGCTGTTGTTTAGCTTATCAGACTTTATGAGTATTTCTGCATGATATCCCTCCTCTTAACTTCCTGTCTCATTCATAGCACTGACCTGTCCCCAAGGCAGTAAGTGTACATAGACAACACACACACACACACACACACACACACACCACATTTTAATTTACATATTATAAATAAATCTATGAAAATTTTGTCTTTAATCTTTTTAAATTAAAAAGCATTTTAAATTAAACTTAATTAACATAGAAATCTTTTTCTGACAATGCTGCATACTTAAGCTTATAATTTCAATTTTTATGATATGATATATAAATAGGAAATTACATTGTTGAATCTGGGTGCATAACGTAAGTCAAAATGCAATTACAAACATGAGTTAATTTATTCCAGAAATAAATACCAGTGACCATGGTCCAGGAACAGATACAGGCTACTCTGAATGTTGTGCTCTAATGTAGATACAGTTTGCTGAAGTTCTTATCATTGTAGAAGCAAAGAACGTTTAAAATCAAGGCATTTTTCTAACCCATTAGTAGAAAATGAGGTAGGACTATTACAGCAAAGTAGGAAAATCTTTGCTACATGTTCCAGATTATTTCAGATGATACTAATATAAACTTGGGGACACAAGAGATCTGTTAATACAGCCTTAAAAGTTTCACCTGGTAGTTGCCAATTACAGGTGTGGGCAAGGACTGACTACCCAGAGTGCTGATACTGCCTATCATAATTTGGCTCTGGATCTGTAGCATTCCAACTTTCCACAATCAGAAAGTTCTAATTTATCAACCAGCCTTGTAGAATCTTTAGCATAGGAGTGGCTTTCTTTTCTCTGAGGATTTCAGTTCATAGTATTTTCATCATATGTAAAACAATATAACTATCATACATTTAGTAATATACAATTTCTCAATATGCTATTTGGGCACATTTTATTTTGGGCTAAAAACAGTTAAAAAGATGCATGAAATTCATAAGAAAAACTCTCCAATGGTGTGTGTGTGTGTGTGTGTGTGTGTGTGTGTGTGTGTGTGTGTATATGTGTTGCTTAGGGTCAGGGCCTTGCTCACATTTAGTATGTGCTGTATCCTGGAACTGTATTGCAAGCCAGAAAATACAATTATCTTAGTTAGGGTTTCTATAGCTGTGATGGAACACAATGATCAAAAGCAGCTAGGGAAAGAAATGGAATGTTTGGTTTACACTTCCACAATATAGCCCATCAACAAAGGAAGTCAGGACAGGGATCAACAGGGCAGGATCCTTGGGGCAGGAGCTGATGCAGAGGCCATGGAGGGGTTCTGCTTACTGACTTGCTCTCCATGGCTTGCTCTGCCTGCTTTCTTATAGAATGCAAGACCACTAGCTCAAGGATGACACCACCCACAGTAGACTGGGTGCTCCCCCATTGATCACTAATTAAGAAAGAAAATGCTCTACCGGCTTGCCTACTCCCCAGGATTATGTTGGCATTTTCTTAATTGAGATTCCCTCCTCACAGATGACTTTAGCTTGTGTCTAATTGAAATAAAACTATTCAGCACAACTGACCCCCATAAACTTGACACACAAACACATCACCATAAAGCCATAACCTTTCCTTTCCCACTCATCGCTAAAAATCTCATATTAAAAACATAATTTTAAGAGTCCAACATTCCCTACAAATTCAAACATGAAAATTCAGTCTCTTTAAAATATCTTCTCTCTTTCAAAATCCAAAATCTCTTTTAAAAATTCAAAGTCTTTCAGCTGTGGGCTGCTGTAAAAATCAAAATTAAGTTAAATACACTCTTCAAGAGGGAAATAGCAAGGCACAGTCACAATCTGAACAGAGCAAAACCATAAGCCAATAGTGAATATAACCCAATATCTGATTGGCTAGGATTCCCTCATGATCTTCTGGGCTCTGCCCAGGAGCCTGGGTCACTACTCCAGCTCTGCCCTCTGCATCAAACATGGCTTTCTTTCTAGGCTACAGTTACCTCCACTCCACAGCAGTTGCTGTTTTTGATGGTCATCCCATGGGTCTGGCATCTTCAAAACTGCTGGGGTCCTTTGCTGCAACTGGTCTGAACTTTCACCAATAGCCTCTCCTGGGCTCCCTTCAGAAGCTCTAGCCCTGCCACAGAGTGTGAAGCCTCGGCGCTCTCTATGATTCCTTCTTGCCTTTGAAACTAGTACCACCTGGGTGACTCTTAAACTACCTAGTTCAGCTGCCAACATGAGGCACAGTCTTGGCCACTTCTGGAACACAGCTTCTGTGTGCTGACTCTCAGGAAACACTTTCCAGAGATTTTACCTCAATGATCTTGGTCTCTTATTAATTCCTTTAATTATCACTAACGTCTCAGTTCCAGACAACCAGCATCAATTGTCCTAGTAACACAAAGTTTTCACTTCAGTGGTGCTGGTCTCTTGTTAATCACTGCTGACCACTTCAGGCCCAGCTGACCCTTCAGCCCCAGCTGACCAAAACAGCAGAATCTAATTCAAAGTAGCAAACGGCCTTGATAGAATCTTTAAACTTCTGTCTGAAACTTCACAAGCCAGGTCTCCATCTTCCGCACTGCTCTCAACATTTTTATCTTCCGAGCTCCTTACAAAACAGCCCACTGAGCTCTCAACATTCAGTGTTTTTTCTAGCCCAAAGTTCCAAGGTCCTCCAACAACCCTCCTGAAAACATGGTCTGATCTGTCACAGCAATACCCCACAATCCTGGTACTAACTTCTGTCTAGTTAGGGTATTATTGCTCTGAAGAGATGCCTTGACCACAGCAACTCTTCTAAAAGGAAACATCTAATTGGGCTTGCTTATAGTTAAGAGTCCATTGGTACCGTGGTAGGGCACAGGTAGACGTAGTGCTCCAGAAGGAGCCAAGAGTTGTAAATCTGGATCCACCGACAGCAGGAAGAAAGATACATTGGGCCTGGCTTGAAGTTCTGAAACCACAAGCCCATCCTCCAGTGACACACTTCCTCCAACAAGGCCATACCTCTGTCACTTCCTATGAGACTATGTGGGACATTTTCATTCAAATCACCACCACAACTAACTCTTGATCACAAAAACAGCTCTAGACTATTAAGCCACACAAGGCCCGAGGAACATCACACACACACACACACACACACACACACCCCTACCAACCAGTCCTTAGTTGTCCCACATATTTACATTTTACTGTTTGCCAGCCCAAGAAGTTCAAACTGTCTTTCCTTTGTTTTATCACCTGTGTACAGTGTTATCAACATTATTATTCTTGGACAAATGTGTTCACGGGTTCACTTCCCAGCATCCCCTTTGAGTTTATTGCTCACCACTAAGTTCTGCTAGGTATGTGGGATGTGCCTACTCAATAGCTTCTGTTTCTCTTCTCTTGCTCATCTGTCTTTTGTCCCTCTGACTTACTTCACCCCAGGTACAGAACCTGAGATGAAAAGGGGGACCTTTTTCACCTGTATATGAACTTCTATGTTCCTCCTATGTCATCTCTGTAAGTAGATTAAAAGTTATCCCATATTGTACTTTTTTTTTAATTAAGTCAAGTGAAGCAGTGTTGCCCCCTCAAAGTACTGTAAACTTAAATCCATCTACATTCTGAACAAAACCTGTCTTTCTGAAATTCAGTTTGGCGCCCAACTGGCTCTACTCCATGGACAAATATTTACAGGATAATGTCAGATGAGAATCCATATTTAGAAGTATGCTCTTAATTTAAACTCATTTTCCAGAAAGTTTTAATAATTGCCTTATTCTAATAAGTTGGTATTGATTTAAGTCATCTTCGTATAAAAAGCATCTTGTAGGTCAGTCTCTGGAAGTGTGACCCAGTGCCTGCAAAGACGGGACTGACTGAGTTTCATTCTACAGCTTGCACAGATCATCTGCCCATCAGCCCTGAGGCTTGCAGGGTCCCCAACAACTGGTTCCTAATGTAGACCAGGTCCTCAGAGAAGCAGGAATAACTCAATATCAAAGGTCCTGCCATGGTGAAAATTAAAACAACCTAACTTCTGGTACAGAAATGATTACAATTAGAACATAAAGCACATAAGCCAATGCTCTTTAAATTTCAAAAAAAAAAAAAATTGCTCTTTCATTATATGGAGGATGGTCTCCTCTCCTGCTGTTTAATCAATATTTAAACATATGCTTAACTTTCATGAAAGTTAGATGAAGTCCCAGATGGCTCCTGATGGACAGTGTCCTGGAGATCTCTGGACCAATGAAACATCTGAAGGCAGATGACAAACCGACCCATCAAGAGATGACCCAAGAGGAAGAGTAATCTTATGACTTGGGGAAACATCAAGACTTTAATTCAACAAGCTGAAACTTTGGGGAAACAAAAAACACAATAGTACTGACCCCCAAAATGGTGCTGTTACGTTTATTGATTATATTGCACGTTAACTCTCAGCTTCTCTATGCAAAATCCAAATGCCTTTTGTCAGAGGGGATAAAAGAAACACCCAAATTGGAAAAAGAATCCAGCATTTTGTAAAGATCCTTGTCTATGAGCTACTTCATAGTGTGGAGTTTTATCATGTAAACAGGAAGATCCTATCATTTTTCTATAAGTAGGTATCATGACATGAGCACAATATGGTAAATTACTTTAGAGGCTTCTGTCACATTTGAGCAGCCTGTACTTTGCAGCGGTGGGCAAAGATGTATTGGACAACCTATATGAGTTAAAGAACTTTATTCCAAGCATAAGGTGAGCTTCCAATTCAGTTGTCACCCACATTGAGCTTCCGTGACTGAAATAAATGTTTCCATGATCCACATAACCAAAGCTAGTTCATTTTTTCAGGGGCATTGGCAGTACTTTTGTGGCTAACTCTTTATCTTAGTCTATCTCTGTCCATATTTTTCTAGACTAGACTCAATTGAACCTCCCTTGAAAATTAACACATATCCCTCTATATGGCCAGGCTTAAATGCTCATTAATTACTCTAATTAAATTCTAGCTGGGCTGGTGAAATCAGTGGGGAATGAATAAGAACAAATTTAATATTATATATTCATAAAAATGCCATAATGATACTCAGTACTCTGCACACCAAATAAAAGTAATTGATAGAGGCATAATAAATAAAATTAAATTATAATGAAAAATCTATAAAACCCTTTTGTCATTTGCTTTCATTTATAATGCATATGGCAACAATAACAGCAGATGGTTAAATATAAAATAAATATTTCTAATTTTTAAATTATCAACATCATGTAATCAAAATTAAGAGGGGGTACAAAGAATTTTTCAGCTTCAGAAATATTGCAATCTAGATGTCTATAAATATCCAGAAAATCTAAATTAGGTTTTACTATTATCTTTTTAAGTTAGTAAGGATGCCTATAAGAAAATAAGGAAAATAATCTGAAATTCTAAATTTTAATAAATGTTGAGAATTGAGGTTGACTCTGGTGGGTAGACCAGACCTGTGCACGGTAGAAACTTGGAATCAATGTTTTCCACACTCAGACAAGAGTGGAATTCCTTATAATTCTGAGGAAAGTTCTAGTCTAGTAACAGCAAAGGAAGGGAAGGGGAGGGAGAAAGGGAAAGGGAGAGAGGGGTAGGTTATAAGAACAGTTTCCACTTCCCCAGACAGTAGTTGAGCAGATGGTTCATCTGGTTGAACCTCTAAGACATTTGCGGTAGGGGCTGGGAGAATCAGAAAGAGCAATCTTAAGAATATCCTGATTTCTCCTACAAAAAGTCACAAAGGATTATACAACCGTTAACTAGGGAGTTAAGAGCAAGAGGAGAATTGACTTAAGGAACATTTGAATAAGCATCAAAGGGAGGAAATTAGAGTTTTAAGGAGATTATCAGGCTGGAGATACAAAGCTAAGGACCCTTGGGGGCATAGATGACTCTCAAATTCTTATTGAAACCATCTAAAAAGTAAATACGTTGGATAAAAGACTAAGCCCTAATGAGAAGCTAGTGACAGGAAAATGTTGAAGAGATCTGGGATCTTTGGAGGAGACTAGAGGTGAAAAACTACAGCTGTCTGCTAACAAGCAGGTGTTTCCTACCTATGGGTCTCATTCTTCCAACATAAACACATCCTTCATTCACAGGGCATATCAGGAGATTACTGCAGCAGTTGGGAAGTTAGAGAAGAAAAGAGGAGGTAGTAACAGTTTTCTGG
Organism: Peromyscus maniculatus bairdii; assembly: GCF_049852395.1. Taxonomy (NCBI): domain Eukaryota; kingdom Metazoa; phylum Chordata; class Mammalia; order Rodentia; family Cricetidae; genus Peromyscus; species Peromyscus maniculatus. The sequence continues at coordinate 62,981,683 of NC_134863.1, read as the reverse complement.
GACAGGAAATGGATGAGGAAACCATGATAGCAGTCTATACATATCCACTTGGGATTAGTGGCCATGAACTACACTGAGAACATTTTAATATTTGAACTTTTAAGAAGCACAGATTGCTTGGTGATGTAGACTGGAGTGTGTAGGTATTTATTTTGAGCTAGCATTTTACTAGCAAGTACAGTCAGCCAAAGGAAACCAAGTCATTAAAGATAAGCATTGAGGAAGAGTGGTTATTATAATAAACCATAATTTTAAGCTGAGCTAGAAGTGGTAGGGTGTGCTTATAATCCAGGACACAGAAATTGAGATCAAGAGAACTGTGAATTTGGGAGCAACCAGGGCTACTTAGAAAGAGCCTACCCCAAAATATTAAAGAAGATTCCAACACTAGGAAGGCTAAAGAAAGAAGACTATGAATTTAAGGTAAGCCTGCAGAGGGAAATGAAGGAGAGGGAGGAAGGAAGATCTGTTGAAAATGCAAATAGATCAGAATATGAGAGGGATAGGAAAAGGGTTCAAAGATCATAAAATCAGTTTATTTAGCTGTTAGTGATATGGAATGATTGTACAAATCATTATAAAAGGCAATGAATTGAAATTTTAGAAGATAAGATAGAATCAGAGCAAATGATTGAGATTGAAATAAATTATTGTATCAGTTAGTATATTAGTCAAGGTTCTCTAGAGTAACAAAACTTATAGAATTAATACACACACACAGAGACACACACACGATTTATTAGAATGACTTATTTTAATAAATCATTAAAATCTAATGATTTATTAGAAAGGCTGCAGTTCAGCTAAACCAACAAGGACTGGCTGTGAACGGAATGTCCAAGAATCCAGTAGTTGCTCAGTCCATGAAGCTGGATGACTCAGCTGGCCTTCAAATCCCAAAAGTAGACTCTAATGCCAGTAAGGGAGTGGGTTTGCCAGCAAGGTAAAGGCAAAAAAAGTGTAAAGCAAAGGCTTCCTTCTTCTATGTCTTTATACAGGCTTCCAGCAGAAGGGATGGCCCAGATTAAATCAAAATCCTGACTAATGGTATATGTCTCCATAACTCCAAGATCCAGATTAGAAGTGGACCTTCCTACTTCAAATTAAGAAAAAAAAAATCCCTCATAGATGTGTCCTCCATTTTGGGGTTTTCATTTCTGATGTAGCCAGGCTGACAACCAAGAATAGCCATCACAATTAGTAATGGGGAAATATAATGTATGGTCAAAAGATGAAGCTGGGTGGAAAGTAAAATCAGGGCAGAAGTCAATAACTTAGAGGATAAACTACTGATAAAATCATCTGTGAGATCAGCAAAATTGCCAAGAACATCACTTGTTGGGGGGGGGGGTTACCCACTAGCCCCACATTTCCCCAGAGTACTCTTGGGTAGAAGTGGCTGGAAATATTAGATAGATGTGAAAACGGGGAGAGAAACAGATAGAAAACACAGAATAGCCTCAAGAGTGCCTGGATCCTAATCCATCGGGCCTCGAGGAGGAGCAAAAGACCTTCCCCCCAGCACAGCCAAGTGCACACCATCTCAGACACCTGCACTCAGGCCCTGGGTCCAATCATCCTCTCCATGCAGACCTCCTGGGTAAAGCTACTAGGAAACCTGAAAATGGGCTCCCACAATCACTAGAGAGAATTGCAAGAGAAATTATAAGAGAAACACAGGAGTTAAAGTCTTCCACACAAGCTGGCACTCCCTTTATGTAACACCAAATGAATGAGCTAAGTGGAGGAACCCATTTAATCTGAATTTCAAATAAACAATGTGTTTGTTTGACAGATACCAATATTTAAAAAGCATTTCTCTGAAATCTGAATTTAACTGTGCATCTTAAATTTATATTCACTGCTCCTGGCAGCCTTAATTGTATAGTATAATCTGAAGGAAGAAGATTCACACTTGACATTTTTAGGGAAGAAAAGAATAAAAATGATATGTAAGCAGTAGCAGCGACCAAAATATGGCCCTCCATCCTTTGCCTTTTGGGTATAAGGATAATTTGAGTTGATTATTTTGATTAACTGCAGGTAAACAAGAACCTTGGGAAACTGCGAGGCTACGGTTTTATATGAGAATTTTGTAGCCTGACACTTCTCTGGCCCGTGGTCCCACAACTGCTTATAAAAAAAAACATCATTTAAAGGCTTAATAGTAATTACAAACTGTTTAATCTATGGCTCATGTTTCTTGCAAGCTAGCTCTTTCACCTTAAATTAACCCATTTCTATTAATCTATATATTGCCATGTGGCTGTGACGTCACTGGTCTGCTGGCATGTTGCTCCTTCTGGGGTAGACGGGCAACTGTCCTGACTCCAACCTCTTCTCCCTGTATCTCTCTTGGATTTTCTGCCTGGCTATTATTCAGCCTTACATAGGCCAAAACAGCTTCTTTATTAACCAATAGTAACAACACATATTCACAGCATACAGAAAGACCATCCCACAGCAGAATTTGTGACGGTATCTCCCACCTGGTATTAGGGGGGAAAATTACTCTAAAGCACCCTTCTTCAGGAGGAAGTACTCACTTAACCCTTAAGCTCAGTTGTGGGAGGCCAGTTCCCACCTTTTAATAGGGTTCCTATGAGGAGGAGAGAGGGATAGGAAACCTTTAGATAGAAAGAGTGCAGAGTAAAAAGACAGAAACACAGGATAGCTTCGGGAAGGACCTGGATCAAAACCCAGTGGTCCCTTCTTCCTCTTCAAAAGAACTTTTAATAACAATGCCAAGGGGCAGGGCAAAAGACGCCCCCACCACTTGCTAGATCAAAGCACACCACACAGCCGAAGGTAGACCCTTCCAAACACCGGGTAACCACACCACATCATGTCCTTATGCAGCCCTGCTGAGTGAAGCAAGCTCAGATTCTCTGACCCCAAGTTAAGTTCTCACTAGACCTTGTGATACCTCAGTAAAACCCCTCACTCTATCCCCTACAGACAAAGAGAAGCTTAAACCAGGATTGATAAGTGTAGATAAGAACTTAGACCCCTTTTCCCCAGGTGGCTGTATCTGCTACAGGGACTTTGGAAAACACAGTCAGGATATTCGACCAAAAGACTAAAAAGGGAGGCGGGTTAAAATAAATTATATGGTCTGTGCCTTTAAGAACTAGCCTCACAAAGAAAGGGGAGCGCTCCTTCCAACCTCCCTGCTGTGAGTGAGAGATTTGGAAGAGCCTCCCTGGAGGTTTATAAACTTAGAAAACACCTTACTTTTGCATTCTGTACCTAAAGTCTCCAGTCAGGGACACAACAAGACCCTCACTCTATTGTCTCAAAAAGGGGGCCTTAGACAAAGATATCTCAATATAGATAGACCCAGGCCAGTTTCAAGTCCCCAGAAATGATGGTGCCAGCCCCAGGAACAAAAGAACAGAGTCAGGATGTCTGATGGTAACCAATTAACCACGAGATGCCCTTCTCTGGAGATAACATGACCAGACCCCTGGAGAGGAGTTGTAAAACTCCTGACAGGGCAAACAGATAAGCTAGAATAAGATAAAGTCCAGGCCCGGGAAAAACTGGACCAATCAAGGGTGGACCCGTACTAACCCCCTTCCCTCTAAGAAATTTTATGGGTTTTGCCTATAAAAACTAACTTCTCCAAGAAAGAGTAACTCTTCTCTGCCTCACTTGAGATGAGTTCCCTGTCATGACTTGTAACAGATAAACCTTGCTTTTGCATTCTGGTATGCTTGTCCTTGGTGGTCTCTCTGGGGGTTACGATCTGGGCACAACAACCTCTGTGGGTCTCTATACTTGGTTACCCTTCTTGTTTCCTGTCATAGCTGTCACTAGCCTCCCTGACATCAATGACTTTATTCTATTGAAGACTTCCTTAAGCCTTCACTACAGGCCTCCTCTTCATGCTTCATTTGCTCTTCTCCATGCCTACAAGAGATCTACACAGAAACAGGCTTATTGTTTTGTTTTGTTTTTTTTTCTTATTACACTTTTGCTTCGAGTATTTGCTTCCAACTAAAGATTCAGAGTTCAGAAAATATATTTCATCCACTCCAGCATTTAGAAGGATTAAAGAGTCAATTTTGATCCCACATATGGCCTAGTGACATCATAAATTAAAAAAATGAAATTTTTGCATTCCTCAGTGAAAGAATCTCCTCTTAAAATCTAGGTTTGAGCACTATACACATTACACTGTTCAGTCAGAATTCAGGTTCTTTTAAAGATCCATAATGCCTAGAGGCAAGAGATTATTTCATGGCATGTGACAAGTTAGAGCTTATTTGGTACAAAAGCCTAATGACTCAGAGTTAAGCCCTGTGACCCACAGGATGCTTTTATTTAGGGTACTTAGCGATTACTGATGTCATCAGTATGACCTTTGCCTAAAATAAGAGCAGGGGCAGTTAATGAAAGTGTTTGCCTTCCAGGCATAGAAAGAGATCTCAGGTAGGCAGGGACCTCTATATGACTGCCTCCTAAATGACAACTCCTAAGATACTTAAAACAGGTGGTTTTGCCAAATTAAATACATGGATTGTAATGGTGACAGTTAAGATGACCTTTTGGAAGCATTGAACCACATTTTAATTATGCAAAAGACTTGTCACCAACAATATACCAACAAAACAGAAATTCTCCAGTATTCCCTTTTCTAATTTTAGTTTCTTCCAGAATTATCATTATTTTCTCTACCAATCTACCTCAGGGGGCAGATAGATTCAGTCACTTCTCCATAGTTTTTAATCAAAATAATTTATTTTGTTTTCCTTTGTGTTTGTTTTAAGAATGCATAATGTTGTCTCCAGTGTCTTCAGAATTCAATAATCTTATCGATTTGATTGAACTGAGTTTGGTTTGTTTAATATGCATGCATTTAAAACTTCAATACTATGGCCATGTGCTTCGCCCAATTTATCTTTCAGGATATGGTACTCAGCAAAACCCAAAATCAAGATTCTGTGAGAAAAGTTTGTCTACAATTTTATATTCCTATTCTTTCTGGAATACTGTAGCAGATTCTAAAATTAAGCAAAACCAATGGTTTTGTTAAAATATGTAGAAATTATCTGCCATATGAACTAAGTCTATTGACATACAATTAAAATGTGATTATTGAAGTATTGGATGATTGAAGTATTGGCTGATTCAATTAGTCAATGAAATTAATTGTCTCTTTGGCAAAAGTCAGCTTCTTTCCTCTTGACAAATACTGAGTAACTGATCATTTTTGCTCTACATACTATAAAGTTTCCCTGTCAACTGCTCAATTCTGATGTTGTAACAGGAAAACAGCAGTAGGCAACACTTGAAATTGAGATGTGGGCCGTATTTTGCCTTGTTGAAGCTGTAATTTTCAAAAACCACTCTGTGCTATCACATTTTTGTTTGTGTAGGTTTTCTAGGATGGCTGAGCCGACAATTTTAAAACTGAAGATTCAATAACTTTAGGATCTGGTCAACAATGGTGGTACCTGATATTTAACTGGATGCCATTCATGAAATGGCTAAAAGGTATAACTTGGAATCTAGTTTTGTCTTTGGTGAAATCATGGGCTCTACTTTTTCAAAAATTCTCTTATTGATGGAAAAGCATGCATGCCAATTAACTAAGCTCAGGTACTGATCACTCCCAGACTTCATTAACAGCTTTTGAAATAACTTAGTACTCAGAAACTAATGTAGATGTACTTCCTTAGACCTTCCTCCTAAAGAAGTACTTCCTAAAGAGATCTTCCCCACTTGATCCTGGTCTCTATTCAAATGTCACCTAAGTACACTATTTTCCCTTGAGTGACCTTAGTTTTTTCACATTACTTATTAAACACCATTTACATCATCCAGTGACAGGAGAGGAAGAAAATAGCAAAGGTAAAGAGACGGTTTCAGTGTCACAGAATAGTCAAAGAACAGAAGAGGAAATGTACTTTCTGCCCTCCATGTCTGGATACCCCACACTCAATCTAACAGTGGGAAGCACAGAGAAGCATGGTCTGCCTATGAGGCAGGTCCAGCAAGCACTCAGGGGAACCAGAAAAAAAATGAAGCAGGCCAGACTAACATGGCAAGAGCTCAGAAAAGTAAGTACAGATTCTAACACAGCAGTAAATCTAAAGGGAGCATTGCCTACTAACATAGAAGATTTACGTAGAACCAAGGGTAACCTCAGAACCTCAAAATGCCCAGGATACAAGCTAGAGGCATAATACAGTAGCCTTGGCTACTGCTTGGCTGACATTCGTGAGCCTCTGGTTTCCACCCACAGCACAAAAAAAAAAAAAAAAAAAAAAAAAAAAAAATGTGTAATTGGAAAACACAAATCAAATAAAAAACAAGTAAGTCCACAACACAAATGACAACAGAAAATCCATTTTCATGAGTATTGAGATGAATCACAAAGACAAAGACATTAAAACAGTGAAACAAGTAATCAAGAATTCCTTTACAGCAACCAAACAAAATGAAAACAAATAAATTATACAGAAATGTCACCAAATAGGAATAATATAGGTGACAATCACAGGAGCAGAAAGAACATGACGGTGATGAAGTGTGGTTTCAGCAGCAGAACACAGGAGACCAGAGGCAGATTTGTGAACTGGAAAAATGTATTCCTTCTGACCACCAAAAGAAAATACCTTGCTGGGCGTGGAGGCACACACCTTTAATTCCAGCAGTTAGGAGGCAGAGGGAGGTGAAATCTCTGAGTTCCTTCCGAGGTGAGCCTGGTTGACAGTGAGTTCCAGGAAAGCCATGGCTATTAGAAAAGAACCTGGCTCAAAAAAAATCAAACAGAAAGAGGAGTGGGGGAGATATGCTACAGAGAAATCAGCTGAGAGTTGAGGTCTGCTGTATAAAGCAATCTAATATTTATGTCACTACAGATTCACAAATGTAGGAGAAAGATAAGAGGCTGATCAATTGCTCAGAAGATATAACAGAAAACTTTCTGAAATTGGTAAGGAACAGTCCTCCAATCTAAATAAGGAGCACAAAATCCAAGCAAGATAAACACAAAAAAATACTGCAAGATACACATAATTAAATTGTTAAAAACTGGAATAAACTGGGCAGCGGTGGCACGCACCTTTAATTCTAGCACTAGGGAGGCAGAGCCAGGCGTATCTCTGTGAGTTCGAGGCCAGCCTGGTCTGCAGAGCGAAATCCAGGACAGGCACCAAAACTACACAGAGAAACCTTTTTTCCAAAAACCAAAAAAAAAAAAAAAAAAAAAAAAGAAAAAGAAAAAAAAAAACTGAAATAAAGCCAGTTGTTGTTGGTGCACAACTTTAATCCTAGCACTCAGGTAGCAGAGGCAGGAAGATCTCTTTGAGTTCAAAGACAGCCTGGTCTACAAAGTGAGTTCCAGGACATCCAGTTCTACACAAAATAACCTTGTCTCAAAAAAAATTGTTTTAATTAATTAATTCATAAACATAAAAAATACTGAAACTAAAGAAAAGTCTTCAAAGCAACCATGAGTTGGGGGGAATATAATATAATATGATATGATATGATATGATATGATATGATATATATACACATGGATATATATAACATATATATGTATATATATATATATATATATATATATATCCTTAGCCCTAAAATAAAAAATAAGAAAGGGGCACAAATTCCAGTGACGGTAGATTACACGCATGAAATTATGAGGAAATTGACATGATTTTCCAAGCAATTAAAAAAAATGCTGTCAGACACAAATTTTGAATTGGGAAATATTCTCACAGGCAAAAGGGAGAAATGAAAATAAAAGAATAGGAGAATGCTTGAAACCATAACGGAAAGGACCATCAAATACACAAAATAAGGGTAGCTACATTAAATTATGGTATTTGATGATGGAAGCAAATATTGCACCATTTCCTGTCATATAGCTCAAAGCACATAACAGAAAGAGTTTGAAACAATTGTTCTTTTGGTGGGAGAGATTCACAAGCTAAAAATAAAATTAAGATTTTACTATCCTATAATGATAAAGCATGACTTTTATGCTCTGCCTCTATCTCATTATGGGGATAGACACTGTTAAAAGCAGAAAATAATACACTGAAAAACAACATTGAAAAAACAAGATGGAATGCAGGCTGACGTAATGGGCTCAGAGCATGAGGTGACTGCAGAACAACCGTGAAGATCTGAGCTAGACTCCCTCACATCCACACAAAGTTGGGTCTAGCAGCACTTGTCTATAGTCCCCGTGCTCCTACAGTGAGATGAGATGTGGAAAAAAGAACTTTCCAGAAGTTTGATGATTAGCAAGCTAGTGAATGCAGCAGTGAACAGTGAAGAGACTGTATCTCAAAACAAGGGGAAAGCCGAGTGCCAACATGAGAGGTGGCCCTCTGATTTCCATACCACTTCTATGTGTGTGTTATGGACAGGTAATACGCATGTGTGGTGTGTGTGCACACATGCAGGGAGGCCAGAGCAGGGTATCTGATGCTTTTGTCTGTCCTACTGCCTTTGGACAAGGTCTCTTAGAAAATTGGGGGTTGTTAAGATTCTGATATGTGCCCAATTCTTCTCCCTAATGTTGTTGTTACCAGCAGGCACAGCCATGCGGGCACAGTCGTGCCAAGCTTTTTATGTAGGTACTGAAGATTAAAAGTACAGACAACTAATGACTTCTGGGAGAAAGGGAATTTGCCTCTCTCAGGGATGAACCCCCTTACTCATTGCCCAATGCAGAGTGGCCAGACCTGAAGCCATACACACATGCGTGCACCAAATTGGACTCAGCTGTTTGCATTTATAAATATTTATGCATACACACATATTATATATTGTTTTGTATGTGCATCTATACCTATATATTTACATACACATATATGTAGTAATAATAATCAAAGAAAAAAAGAGTGTCAACTTGAGTGTTAGAGGGAACTTATCTATGTGGATATCCTGGTTGTGATCTGGTACTATAATTTTTCAAGTTGATACTATTGAAGGAAACTAAATTAAAGGTATCTAAAAATCTCCTTATGTAACTCCTTACAACTATAGGTCATTTGCAAGTGAGGCAAGAAAACAGGGCAGAGAGTGAGGTCAGCTAAGCTTCTCACCAAGACTGCTAATTAGCACTTAAGAACATTGAGTTGACAAAAAGGGAAGACTAAACCTTCCCACTCCCAGGCCTGCTCAAGCCACTGGTACACATGCAAGGATGCTCTGGGGCATCTGAAAGTTACCTAGGGCTCATTAGGATGCTAATATACAAACCCATCTGCGGCTGGAGAGACAAGTCCATGGTTAAGAGCGCTTGTTGTTCTTGTTGAGGACCTGAGTTTGAGTCCTAGCACCCACATAGTGGCTTACAATTAATCTGTAACTCCAATTCCAGGGAATCTGATGCCTCTTCTGACCAAGCATGCACAAGGTGCACAAACATACATGCAGGCAAAACATTCATACATATAAAGTGTATATATATATATATATATACATATATGGTGTATTTATTTATATTTGTATGTATATTATATATACACATATATGTATATGTATATTATATATACATGCCCTTGGATGGAGACTGAACATGCTATGGAAACTTCTTACATACAAAGTTGCATGCAGAAATACATGGGATAGGTAGGCTATGCAGAGATGTCCCTGAGTCATGTGATGAGCCCCACCGACATTCTCAGGAGACATGAAAGCCCTCATCTTTTGTGCACTGGGCTGACGGAGCTGCTGAACTTTTCTTCTTCCTCTCTTCTCCACCCCACTTCTCCCACCTTGGAAATACACTCTCTTAATAAACTACCCCTGGATCTGCTGCCATTGTATGTCTCTGCTCAATTCCTTACTTAGGGACACGAGAATCCGGGATTTCTCTGGTGCTCTCTGACCCAAGATTTTGGACAACGATCATAACGATTTACAAAAAGGAGAGTTTATGAAAACACACATATTGTCATAATTGTTTTTTTCATCATTCCAAATGTTTAACTCTAAGAACATTGTACTATGGAAATGATATGAGACAATCTGTGTCTTAGTGCTTTTATCTCTTGAAGAGACACCATGTCCACAGCAACTCTTTTTTTTTTTTTTTTTTTTTTTTTTTTGGTTTTTCGAGACAGGGTTTCTCTATGTAGCTTTGCGCCTTTCCTGGAACTCACTTGGTAGCCCAGGCTGGCCTCGAACTCACAGAGATCCGCCTGGCTCTGCCTCCCGAGTGCTGGGATTAAAGGCGTGCGCCACCACCGCCCGGCTACACAGCAACTCTTATAAAGAAAAACATTTAATTGCAAGCAGATGTGGTGCTGATTACATCTTGATCAGAAGGCCACAAAAAGTGGACTCTCTGTTATACTGAATGACTCTTGAGCCAAAGAGAACTCAAAGCCTGCCCCTACAGTGACATACTTCCTCCAATAAGGCCACACATACTTCAACAAGGCTACACCTCCTAATAGTCCCACTTCCTGTGGGATTATTGGGCCCAATTGCATTCAAACCACCACAGTTCAGAACAGTTCCTCATATCATTCATGCCTATAGGATCAGATATGATTCCAGGGGAATCATTTCAAGTGTATTTAACCAAAGCAAACCAGAATAATGCTACTATCAACTTTTGAAGAATATTTTGTTTCTTGGAGAAAATGTTTGGGGCAATCCCTTACAGTGAGGTGGTCCAAAGTAAATATGCTACCAGTAAATTCTGGTAGAAATACAAAACTGATAAAGAACAATGGTTCTTCGACACCAGGAAGCCTACCTGGGACTGACCTAGGCCCTCACATATGTGTTACCATTATACACCTTGGTCTTCTGTGGAACTTCTAACAGTGGGAGCAGGGACTGTCTCTTACTCTTTTTCTGGCTTTTAGGACTCTTATCCTCATACTGGATTGCCTTGTCCAGCCTTCAACTTGATATGCCATGTTTGGTTGATATCCATGGGAAGCCTGCCCTCCACTAAAAAGAAACAGAGATGGGGTGGATAGGGTGGTCAAGGGGAGATGGAGAGAGGGACTGAAAGGAGAGAGAGGAAACAGTGGTCAGGTTGTAAAAAATATAAACAAAATACTTATTTAAAAAAAAAAAAGAATAGCAGTTCTCAACCTTTGTGATGCAACGCCTTTGGAGGTCACATATCAGATATCCTGTGTATCAGATGTTTACATCATGATTCATAACAGTAGCAAAATGACAATTAAGAAGCAGCAATGAAATAATTTTATGGTTGGGGTCACCACAACTTGAGGAACTGTATTAAAGGACCACCAAGTTAGGAAGGTTAAGAACCACTGATAAAGAAGAAGTTAAAATTAACAGAAACTATTGTGGAAGCCCAAAGCCAGACTATTTATTTAGTTGTAAAAGAAGCTACGGAGACCTGCCCTTCATACTTCTTATTCCGAAAAGAATTCAGATGGCTTGAAAAATCAATTTTTTAAAAATATTTCAGTGATCCTTCCATTCTCCAGGAGCATGCAAGAGCTACATAAAGAAAGTCAGCATCTGTGTGGAAGGAGCTAAAAGACCTTCAAGCAAAGGCTGAGGTGAACAAGAACCCTGACAAGCTCGGCTGCATGCTCACCCTGTACCCAGAGACATGTATGCCTGCTGCATTGTGACATCTGGTTTTGTAAGTTAATCAAGAGAATTTACATGAAATGATAGGATTTCACACCAGTGTCTTTAGGTTGTAATGGTGGCAAGGACTTGAATTTATGCTGAGTTAATTCTTGTAACTATTTCATGACAATGAGCCAGAGTTCCCTTAAGATCCTTCACTACATCTTCAAATAGGACTACTCTTTCTTCTGACTGTAAATTATTTAGATAAGAGATGTTGTATAGATTTACCTTTAACAGAGAAAATGCCATCATATTTTATTTCCTTATATGATCCTTAAGAATTTTCTACACAGCAAGACAGTGATCCTTAAAAAAAAAAAGCTCTTATTTCCACTTTCAGTATGCACAGTTTCAAATAATCAATTTCTAATTCAATGTAACTGAGCAAGAACTACATACAAGGATCTTTTATTTCAAAATAGCTCTGCAATGCAGTATATGTCACCTGAAGTACTTTTTCTTCTCTGAAATCTGAAATCATGCAAGTGTCCTTCTTTAAAATAGCAGAAATTTTACTCCCTGAAAATTTGCATTGTTAGGAATATATAACATAAAAAGAATCCAAATGCTATTAAGGTTTTTAAGCTGTCAAGTGAATTCTGCACACTACATTTATTCTGTTCCCATTTGCTATCAAGGAAAAGTGCAAAGTCAAACATGTTCTTACAAAAAGCACTACAAGCTGCATGTAAATGAGACCACTTTTCCTGAGGGTCTATCTTCAATTTGATGGTGCATTTAAGTACTTGCTTTCACTTAGAATAGACTGAAATTTACAAATAGACATTGAGAGCAGTGAAAATGCCATTTATCTGAGATTTTCCCCCCTGAACAAAAGAATCAAAACAGATTGTTCTATTTCTTTAAAGCAGTACTTGATTAACTAAGCAATTATTTCCTATCAAAGAAACATAAATAATTAAATGTAGAAACAAGGGTTGCAGGCAATAGGTGGCTAAAAGGACAACAATTTGGCTGGCTTGCTGAATAATACAGCTATAAAATCATTGGCAGTCTTTTCCCTTCTTTACTATTGGTTTTCCTGGTCCAGATGCCTCTCTCATACCTACAAATGCTTTAGCCTCAGAGGCACAGCTACTTGTCCTTTTGCAAGAGGAAGGAGCTTTGCAGATGGACAGGCCTGTTCACTTTCAACATCATCCAGCCTTTCTTAAAACTCATGATTTTGAGCTTTTGATATGTCTCAATGGGTAAAAGTGCTCGACCCATAAGCTTTGGGTCTATTATGACCCATAGATCACTTACACAGTGATGATGATGATGATGATGGTGGTGGCGGTAATAATAATAATAGCTCACATTTTTGAGAAATGTCCTTGGATTTTAATATTACCTTTCATAGGATGTTTTATCAATATATCCCACATTGTTACTATTTCTACAATAATTTCCAACTGGTACCCATATTTTGGATGGGTACACTTTGGCAAGCAGTTTGTCAAGTGGTTAGAAACATGACTTAGTGGCTAGTGAAATGGCTCTGAGTACACTGGAGCTTGACGGCATAGCACTGGGTTCTGTTAAAAAAAAATCCTATTACAAAGGAATAAACTGAAGAGTGATAGGACAGGACAGGACACACAATACCCTCCTCTGGTTTCTGTGTGCTTATAAACGTACATAGCCACCCCACACACACACACATACACCATACTCATAGATATCACAGAGAGAGAGAGAGAGAGAGAGAGAGAGAGAGAGAGAGAGAGAGAGAGAGAGAGAGAGCACATAACTTCTATTGTCATACCTCCTATGTCCACATTTTGTTTTCACCTCACACCACAGAGTGTGTGTTACATTGTTAACAGTTCACTTCTCTAGTTTTACAGAATAGGTATAATAGTATCCAACACATCAGTGACAATATTTATAAATTCTTAAAGTTAACACAGAGTTTGGAAAACCTGGTAGCTTTATTATTTTCACTCATCTTAATTATATGAAATATTGAGAAAGATCCATGAGAAAACAACTGCCCAATTGAGAAGAAAGTAAAAGAAGACCAACTTGGTTTGGGTAGCACATTGCATTTTCTTTGCAAGCCTTCAACTTCTGCATTCTGTGTGAAAATGCTTTCTTCTTCCTTGAATATGTACTCGTCCCATTTTTCTTCAGAAATGAGAATTGGCACATCCCCTGTGGTGGGATCTCTACAGTCTAGGTCATGGAATGCAGCTGAGAAGGGAACACAGCAAGCAGACCACATCAGTCACATGTCATTAGCATGGGTGAAAGAGAAAAATTGAAGTATAAACCACTGAAATTGTGGGGTTATTATTTTACTTCAGAAAAGTTGGCAAATACAAAAACCGATTGTTAAAAGTCAGGCTTCATAAAGCTCTGAAAATATGCATTATACTTTGGAAATTGGTATTCACGTTGAGAGAAGTATTGGTTCAGCCTGAACAGTGGCCACTCACAATATATAATGTAAGCCTGTTGTATGCAATGCTAAAATAGTTTGTATGGTAAATACGTATGTTAGAACTTTACCCAAAGGGCTTTTCGAATGTCAGCATTGCTAATGTTGCTTGGTTGTCATTGGTTGCCTTTGACAAAGCATGACAAAACCAAAGTGTTTTAAGATATAAACCATGATTTTTGCCTGAAGAAGTTAGAAACAAGAGAATCTAGACATTTTAAGACCCAAATTAGTGATGCAAATACATCTCTTCTAAGCAACTATGCATAATTTAGTTCCTGTCCTGGGCAACTCAAATCAAAGGTTGAAATATTCGAAGTGTGTTTAAGTCTTTGATAAGATTAATTTGACCCTAGCAAGTTCTTCCAGTTAGACAAAATGTTTGATTACAAACAGACAATGTATGTGGCCTTCCCAATTGAAGAATTCAAAGTCCTGGCAGTTCACTTCAGAAAGATGAGTGTGACAAGAAGCCTATAAAGCTTCAGGATGTGGAAATGATGAAATAAAAATATAGGTAAAATTAAGCATAACAAGGAAAGGTTGTAACTATTGGAGAAAGTTTATAAACTGACGTGTGCTGCCCATATTTACTATGGAAAGAAGTAGCTTAAGGAGGCTGTAGAGATTGCTCAGTGGTTAGGGATGCATAGCACTTTTCCAGAGGACATGAATTTGGTTCCCAGCACCCCTTCTCACAAGGCACTTTACAAGAGCCTGGCACTGCAGCTCTAGGGAATCTGGGGTTTTTAGGATTCTGTAATCACCTATACTCACATATACACATTCCCTCTACACAGACACACACATATGCATATGATTAAAAATAAAATAAACCTTTAAAAAGAGGAGCAATCTTACAAAACTCTTAAATCTGGAAGTAATTTTTGGTTTAATCTATGCTCATTGTGGTACAATAGCCAAGTTATGAAATCAGCCTAAATGTCCAACAAATAATGGATAAAAACATGGCCTTTATACACAGTGGAGTTTGGGTCAGTAGTATAAAATAATGAAACTATTATTTCATTTGCAGAACATGTCATGTAAAATAAGCCAGAGTCAGAAAGACAAATATCTCCTGTTTTCTTTCATATGGAGAATGTATTTTTTCTATATTTTTTCTTTTATCTTTGAGATTATAATTACATAATTTCTCCCTTCCTTTCCTAGTAGAAAGAACACTGGAAAGGCAAGACCAGCAAGAGATAGAAAATGAGGTAAATGTGACCAAAGTACATAATATACCCATAACCAAATATCAGAGGGAGCCCTAGGATTTTGTGTAACATATATATAGGAAAATACTAGAAGTAAAAATGTTTTTGAAAGCATTTATGAAGCATCCAGAACAGATGTTTTAGAAACATCTATAGGCTAAAACCTAGAGACATAGAGATCAATGGCCCCAAATCTACTTATCTCAAGAACAAAACCCTTTGAAACTATTGCACCCTGCTGAGGTAGAAGACTCATGTAAGTTTCTGGAAGGGATTTTAAATGGGTAACACCGAAGATGTTCCCTTCTTACTCTATGAAACTGAGGACTAAGTGTAGTGAATTTCTTTTTCCAGTTAAATGTTTACGACAATGGGAAGAAGCAAGTACTTATCTTGGTCCTGATACCTAAGAAAGAAGATACCAGGAGCTCACAGAGCTAGTACTTGTTATGAGTGGGTAAGGTTCCTAGCAATCTTCATTGGAAAGTGTATAGATGTGCTTTGAATTAAAAATAAAAAGGAGAAGAGTACTTTGAAGTAAGCAGCATATAGAATTATAATTATAAAAGTACAGAAATAAACAGACTAAGCATTCCTAATTCACAAATATAGAACTTGAACTGGTTCAAACTCAATTTTTTTTTAAAGAAAATTTGTTCTTGGACAGCTTCATACATAAATATAATTTACTTCATTCAGTCATTCTTAACCCAACTCATCCCTGCTCCCTCTTCTCAGAAATCTTTTTCTTCCAGAAAAGCCCACTCAATCTTTTATGCCCTTGCAGTGGAGGTGGGAGGGTCTGCCAAGTTTCTTAGGGTTGCTAATGTGAATGTGGGTGGAATGTCCTTCACTGGGACATGGGCGACATTTCAATTGCCAAATCACTGATGAAGGTGACAGCCCCTCTCCAGGTAACTGTGAGCTACCATCAACCACTCAGGACGACATGGGTCCTCACACCACCCGCTCCCACCCATGAGGAAATGCTGATAGGCCTAATTTTATGCAGGTCTTGCTCAGGTAATCACAACCGCACTAAGTTCAAGAGTGTTCAAAGCAATCATAGTTAAGTACAGCTGACAGGTACACTGAAAATACTGCATCAAATTACCATAAGGCTATTTCTATAATATGTATCTGAAAGGCTAGGGATTGATCCCGGTGATACAGTGATTACCCAGCATACCAAGGCCCTAGATTTGATACCCTGTATTTAAAAAAAAAAAAAAAAAAAAAAAAAAAACGGCAAAAGATTTTATAGCACGCAAATGAACTTTTTTTATTTAAACTTGGGTCACATCTTAGGATACCTCATTATATATTTGCTATTCCCTGCCTCAAAAAATAATCTAAATTCCAAAATACATCTCATCTAAAATCCAAAGGACATCACATCTCAAAGTGTTTTGCTTTCACTCTGCACTAGTATTATAGGTACTTTACATGATTTCAATTATCAAAGCAATAAAGCTTAGTTATTATCACGCTCTTTTTATATATGAAGAACAAACTAATTAGAAAATTAAGTCATTTCCCTAAAACTACAAAGTCAGTATTAGAAGGGAGGAGTCCGGGTCTTGTCTCCTCCGATAAAAATTAAGTTCGTTAATCTAACTGATGCACCCTGGGGTGTGGGTCATTATGTTGTGACAACTGTCACAGGACCAATCACTTTTAAGATCATCTTTGCCGGGCGGTGGTGGCGCACGCCTTTAATCCCAGCACTCGGGAGGCAGAGCCAGGCGGATCTCTGTGAGTTCGAGGCCAGCCTGGGCTACCAAGTGAGTCCCAGGAAAGGCGCAAAGCTACACAGAGAAACCCTGTCTCGAAAAACCAAAAAAAAAAAAAAAAAAAAAAGATCATCTTTGACTTACTGATATCTTGCAATTACACATGGATTAAAGCAGAACCATGTGATGCAATCTTTCCTCTCCTTTTGCTGTACAAGCTGATGAAAGCCATTGGTGGTGGACTGGAATAGTCACAAGACAGGTTTTGACAATAAGTGCCTTTAGTAGCCCTTAAAACTCACAATCATTGGCCTAAAACTACTTTTGATGTATGCCTGGTAGAAGATGAACAGACTCATGTAAAGAAATTACATCCCTGAAAAATCCCTCTGAAGTCTGCCTTAATAAAATCTATACCACCACATGACTTAGAGGATGCTGCATTATCTTGCTTTTTTGTTTCCACTCTCTGTTCTCAGCTTTTCCCAATTTCTCATAGTTTTCCGGGATTGGGAACAAGAGAGCTCTTGTGTTGCCTTTGTTTTGTCCTTCAATTCAAATGTGAATTAATCCCCATACCAGGAGCTTTAAGCACTTCAACAAATATCACTTCTTACAAACTTCACATCCCCTACTCCTTCGTCAATATCAGGCTTCAACTCCAATACCCTTTCTCTGGTCTTTTCCAGTACTTTATGTAGCCATGCTTTCTACAGAATTACCATTTACTATCCTCTATGTAGTACACAGGTTTTTGCCTATATGTTAATTGATTTCACTCCTTCAACTCAACTGTAAGCTTTTATGAAGACTGGATTTGTGCCTTTTCACCTTTATACCTGTGATGTCTAGTGTTTGGCACAGGACATATATACAATCATTTATATTTCTATTATAAATTCACAAACAGTCGTAAGCATAATAAATCAAGAAACAAGGGCTCATTCCCTGAACATCTGAGTTTATTATTACAATGCTTGTAAGAAAATCAGAAGTTTAGGAAATAATCTACTGTTGGCATTAAAACTGACAGTATTTATAGCATTATTCAATATGAACATGCCTGCTGCGAAAAAGAAGAACCAAACAGCAGGGTCATTTCTATATAGAGAAATACATTTGCAAAACATATACATTTGATGACTGACAATTCTATTAATTCTCAGTTTCAATTGGTATTCAATAAATGTTGCAAGAGATGACAGTACATTAACAGATTTGTTTTCTTTACTCCATAAAAATGATACACCTATGTTAATTTTCTTTTAATAGAAAATAAAGATGTAAAAATATGACCTGCTAAATTTGTTAATATATATCCTTAAGAAAAAAATCTTTGCTATAATTCAACAAAGAAGAGTTAAATAGAAATTATACAAAATTACCTAATTTTCATAAAATTACAAATTATATATGGAAAAGAGTCTGATTAGAATATTTTAACATAAAAATGTGTATACACAGGCAAGCATTAGGTAGAGTTTGGAGAATTCTGCAGAAGAGGAGGAGAAAGGATTGTAGGAGCCGGAGGGGTCAAGGACATCACAAGAATCAAATAACTCTTAGGGGTTTACAGAGACTGAACCGACAGCCAGGGAGCCTGCATGGGACTGACCTAGGCACTCTTCATGTCTGTCACAGTTGTGTAGCTTGGTCCTCTAGTAGGAGTCCTATCCGCAAGAACAGGGACTGTCTGCAACTCTCTTACTGGCTTTTGGGACCCTACTCCTTATACTGAGTCACCTTGTCCCGCCTTAATACATGAGGAGGTGATTAGTCTTACTGCAACTTGATATGCCATGTTTTGTTGCTACTCATAGGAGACCGGCCCTTTCCTAAACAGAAACAGAAGGAGTGGATTGGGGGATGGGGACAGAGACAGGTTGGGGACAGTGGGGGGGGGGAGGAGAAGACAGGAAGAAGAGGAGGGAGGGAAAACTGCAGCCAGAATGTAAAATAAATAAACAAATCTATTTATTTAAAAAACAAACACATAAACAGAACTAAAAAATAGATTGTGTAAACATATCCCAAAGTACCACAATCTATTAGAGTTAATCCATTTTTATACCTGGGCAAAAAAGTAATTTTCAATGCATTGCACATCTAAAATGGTCAAGTACATAAGCAATTGAGAAGGGAAAAGCTGAAAGAAATAATTCTCTGTATTCCCACCGCAAACTTATAAACTGCATAGCGTTTAGCAACACCTGTTCACATAATAGCTAGCTCAATAAATATTTGTTGCTTGCATCAATGTTAGGTGAATATTTATACAGTGATCTTGACTTCAGAGCTCTACTACTTGTGTTATTATCATTAGGAAATGTTTGACCTATGCAGTTAGCAAATGACAAAAGAGAACTTTTCATATGTGTGCTAATAAGTGGGGTAATATACATACAGTGATGTGCATCCAAAATTGGGCCAATAGTCTCTCAGATGTGCTTTATCTAACGTTACCCTTCATTTTGTCATCCTGTGCCCCTATGTGACATATCATTTCTCACTGCTTTCCCCATTCAGAGTGCACCAAACACATGTCCTCAAAAGCTAAGCTATGACATAATATCTCATATTGGTCCTATTCATCAAATTTCCATTCCCTACTTTTCACTAATTGACAACTTTGTGGCCACTAACAGCCTAACAGATTAATTCTGTTCTTAGTTCTAGAAATTATACTTCCACATCTACGTACTCCATGAATTTACTGCTATAGACCAAACGTCTTATGTTGAGTTCTTAATCTACTAATTGTAATATTTTTAATGGAGCCTTTGGAAAGTGATGAGGGCCAGTGAGTGGATCCTTGCTGCATGACATTAGTGGTCATAAAGGAGAACTTAGAAAGTCCCTCATCCCTTCCTTCACGTGAGGTTACAGGAGAAACTGGTTGTCTTTGAGCCAAACAAAACAAAACAAAACAAAACAAAACAAAACAAAAAAACCCCACATTAGCTGTTACCTTAATACTGGATTTTTCATCCTTCTAAACTGTGGGAAATAATACCTCATTATATGCCATTCAATGTATGGGTTTTTGGTACAGGAGAACAAATAGACTAAGACATGTGCCCTCATGTTTCTGGGCATTCTAAATTTCTGTGTTCTGACCTGCCCTCTATATGAGTCATCCTTCCCTACAGCCGCCATCATTTACAAAGACACACTGATTCCAAACACTAAAGTGTAGCAGCCCAGCTTCTCAACATTATTGTCTTCACTACTCCAAGTGCCGTGTTGGTTTCTCCTTTTGAGCCCTGTGTACGTCCTGCAATGCTGTACCAATACAAGTTCTTTTGAAATAGAAGAACAATTTGAATGATGTACATTATTCCTTCATGATTAATGTGTTCCTTTTCATGAAAATGGCTTAATGATTATTTAAACAAGATCAGATAATTTGCTCTGGATGGCCTTTCTGATTTAATATTTATTGTTGTCATAGTTAGGGTTTTTATTGCTGTGAAAAGATACTATGACCACAGCAACTCTTATAAAGAAAATATTTAATTGGGGTGGCTTACAGTTTCAGAAGTTTAGTCTATTTGTCACAATATTATTATGACAGGGAGCATAGTGGCATGCAGACAGAGGTGGTGCTGGAATAGTGGCTGAAAGTCCAAAATCTTGCAGGCATCCAGAAGTCAATTGACACATTGAGAAGTATCCTGAGCATAGGAGATGTCAAAGCCCATCTCTACAGTGACACACTTCCTCTAGCAAGGCCATATCCACTCCAACAAAGCTACACCTCCTAATAGCACTACTCCCAACAAGATTATTGGGGTTCAATTACATTCAAATTACCACAATTATATATTCAGGTATATTTTCAGATCTAAACTCCTAAAACTTATCCATTAATCTTGCCTCCTACTCTTCTTCTCTCTCTTCCTCCATCTTCCTCTAACTGTAAAGGACTATTAGTAGGGTTTTCTAATTCTAATCCTAGAAATACTGTACCAGTCTTACCTCAACGAGAACCCATGCTCCCTTTAAATACTGACCCTCACTTTCTTCAAATGTGATATTTTATCATGGCATACTTTAGATTTCTGTATACACATGCCAGCCAGCTCTTCCATTATGTTCTTGGTAGACTGTACTTTCTCATATTGTAAATGGTAGTGTTTTCTCTTCCCCATCCTACCATTCTACTCACTTTTTCCCAGATAGCTCATTCAGTTTTACATATTGATAAGCCATATACCTGTATTTACAAATCAGTTCTCCCTCAGAGTTTCAGTTGTATATCAAAGAACATGATGAACATCTATATCTACCTAGAAGTTGTGCAAATGTTTCACACTGTCATGCTACCTGGTTCCTTCTTCAATATTCATCTATAATTTTTAACTGAATACCTGGAATGTATTTTTGTCTGTCTTCCCTTCCCATTTCCAGTGACCAATAAATCAATATGCTCTGTCAAATAATGTCCATGAATATTTTTCTTACCCTTGTCTTCTCCATTTCCACGGTCTCTACATTGATCCAGGTTACCATCTCTTCCAGATTAAGAAACCATAACTGTCTGTCTAGTTAATATTTATTCTGTTTTCTTTTCTGTACAGAATTGGGGAAATGATAAACTGTTTGTTTACACTTGTATTGCTAGATTTATGGATTAAAATGGGACACACCAGGATCAAGCGATGAAAACAGAATCAGATCATCTTCTAAACGTTCAGATGTATCCATGCAGAAACAAGTTTATATGCTTCATCTTCTCCTTAGTTAGGAAAATTTAATATTGCTTCTCATTTTCTTATTCCAAAAGTAACTTGAATTGTGGTTTTCCCCTTTTGATTACAACTAGAAAAATCCTAACTAACATAACTGCATCCCCAAAGGAGAGAGTTAGAACTGTGTGCTCTATTCAGAGCAGTGCATAAACTGAGTTGAAAGGACAAAAGATTTGAGGAGACAGAATGGGGAAGGTATAGACAATTGGGTAGATAGGTAAATAATAGTTGGAAAATGGATAAATAGGTGATAGAGTGTTGGGATTCACTTACAGAAACATGTTCTAATTATATAATGAATATTGAACTATTAAATAAAACCTTCTAGAGAAAATTATTTGGTTTTGATTTTTAAATCACTAACCTGTATTCATTGAAAGGAATATAAGAGACAACTGGAATTGTGGAGCATTTGGGGGACCAGGTAGAAACCTAGTATAATAGAAACTCCCAGAAATCTATGATGGTGATCCTAGCTAAGGCTGTTAGTAATGGATGATAAGGAGCCTGAACTGGCCATGTCCTATAGCCAGGCAAGACTTACAATGCTGGGATTAGGACACCAACCCAGCCATAAAACCTTTGACCTTCTATTTGTCCTGCCTGTAAGATGTGCTGGAATAAAGGTGGTGCAGAAATTATGAGACTGGTCAATCAATGATTGGTCCAGCTTGAGACACATGTCACAAGAGAGAAACCACTCCCGTCACTGCCTCAAGGGCCAGAACCCATAGCCCAGAGACCTGGGATAGAACTAAACATGACTGCCCCCCCCGCAAAAAAATGTCAATGTAATGATGCCTAATGATATTCTACTTGCTATACTCATAGATTGGTGCCTAGTATAATAGTCATCAGAGAGGCTTCACCCAGCAACTGATGGGAGCAGATGCAGAGACCCACAGCCAAACATTAGGCAGAGCTTGGAGAATTCAGTAGAAAAGGAGGAAGGATTGTAGGAGCCAGAGTGGTCAGGGACATCACAAGAAAGCCATAAGAATCAATTAACCTGGACTCTTATGGGCTCACAGAGACTGAAGCAATAATCAGGGAGCCTGCATGTATCTGACCTAGGTTACAGTTGTGTAGCTTGGTCTTCTTGTGGGACTCCTAACAGTGGAAACAAGGGATGTCTCTGACTCATTTGCCTGCTTTGGGGATCCCTTTCCTCCTACTGGGCTGCATTTTCCAGCTTAAATATGAGGGAAGTGCCTAGTCTTATTGCAACTTGCTATGCAATGTTTGGTTGATATCCCTGGGAGGCCTGCCCTTTTCTGAAAGGAAACAGAGGAAGAGGAGCAGATGGGGAGGAGGTACTCAGAGGAGGGGAAGGAGAAGAAACTGTGGTTAGGATCTATTAGACAAGAATAAATAAATTAAAATTTAAAAGGAAGGGAATGGAGTAGTTAGTAATAAAGGAATATTATATTATTTAATGTATCGTTTCCAGTTTCAAGCGAGCCCATGTAGGCTTATCTCATGGGACATGAGTAAATGTGCTACAAAAACACCTATGTCAAATGAATTGTTCATCGTTAAGTTGTTTTGGTTTTTTGTTTGATTGCTTTGTTCTGTTTTAAGTGAGACTACTTTTGGCCTACATAAAGTTCTTTTGGGACAAGTCAATACACAATGAATAATTTATCTTAGATAACCTTGGTGTCTTTCTAAGTTCAAGGCACCAAGAGCTTCATAAAAGTCATAAAATCAGATTAAGTTAAGGTAGACACAGATATAGGTTAGGTCAAGGATAGGTCTTCCAAGTGGGTTTGATTTACAGTTTCCTCTGGAAAGCTTAAAACTAGCAGTGTCCTTGCAGACAAAATAGTGGTTGGTCTATATAATAACAGGAGTATTTATAGTCTAAACCGACCTCATTACCTCTCCCATCCTTAACTTCCTTTTTTTTTCCGGTATTCCAAAAAGGAGAGAAAGAAATAATGGAATGGTGTGGACATATTAGAGGTTGTATTCTTGAAGTTATTTTATACCATTCTGTGTCTTTCTACCCCTTCCAGGCTTGCTATGATTATCCCATTTTAACATGCCATCTCAAAGCCAACACCTTCTTCAGCACCCTTTCTTGTTAATTCCATCTTTGTTCATCAATTCTTGCTTCACTGGGATAAAGTGCCTCACAGAAGCAACTGAGGGGATGAATGGATGATTTGTGCTCACTGTTTCAGGGGTTTCAATCCAAGGTCACTGGCTCAGTGTTTCTGGGTCTGTTGCAAGGCAGTAGTACATCATGGCAGAGGAAAACTACTAAGCTCATGGCATCCAAGAAACAAAGAGAGACAGGCAGAGCTAAGGACCAGGAACAAGATACATCACTCAGAGGAATAAGGTAAAGAAGCATAGGGATTAGCTAAGTAACCTAGGCTATGTATACATCTCTATTCTAATAATGCATCTGGCATCCTTAGGTATTTACCTCACAGATTATTCATGTACAATACAATTAGCTAAGACCATCACCTGCATTGAGATGTACTTAAAACTTATTCAAAAAAATGAAATAAATTTCTCTTCCCATCAAATTTAGACAGATCCAATCAGTCCTAGTCTCATTATATCCAAGTTTGTGAGCAGTAGTGGATCCAGCTTAAACTGGTTTTAGGAGCATGAGCAATAAGATAAACTGTGTCCTCTAAGTGATCAAAATTGGATGCATTTTGCAAGGGACATTCATAGCAGGAAAAAGTAGGTGTTACTTAAGTTAATCTTCAATAAAACAGAGGACCACCCTTGCTATACCCCTTAGCAACCGAACTCCGCCTTCTCTTGCACCTCTTAAAAGGAAGCCCTAAATAGAACTCAGGGCCCTCGAGGACTCTTTCACTCATGTGGCCCACTTTCACGTTTGACAGCATCGCTTATTTGTACTATCACTTTGTTTTGAATAAAGTTCCCTGGTACTTTGCAATCTGTCTGAGCCTTTATTTCAGCACTTTGAACCTGAAAAAAGTCTGGCCCAGATCCCCAAGCCAGTAACAAAACCAGGCTTCGCCTTCTAATCATTGATTCAGTGATGAAGTCTGAAATGAATTAGCCCTTTGATGAGGTGAGCACTATTGGGAGCAAATTACTTTGCCATGGTGCTGCCATCTGGAATACAAACCTTCAACACTTCAGCTCTTAGGAGACAGTTCGCTCCCTGACCATAGCACCTTGTCTTCTTGCCCTAATTCTGACACTACCTCCTTTCTCTTTTGTCTAACTCCAGTCCAAGAGAATTTGAAAAAAAAAAAAAATGCAGATGAGCATTTGTAAGCAAGGCCACGAAATGAGTAACAAAGACAATAACAAGAGCAGTGAATAAACAAACTCATAAGAATAAAATCACCTGTCTTGCAAGAAAATTCCCAAGTTAGTGCAAAATAAACATGAGGGGAGGTTGTGATTTGGTTTGTGACTAAACCTGGAACATAATTATTGAACGGCAAGAAGGAAAGGAAAACAATGGTTGTTGGGTGTCGCCTGGTTTAATTCTGAAGCAGCACAGCATCACGGTGTAGGGATTGTTATTCCCCCCCCAACACACACACACAATTGAACAGCATTTCTTAAAGTAGCATAGATATAAAAGACTCCTAGAATTTGGACAAAAATTTCTCCCTTTTCACTGAAGTTTCCACACATCTGTAAGTATTCCCTCACTTGTCAATTAATATTTCTCTCTCCCTTGGGGCCCGCAAGAGGCTTTCTAATGTGGCAAGCATGAAAGCAGAAGGGAAAGAAAATTGGTTGTCTTCAATTTCCATAGATTTGTATTTGGGATGAATCCTTGTAATAGAATATATATTAACAAGAAAAAACAGTTATTTATAGGCATACTGATAAAAATAATGTAAAAAACAAGAACGTCTCAAAGATAAGGCTTTGAATACCAACTTCTACAGCACCTAAGGCAGAGAACAAAAGCATCCTGAGTTTTGAGGGATGACAAGTTGAAGAAAGAAAAGTGGATAGAATAGTTCATAGAGCACATGCATGTGGGAATCTTCGGTGAAATCTCTGCACTCATAATGCCTAATGTCTTTGGTGGGCAAACTGCCATTTCTGATGTAACAGAGACCAGGCTACTTTTTGTCTTCATAAACCTATTTACTCCCTTTAGGCAAACAGACAGAGAGCAAGGAGCTCTCCCACAAGTCCTTGGTGTTATCTTTAGGATAAAATCTTCTATCCTTTCTGGAGGAATAGTCTAATCTGCCACCAAAGTCATGTGCAGTTGTGACTCTCAGGTCACCATAATACCAGTGAACGACTTAAGGGAGGGGTTATTTCTTTGAGCTCAGGTGCTCAGGGGAGCTTTTACCCCATCGTGGTGAGAAAGACATAGTGAAGCAGAGATGCTCATGTCATGGCCACCAGAAGCAAAGAAAGGGTCACACAGGAAGGAGCACACAGGAAGGGGAACACAGGAAGGGGAACACACAGAAAGGGGAACACACAGGATGGGGCACACAGGAAGGAGCACACAGGAAGGGGAACACACAGAGAAAGGGGAACAGAGGAAGGAGCTATCCCTTCTCTGCCTTTTGTCTAAGGTTAAATGCAGACAGATGGAAGACATACCCCCAATGACATGTTTCCCGCAAAGTCCCCAACTGCCTGCTTTTCACCTCCTCCTATATTGCCATCACAGAGTCTATCAAGCGGTTAAACTATTGATCAGCTGAGAGCACTCACAATCTAATCGTCTCTGCAAAAAGCTCATAGACAAACTCAGAAATCAGTTTCACTAATCCAATTAAGTTGACTATTGGGATAATCACACCAGTCTAATGATTATCAAAAATTGATCTGAGTCCCTTGATGCTCCTAGGATAGAAAACAAGGCATTGATAACATTCAGGATGGTTTTCCAAGTTTCAATAGTCTGAAACAAGTTTGTTTTTTTGTTTGTTTTTTGTTTTTACAAACACTGTCTAGAAAAGCTAGGACTGTAGAAAGAATTAATTCAATTGACTATAATTCCTCAGCTTCTTTATTCAAGACTGGGTGAATCTTTGAACATTCAACAGTATTAGTATACTGCAGTACTAGCTAGCTAGTCCAGTGTGTTAGCCTCCCTCATGTAAATTGAAGATAGGTCTCCCATAATGGGGCCTGAGTGAATAGTGGCTTTGGGACCTTACCAGTATAGTCACCACAGTGTGAGTCACATACTACCTGGAAATTCCCTGGCATATCTGGACCAGAACAAGAAGCCTTCATGTCCCCTTGCAGACTAGACAAACTTGGTACCTTACCAATCATCTTTCTGCCTGAAGCATCTAATGTTTAATTCAAGAGAAACTGAAGAGAACGTGACTCTATGTTATAAGAAAGGCACATTTACTCATGGTTCCCAGGTGTTCTATGACTATTTGTAGCTGAATAACTTTCAAAAAGTCCCAGTGTGGTCATTACCATCAGCTATTACTGTCATCTGTGTGAGCCCTGGAAAATTGCCATATTGTTTCTGTTGGAATGCTAATGTTTGCCTGCATTGGCTTGACCAGAACTTTTGGTGAAGGACTCTATGATAATCAGAGGCTCTTACAGCAATATTCCCAAACAGTCTAACTGCTTTCCAGAGTGGAAGGAATAACCACAAGACTGTACCTGGGTCATTAATCATTCTGTATTGTGTGAGCCTCCTAGATCTAGTTTTGTGAAATGTCCTCATACTACTGTCCCCTTGTCAACTGTAAATACAAAACAACTTGTGTATCCAATAGTACCCTCTCCATGGAGGCCAAGGCTTCCATTCAGCAGGGGGATCCATTGCCAAGCCCTGAGGCATTCTTTTATATACAGAGGCCAGGGATGTTTTCATCATGTCATTTTACAAGTTCTACTTCAAGAATAGGAGGGAACTGTTTGGGCATTTGGTGGGATAAAGGATCAGGAAGCAGAAATAGCAAGTTTAAACTCCCAGACATGGGTCCTATGGGAATAATTAAGATGGGATGACTAGAACGCTGTGAAAGAACAATATCAAATTAATTACCATATGATATTTAAAGGATGGCCTAATACAATGTCACAATCAAATGAGTTGCGATTGTAGTCAATATTCAGGTGTCAAAAGCTCCTAGTACTGTGTCTTCCCCTTCTTTACACATTTTGTTTCCCTTTCTTCCTTTTCCTTTCTGCTCTCCATCATTCTTTCCTTTCCTTCCTTCTTGTTTTGATCTTTGTTCTCATCAGTCTTTGAAATTACATTGTCAGCAGACTCTGCCTTATTGCCTTACTGCTGATGAAGCCCTCATGCCATGCTTACTGACAGAGTGCCAATCATGCTTTGCTCTCGTCCTGAAATCAGAAGGGGGATGTCCATTGCCATGTCAGAGTGTAGAATGAGGCTTCTGGTGATGCAAGAGTTAACTGTGTGTGTAAAGTGGAAGGGGGCTGCCTTGGCCTGCTGAGTAAACAAGGAGAAGGAGACAGCTCTGCTTTCTTATTGTAATTGCAAATTTATTTTTATAGTTTCTACAGTTTCTATTTTCCTTTAAACTGCCTTAATCTGTCTTCCTGCTGTGACCTATTTCCAGTAATGCATATTCAGTATAAAAATAGGAGATCAAATCATATCAGACTCAAGTTACTCCTTGTCAGGCAGAAACACATACTTTTATACAACACTGAAATCAGTTCTCCTCATACTAATTATTTAATTTCCATAATACAATGACAGCATTCTGCTGCTCAGTATTCACACTTAAACCCTGTTTTGTAATGGCTTAATAGTTCTTTCTTTAAGCAATGCTGTAAAGAAGTACAGTTACTATTTCATAGATCCAGCAATCGAGCAGTCGAAAGTTCAGATGTTGACCCAAAGACCTAGGCAAGGTTCTGTTTACACCTGGAGTAGAAGGGGCATTTGATTCAAATGATCTTTCTTATCGAGTGAGCTGATTGAAGAAAATAATCATTCTTAACTGAGTAATATTAACTGATGAATGGTCAGAGTGGTCAGTCATTAGGACTGGTCACTCTAAGTTAGTGTTTCTTAAACTGTGACTGACTCATCTGCCTTCACACTGGAAATTGAAACACTGATGAAAACTATTGCCTGTTATACCACATCTACACAAAGTATTCCCTGGGCAAGGGATATGGACTTTAAAAAGAAAGTCCACAATTCTTATATTTGTGCTTGTGTTTGAAATAGCAAAATGTAGTTAAGGTTTTTCTTTAAAAAAAATTTATCTTTATTTTATGTGCATTGGTATATGCATGTATGTCTGTGTGAGGGTGTCAGATCTTAGAGTTACAGACAGTTGTTAGCCACCATGTGAGTGCTGGAAATTGAACCTAGGTCCTCTGGTAGAACAGTTGTGCTCTTAACCACTGAGCCATTTTAACACTTGGGAGAAATAACATTATAAGACTTTGTGTCTTGCATTCAAACAACTGCCAATCCTGGATAGGGTGCAGTAGGCAGAATGTGCCAAAGCTCCAATTATTTTTAGATTTTTCTTTCAGACAGCAGATGCAATTTTGAAATCTACCTGAAGATGTCTGAAAATGTTCTCTTTATTAGACTTTCCATATAACTATAGTATACATGTATGAGTGTGGTCAGGTAAAGAAAGCTACAAATATGTGAATGATGGAACTTTTGGTAATTCAACTTTTAACATTGATGTGATTAGTGTTTATATGTAAGTGTGTGTGTGTGTGTGTGTTTGTGTGGACACACGTGTTGCTAGCTTGTCTGTGGTAAAAGACGAACTTGCTGGAGACCTTTCTCTCCTTCCATCCCGTGAGTTCTAGCAATGGAATCAAGTCTGTCAGTTTTTATGACAAGTTCCTCTATGCACTGAGCCACCTTGATGGCCCCTGTAATTCAAATACTTAATAAACCCTCATATCTGATCATTTCCCATGCTCCTTAACTAACATCCAATTCACTTTTCCCCAGGAGTTTAAAAATGCTTTTAACCAAGTCTTACATTCAAAACAGTTAATAAATACAGGAGACAGTTGTGTAGCTGGGTCTGTTTGAGGGGCTCCTGGCAGTGTGATCAGGATTTATCCCTGGTGCATTAGCTAACTTTTTGGATCCCATTGCCTATGATCAGACACCCTGCTCACCCTTGAGGCAGCGGGGGGAGGGGCTTGGTCCTGCCTCAACTGAATGTACCAGGCTTTGCTGTCCCCCCATGGGAGAACTTACCCTTTTGGAGGAAAGGATGAGGAGTGGTTCGGGGGCAGGGGGGTTAGGCGAGAGGGGGATCTGTGGTTGATATTTAAAATGAATAAAAATGTTTTAAATAAAAAAAGAAAACAAGGACATCATAGAAAGTAATATGCACACTGGTCTATGATAGAAAAGTGCACATTAGATTATAAAATGATGCCCATCTCATTGTTCTTCAGCTCACAACATCATGAAATGCTTTGATATATTAATGTGAATCTGATTATCATTTTCATGGTGCTCCCGTGAGAAATTGAAAGTGCAAATGTTTCCATCTGATCTAGGTTTTGAGTATATCTAACACCAGATCATTCCTTCCCAATTGCCCAGATAACACTGATCAAAAGATCAAAATTACATTGAGCAGTTTCTACCTGAAATTCCTGATGCTGTAACTGTGTTGTGTGATGTGTGGTAGGTATTAGGTATAAGATAAGTCCTATAGGATCCAGTTTCACACATTTCATGCCGTTTGTTCTATATGCTGTAGGTTTCCACTGCAATTTGTTATTATTCAAAAGTCTGGTGACTTAAAACTCATATTCTCTCTCTCTCTCTCTCTCTCTCTCTCTCTCTCTCTCTCTCTCTCTCTCTCCTTTCTCACTCACTCTCTCTAGAAGAGTTCTATATTTGAGGCCGCTTTTTTTACTTTTAGACACTTGGATACATAAGATATTCTGGATCCTTTATTTCACATACATCTTACACATTGCTGGAGGGAGTTCTGTGTACAATTTTCAGAGTGCTCATGTTTGAGCTGCAGCTGGTCCTGTGAGGTAAGCTGTGGAATTGCTTGTATTGTGGTTGGTCATGACATTTTAGTGATCCAGGAAGGTACCAATTTCTGGAGCACTAGGGATATTTTGCATGTTCATCTTGTATGGAAAGCTGGTATTTGCAACACACACGCACACACACACACACACACACACACACACACACACACACACACACACACACACATGGGGGGGTGTCTTGCTTATCTGGAGGCTCCTAGTGGGATTTAGTAGCACAGATCTACTATCCTTCACCTCTCAATTCATTCATTGCTTATGGTTATGGTTTCCTCAGTCACTTCTGAGCTTGTTCCGGAAATTTTATGGCTCTCTTAGAGAACAAGGAACTGCAGTATCACACCAGCTCATCTATCCTTGTACATGTGCCCTCGCTCTCTCTCTGTCTCTGTCTCTCTGTCTCTGTCTCTGTCTCTCTGTCTCTGTCTCTGTCTCTGTCTCTCTCTCTCTCTCTCCCTCCTGTCTTCCCTATTTCCCCAGAATATTAATACTTCTCCTTTTACTCTTCTCTGTCATCATGTCTCTTTCTCTGTCACAATCATCCTATCATCCTCTCTGTTGTTTGCAGCACCTTTCCCATCTCATATGAACTCAGATCCAAAGGAACAGAATCTATCAGCAGAGAACAGACAGGATAATTTTATTTCAAAGAGGAAGAGACTCAGATCTAAAAATGAAGATTTAAATAAAGCTTATAGATACCTTGGGATTGTAATCAGTGTAATTTGAAAAACGGTTGATGGATAACTAAGAGGGAAAAAAAACCTGAGTTGAACATTTTCCAAAGAAAAATGAAACAATAAAAAGGGTTAACATGTTCATTTAGGACATGGTTTACTCTTTTAGTGTGCTCTTCAAAACTCTGCATACGTTTGTTCCCATTTATTCCCTAGGTTAGTGTCTCATTACTTCCCCAGAAGCCCTCTGAGTTCTCTCCATGAGTTGAGCTTCCTTGTTCCTCTTCCTGCCAGGGCACTCCCATCACTAGTCTGATTTATTTATGGTATAACTGCTATGTCAAGTGAAGGTCACAAAGTAAATGTCAGGTGTTCAGTGAAGCTACTCCTACATCTCTTAAAGGATTTTGTTAGGCCAGGTGGATTTGTTTCTTCACCTGTTTTCCCTCGGGATGATAACCTCCTCAAGGAAGGGAACCATTTCCCATTCATCTTTGAATTCCCAGAAATGGACACAGTGCATAACACATGTAAGTAACTCAAAATTGTACACTACATATTAACCCAGACAATGTGAATTGTGTGTCGCTTTGTATCCCCACTAGACTGGAATTCCAGAGATCAGCATCATCTTGGCTAATGGACATCTGTTGAGTTCATTTTTTTTAAAAACTTCCTAACCATATCTGCTTAAGCATCTTTCCTTTGAAACCATAAACTCCTAACCTAGGAGGTAATATATAAAGGCAGCTGAATAAAAGACTCTGGAAATTGACCCTCCACAGGCACACTAAAGGCAATGTCTCTCAATGTGTCAAATAGGCTTCCCAAGAGCTAGAGATGCAAACTGGGGTACCATAGTACATGCCCACAGTATGGTAAACCAAGACGATACACTGTAAACAGCAACAAGGAAGCTGTTTTCGATGTCACTGTATCTGGCTGGGCAGGTCCTGGAGACAATCCACAAACCCATTGCCAAATGATTTTACAAAGGTGCTAAGAGCACACACTGGATAAAAGATAACTAAATAGTGAAAGGGAAATGGGGTGTCTAAATGTAGAAAAGTGAAACTAAATCACTCTCACCAATTATAAAAATCAACTGCAGAAACTGTAAAACTACATACATACAGAAATATTAAAATAAAAAAAATGCTTTTGGATATCAGGAAAGAGAAATGCTCTTTTGGACCAGACCACCAAGGCACAGATACATCAAATTAAAAGCATCTGATAAGCACAGGAAACAATCAACAATGTGGAAAAAACTATTGAATGAGAAAATGTTTGCAAACTATCAGCTCCATCTAGCAAAGGACTGATATACAGAACAAAGAAGGATCTCCAAAAACATAATAGCAACAAACTGAAGAGCATCATTTCCAAATTGGCAATAGATTTAAATAGACACAAAACCAAGAGATATTAGAAAGTGGCCACCATCACCAAGTACCAGGTGTTCCCGTTGGTTTGTGTCAACATGGCACAAAAACCTAGGCCTATTGAAGAAGAGGGGGTCTTAGTTGAGAAAATGCCTTCATGAGATTGGCCTGTAGGCAAATCTATAGGGCATATGTAGGCTCTGGCCATTGCCCCCATTATCACCAAAAAAGAGAGAGACAGAGACAGTGACAGGAGAGAAAGAAAAGGCAAAATGGTATCTTTTGAGTCAGCACTCAGAAAGGTAGACAGACCAAACAGAACTCAGGAGAGTTCTGGTTCAACTGCACTCTATTTTCCAACACAAAAGGGGGTCTCATTATATATCTATAACTACAAAGTTACACAATTTGTAGTTACATAACTTGTAACTTGCCTGGAAAATGTACCTTGTTTACTTATCTGCCTTTTTAGCAGCAGTGGAAACATAAATAGTGTCTATATCTTGGTTCAGTATTTTTATATTGTGATAACATACTACTTGAAACTAGCTGAGACGAGATCTGTTTCTCATAATTCTTAAAGGAGGAAGAGCTTGGTGCTGCTGGTAGGCTTGGTTCTCTCATGAGTGTTGGTCTCGTACTTCTATGAGCTTCAGGGGAAACAAACTTTGTATCTATGCCAGTGGAATGCAGAATTTAAAGAGAACTCAATGTTATTTAAAACACCCTCCATAAAGGCCTTACACCCACCCATGAGAGTGATCAGGTCATTCTTTAGAGGCCTCACCTCTTAACACAATTGCATAAGTAACATCTGGATTTAGGAGGTGATGCATCTAAAACACAAAAATCCTGAAAGAAAATGTTTTGGTTTCTTCTGTAGCTCGTGATAAAAAAATTCCTAGGAAGAATTAACTTTACTGCAAGATAGAAGGTACCATATGACATACAGATATATGACTGGAGGGTGGAAGTCCTAAGGAAGAAGACATCTTTCCTTTAAAAAGGAAAGGAGGGTGACCTAGACATTGGAGGGAGAAATTCAGAAGGAGAAAAAGAACAATAGAAGTAAGTTGTTGGTGATGGTGGTAGTCGTGGTGGTGACATGTGTGTGTTCAATCAAAAAAAATGAAGGATGAAGAGAAGAAGGGAAGGAAGGAGGACAGCCTGAAGGAAGGATACTTTTAACTACTTAGTATTATCATTACTTCTTCCATTTTTAAATTACAGCCTACATTTCAGTTTGAATATCTTAATTGCCACTGTTTTCCAGCACGTCAAATTGTATTATTTTTCTAGTGTCTAGGAACTCTGATAAATATTCAATTTCTCTTGTCCTATAAGAGCTCTATTCTAGAAGTTAAACTTTAGTTTCTCAAATGCATGCTGAAATTCTCACCTTGAACTTATTATTCATACATACCCACAAAATTGTGGATTTATATTTTCCTCGACCTCTTCATGTTGTTGTTCCATAATGTATGAGCCTCCTCCCAAACCTTATGTTACCATTGCTTACCTGAGGATGCTGTTGCCACAGAAGGAGGAAGATAACTAAGCATCTGAGGTAAACACCCTTTCCTTTTCCATGATAGTCTGTCATAACACTTTACTGTAAATTTCTACATCTTGAATATTTAAAAATTTACAGTCCAAATGCTAAACAGTGAAGGCTATGAGAAGAAAGGTTTTAATGTAAATATTTGCTTGTGCTATCTTCTACTCAATTTTTTGTTATAAATTCAGGTTTTGAAAAAAAAATTAGCATACCTTTAGCAATAATTTTATACTTCATGACTACTACATTCTAGGGGACTTTCCTAAGACCTTTTGAAAATCATTATATTTTATGAATGAACCAATCAGTGAGCTAAACAGTTTTCACTTTCTGAAGTTTTCTAAGTTAGGAAAGAAAATATCAGTAATGCACCTGAGGACACACAAAAGTAATCACATTGGGAACTAACTTCAAGCCTGTTGACTCTGTCTGTAAATCACTGCTCTAGACCTCAACTAATGCCACAGTTGAACTAGACTAATGTCAGAGCTTGCATTGAGTCACTTTCAAACACATTTTTAGATTAACTCACCCTGATAAAATAAAACAAGCCGAAGTTAGCTTTGCTTCATGAGGTAGTTTAATGAAGCAATCGCCTCTTGAAAATCCTCTAGGATTTTAAATAAACTCCAGGTCAAAAGAAGACAAATTAGCATAACATTCATATTAATGCCTCTCAAAGCATATTACAGAAGAAGTCAGTGCTTTGGAATTTGTGCATGGCCAGATATATTATTTTCAAAGGGGTTTGGGTTACTCATTATAGTGATGGATGACTGTGATGAAAATATCAACTATGTCCAAGGCTTTCCTTCCCAGTCCCTCCCATAAGCACAACAGTGTCATGGAATGAAGGTTATGTAATGAGACAAGCAATGCGAGTATTTGCAACTGCTGTAAGTAAATCTGATTTTCAAATCATACAATATGACATCCCTGATAATATTTTCTACTGATTTTATGTGACCTTGCCCTTGCTAGAATTAAGAGATGTCTAAGTAGATAACAGCCACTTTAATGCTTTTTCAGTAAATCAACCATACATCATTACAAGATAAATGATTGTTCTTAAGGGAGACAAATTTTTAATTAGACTAGATGCAGTAGGTTCTCAGTATATTGTGTAGATGTGCATAACTTGTGACCACAGTTATTAAAAGGCACTTAAGTTTTTAATATAAAAACACCTCAGATATCAAAAGTGAGGGCAGGAAAATTAAATTGATTTAAGTATATGATAAGAGAAAGATGTATGATCAATAGTTTCAGACTGTGCTGATTCTATTGACCCAAACATCATGTATTAGAAGAGAAGTCTGAGTTACCTCTTGCATTTAGCTAAGTTGTGTACATTTTATTTAATAAGAATATATTCTGTAAATAATATTTAACAACATTTATTCCAAAGAGAAAAATAAGCAATAGCCAGACATAACAGCATGACCACCACATTCAATGTAGTTACAGAGCCCATACTTGCAAATACTCTGTCAAAAATGACTTCTTAATTAATTAAACCAGTCAGTGTGTGCATGGCTAGGCCATCCTTTTTGCTCAAATCCTTTTCTCCAGTATTCACCTGAGTTAGCATGGGAGCTTTCTGGACTCTAGTTGTTAGTAAGTTCCTAATTAAAAGTAATACTTGCGCCGGGCGGTGGTGGCGCACGCCTTTAATCCCAGCACTCGGGAGGCAGAGCCAGGCGGATCTCTGTGAGTTCGAGGCCAGCCTGGGCTACCAAGTGAGTCCCAGGAAAGGCGCAAAGCTACACAGAGAAACCCTGTCTCGAAAAAAAAAAAAAACAAAACAAAAAAAAAAAAAAAAAAAAAAAAGTAATACTTGCAAGTTTCCCTTTTTACACAGCAAATAATCTAAGATACTGGATTATGAGAAAGTCAAAGTGTCACCTAATGGGACAGTGACTTTAATCCCGGTCAGACTTCAGAGTGCTTAATCAGAACCTGAGACACGTTTAGAAGAGCTCCTAGCACTTGATCTATTGCTGATACCTTCTATCTACCAACTGTGTGAGCTCAGAGACTTCCATGTCCTTCCTTGGCCTTGACCATATGCAAGACATATGGCGTGGTACCTGATCAGCACTCACATGACAGTTTCTGTTTCTGAGGTTCTCCATGCAAATAACCTGAGATCACGTTGAGATTAACCCCCAAGTCCTTGTTATATTCACTTGTCTAATAACTGGAGGAATAGTTGATAAATATATTTCTCCTTTTTCTTACAAAAGGAAAGAGATGAGAATAACTCCCTACATCATTACAATATTATGATATAATTGCTTTTGGACAGAGGGATTTATAAGGTACGTGCGTGTTCCTTTAAGCATGAGGAGAATGGTAACTAACAGGAATCTATAGAGGTACAAGGTTAGCTGAAGAAC
The DNA here is from genome assembly GCF_049852395.1 of Peromyscus maniculatus bairdii. Lineage (NCBI taxonomy): Eukaryota > Metazoa > Chordata > Mammalia > Rodentia > Cricetidae > Peromyscus > Peromyscus maniculatus. The sequence continues at coordinate 62,944,928 of NC_134863.1, read as the reverse complement.
CATTTCTGAGAGGAGTTCTGCTTGGCATTTTAAAATTCATGTTAAAATGCAGTTTCTGTCTCTAAGTAGGAAGCAGTTGCTCTGCCAGGTTTTTCACAACCTGTACATTCACAAAATGTGATAGAAACAGAAAGAGCATCTTCATCATGTGAAGACATGTTAAATATAGTAGCAAACTTCAAGTGAGAGAGACGCTATCAATACAGCTCATGCTTTCCAATTTCCAGAAAGATGTGATGCCTACAGCAAATAACATATGAGGGAAAGTAGAAAAATTATCATGACCATGAAGCTTTTTCTTCAGAAAACGATGTTCCCTCAGTCACAGTTCAGGCCTAAAGGAGTCTTGGGCATCTTCCCCTTATGTCAAAGACTGGCTCTCACCTTCATTTCTGGAAGTAAGTATGATGGGCAATTTGAATGTGCCAACTTGCCTGTGCCATGAATGCACAAATATTCAGTCAAGCATTTTTCTGAATGCTGTCCCTGAGCACGATTTACAATGATATTAACATTTGAGGTAGGAGGCAAAGACAAGCAGATTTCCCTCATCTAATCAGGTAAAGGCCAAATGAAACAAGACTGATACTCTTTTGAATGAAAATGAGTTCCTGCTGCCTGACCAGTCAGCTGGGATATTGGTCATAATTTTTTGTCTTTTTCTTCAGGGGGAACTCAAGCATATTTTGATCTTTAGCCTGTTAGCAAGCAGCCAGCAATGGTATCATCAGCTCTCCTGAGCTGAGTCTTTGTCTTGCCAACTGCACATCATAGTGCTCCCCTGTTCTCACATTTCAATTCCAATAAATAAGAAATCAATGAGCAAGCATCCCCATGTTATTTTTCTGCTGTGATCCCTACCATGTGTCTATTTAAGTGTAGTTGTATGATAGAATGCCCTTCATCACATAACTTAAGGTTCAAAAAGCTGCTTACTCCAAAAGCACACTTAATTCATTTGTCCTTTTATGCAATAAGGAGATATATATCGATGACAGAAAGTTACAGTTCAGAAACATTAATCTACCGATAAATATTGATTCCAACATGGGAATTTTATTGAAAGACGTACTCTTTACTAACCGTATCTGTCAGAATGTCTCTATCAAATCCAAGGGTATTTGGGTGTTACAAGATAGTTTTCGCTATTATCATAGCAGGCAAAAAAGTGAGACTTTTCTTTCATATAACTAAGATTTCATGAAGCAAGATCTTGGCTGTGCATTAATTCCCTGCACACTACCCATAATGGGATGGGCCCTCTTCCATCAGTCACTAATTAAGAAAATGCCCTACAGGCTTGTGTGCAACCTGATGTTTTGGAGGCATTTTCTCAATAGAGGCTCTCTCTTCTCTTGTGACTATACTTTGTGTCAAGTTGGCATAAAACTAGCCAGCACAGCTGAGCCCTTGTTAACTTGACATACAAATACATCACTATTAAGCCATAACCTTTCCTTTCTTCTTCATCCCCAAGAGCACACATTAATACAAACATCATAATATAAAATAATCCGAGTCCTAAAAGTCCCACAGTCTTTACAAATTCAAACATTTTAAAACTCTGCCTATTTAAAAGTCTCAAAGTCTCTTTGAAAACCTAAATTCTCTTTTAAAATTCAGTTTCTCAAGGGGGGGCTCCCATAAAATCAAAAATAAGTTAAATACTTTCTTACTTCAAGAGGGAAGGACCAGGGCACAGTCACAACCAAATCAAAACAAACCGAACCCTGAGTAAATAACTCTATATTCAATGTCTAGGATCCACTCACCATTTGGTTGGGGGTGGCTCTTCCAAAGGGCATGGTTCACTTCTCTGGCTCTGCACACAAATTGTCCTCTAGGTTTAGCTGGTTTCACTCCATACCTGCTACTGTACTTCGTGGTCATCCCACAGTACTGGCATCTCCAAAATGCTGGGGTCCTGTGCTGCAACTGGGCTGCTCTTTCACCAATAGCCTCTCCTGGGCTCTCTTCAGGGACAGTGTCAGCCTCGGCTGCTCTTCATGATCCCTTCATACCTTCAATACCGGTATCACGTGGGTGACTCTTAAACTACCATGTTTGACAACAGGAGGTACAACCTTGGCCACTTCTGGAATACAGCTTCTGTGTGTACAAGATACACTTCCCAGAAGACTTCACCTCAGTGATGCTTGTCTCTTAATCACAACTGATACTTCAGTCCCAGCTGACCAGCATCGAGTATCCCAGTAAAGCAAAGGTTTTGCTTTAGGGGTTCTGTTGCCTTGTTAATTACAGCTGATTCGGTCCCAGATGACCAGACACCATAGATTCTTCATGAGAAAGGCCTGGTGGCCTCTTTGCAATGCTCTGAAACTTCACAAGCCAGGTCTCCATCATTTGTATTCTCAACATTCTTATCTTCCAAGCTCCTACAGAGGAGCTCACTGAGCTCTCAACAAAAGTTCCAAAGACCTTCCATAATCTTCCCCCAAACAGCATAGTCAGATCTGTCACAGAAATACCCCACTATCCTGGTACAGAGGCTATTAGTGAAAGAGCAGCCCAGTTGCAGCACAGGACCCCAGCATTTTGGAGAGGCCAGTACTGTGGGATGACCACCAAGTACAGGTGTTTGGGTCATGATGAAACATGACCAAAACAACTTGGAGAGTAAAGGGCTTATTTGGCTTACAATTCCACATCACTGGACTCAGGACAGGAACTCAGACATGGCAGGAACCAGAAGGCATAAGCTGATGCAGAGGGCATTGAGGGGTGCTGCTTACTGGCTTGCTCCCCATGGCTTGCTCAGCCTGCTTTCTTGTAAAACTCAGGACCACCAGCACAGGGATAGCACCATCCACAAGAGACTGAGCCTTCCCTCACCAATCACTAATTAAGAAAATGCCCTACAGGACTAAGTACAGCCCAATCTTAGGGAGACATTTCCTCAGTTGAGACTCTCTCTTCTCTGATAACTATACCTTGCATCAAGATGACATAAGTCTAGCCAGCACAGCCACTATGGGGTGTCTCTGGTTAAAAAGGAAGGATAAGGAAAGGGAGAGGGAGGAGAAGGAGAAGGGAAGGAATGAAGGTAAGAGAGATAGAGAGGAAGGAAGGAAGGAAGGAAGGAAGGAAGGAAGGAAGAAAAGAAAAAAGCAAGTAGGCAGACCCTATGGTATAAGATAACTTAGGTTCCTGATTGAAAAACAGATGATAAACAAAAGAAAACTTTTAAAGTTTGTAGATTTTTTTCTTTTCTATTGCAGTTACTACTTAATTGAACATAAATAATCTACCCCAAGAATTGTTACCCCTTCTTTATTTATGCGATACAGTCATTCGGACTGATAAAATGGCATTTAATCATAAAAAGTGGAAACCAACCTGCTCTGAAAAGAACGCTACCAGTCGATTGTTCAAGTGGATCCTTCACCATAAAAGAAACGAATTAGCAAACAATAGCAAGACATACATGACAGATTATCACAGTGACCTTTCAAATCCTGACACTTTGCTCTATTCTAGTTATTTCCAATGGTACTATCATTATTAGTAACCTATCAGAGTCATGTTTTATACTTTGATCCTAGACTGTGTCGACATATTTCTCTTTAATTTCTAACTGAGAGAGGGCTCATAAAGAACGTCATAAGAAAGGCAGCTCTCCTCTGAGACTTGGTATTAGTGGGGGGAGGAAAAGAAAAGAAAAATGTCTATTTTCAGGTCAGCTACTCAGGTTGGATTACTCTCCCAGGGCAGCACTCAGAAGGGAAGTAGATCTTCCCCCATGGTTGCCCTTCACAGGGCTAATGAGATCCACAGGTCTGCAGTGCCCTGCACCTCCTGGACTCACCACGTACTTTATCAAGGAGAGGCTGGCTCTGAGAGCAGAAACAAAGCCAGTCATTCTGATTTAGAAGGTGCAGAGGCGCAGGCCAGGGTTTCTCCCTCTTGTCTCATTTGATCATTTTTCATGCTTTCCCTCTGCTTTTAAGGGGTTGATTCATCTCTCTCTTTCTGTTCATTTTTTTTCCAGCCCAGCATCTTTGCTCTCAATATTCCAAGTTCTGGAACATAACTTTGAACCAAAAGATACTGTTTTCTCTTCTGATTCTTTTCTTCATGTGACTTTCGTCTATTCTCTTCTCAGCTCTGGAAGAATTTCTCTTGATAGAGTGAGCCTGTATCATTTGCCAGGTGCCTTCTCCTGTCTTTGCTTTACTCAGAAATGTGTGGTCTAACACAAAGGGCAGTGGCTTGGCTGACAAGGGCTGGGTGACATTGGGCACACCAATTAAATCCTCAAAACAGCAGGTTTCTTTGTTATAAACATGAGGGTTAGGTCCAGTTATCCCAGTGACTCAACTCAGCTCAACTTCTGTAAATCCTTGTATACTCTCAGGGCTGATCCCAGGTAACCTCAGTATATGTATATTCTGTTCATATTGTTGTGATAAGAAATCATCACAGACTCGGTGGCTCGAAACAGCATGTGCTGTCTTGAATATTAGTTTATCAGAAGTTAGCTACGGTCTGTTTGGAATAAAAATCAGAGGAGTCCTTCTTTCTGGAGATTCTTAGAAATCCATTTGCTTATATTTCCAGAGTGCAGATGGACTTTTTGCGGGGCCACCAGCTCATGAAAGAATGACATAGAGGCTTGTTAGTAATTATGACAGCTGAGCCTATAGCTTAAGCTTGTTCCACTAGCTCTTATAACTTAAATTAACCCATTTATATTAACCCTTTATATTAATCTTGTGGCTTTTTACTTCTATCTTGCACCTTCAGCTTCCTCTCTGTGTCCTCTGGTATCTCTCCTGTACCTAGATTCATCCCCCCCCCTCTGCCTGGAAGTCCCGCCTAACTTCTTCCTGCCTAGCTATTGGTCAGTCAGTTTTTTGTTGAACCAATCAGAAGGCACTTTGACAAAGACACATTTTTCACAGTGTACAAAAAGATTATTCCACAACACCAGAGCACTTCTATCCCTTGGGACTGGCACTCCTTCCCACCCTAAAGTCCACCAGAGGAGGTTCGGTCCTCTTTTTGCTTTTCTTTGAAGGACTTTCACCAGAAAAGGTTCTCCATTTTTAGGGAGTCATATGACTTGGTTCAGACATACAGATATTTCAGGAAAATCCCCTGGCCTCAAGTTCTGTAGCCTTAGAAACATCAGAGTGTAACATAGTCACAGATCTCAGTGATGGCATGTGGTCATGTGGCTGGAGCCCCACACTAGTGTCCTTCCACTGTGATGATTACTCCCAGAGTCATGAACTAACACAGCAGTTTAAGTCCAGTGTCATCCGGTCAAGCTGAAGGGATGAAATGTTTCTTTCTCTTCTGTGGATTTAGTTATCTTTTTCACATAACAGAACAGACTGATCCGGTGACACTTTAAACTACACCATTATAAGCAAGACTTCTCACACTATCCCTGGGATGAAGTCCTCCAGGAACTCCCATTTATGTCCGGAAGTATTATGAATTTCTAGAATCTCTTCTTTGGCATGGACTTTATTCTTAAATATATTCCAGGGGCTGTGTCTTCTATGCTGACTTATCAAGAACCAGAGACATCTTGCTCTTCTAGCCATCTGTCTGTGGTCATTCTAAGGAATAGCTGCTCTGTGGTCATATACTCTGTCTCTAATGGAGGTAGACCTTGACACCAGACTGTTTGCCTTCCTGCTGTGGTTTCTAAACCTTCATTGAGGTAAGTTATTGCTTATCTGGCCCTTCCCTACCTGGAGATTACTTCACCAGCCATAATGCCACTCTGGCTAACATCTATAGATGATCAGATGATCAACCAATGCAGTTATACAGGGCTCTGCTCTCAGAAGAGGACCCATGCTGTGAGGCATACTATGTTGTTGCCTTCCTGGAATTCATGCTCTTCTTTTAATATTTGTATTATTCATGAAATCTGATCCCATATCTGAAGCATGTTCTGGAGACTGAAAGATTCAGTTCACCTGCCATACCAATGCATGACTTGGAATCTTGACCACTGGCTTCCCAATCTTTCCTTAATGATCTCTACCATCTTTTTTTTTTTTTTTTTTTGGTTTCTGAGACAGGGTTTTTCTGTGTAACAGCCCTGGCAGCCCTGGAACTTGCTCCATAGACCAGGCTGGCCTCGAACTCACAGAGATCCACCTCCCTCTGCCTCCTGAGTGCTGGAATTAAAGGTATGCCACCACCACCCAACTCATAACAGAGTCTGGATGTGGTCAAAGAAGAAAATCAACATCATAACCAATTTTCAGGTGAAATGAGGGTGCCTGTGAAGCTCTGTAGATACTGAACCAATAACCACCAGCCCAAAAGAGGAGGGATTTAATTGGGAAATGAAAGACACCACAAATAGTGGGATAAAAGCAATATATATATATATATGCTTTCCATCTTTTTTATTGGGGCGCCTGCACTTTTGCTTTGTAACTGTTCTTCCTCTAACTAGGTAGGTAGACCTGTAGTAGATTTCCTTTGGACTTTGTCAACTTTAACACTTTCAACATTCCAGGCCAGATGAGAGAGTGTCTTCTGAGTTGTAAGGTCTGTTGCAGTTACATTTCTGTAGCTCTGAACAGACACCATGACCAAGGTAGCTTATAAAAGAAAACATTTCATTTGGAGTCCATTGTTCCATAGGGTAGTAGAGGCCATGACCATCATGGTGAGAAGCACAGCAGCAGGTAGGCAGTGAGTCAGGCAGGCAGGATACCTGGTGCTAAAGCAGAAGCTGAGAGCTTCCATCTGATCCATAAGCATGAGGCAGAGAGAGTGGGGAGAGGGAGAACATGAATGTCATGGCTTTTGAAACCTGAAGGCCCGCCCCTAGTGATACACCCCTTTAAATAAGGCCACACCTCCTAAGTCTTCCCAAACAGTGCCGTTACCACTTTTAGCTGTGAACAATAATCATATCTACAACAAAAGGTTGTTGTGAATATTAACCGGTATAATATATATATAAAAACTCTGAGTAAAGTGCCTTAAGCTGGTGTTATAGTGTTCATGATTAATTTGGTGGACTTTAGAATTACCTAGAAGACAAGCCTCTAGGCATGCCTGAGAGGAATTCTTTCAACTAAGGCAAGCTGCCTTGGTGAATATCTGTGAGTGAACTATCTTGATTAAGTTCTTTGATATGTTAAAATCCATCTTAACTGTGGCTTGGGACAAACATCTAGGCAATGATAGGAGATGATGAGATGGATAAAGGGAACTGAGCACAGAAATCCATGGCTCTAGGCTCCTCGCCTATGGGTGTAATGTGTGTCCAACCACTTTAAGTGCCTGACTTTCTGCCTTTATGGTCCTTGACATGTCAGTGTATTTTATCAAAATAATAGGAAAAGAAACTAGACAGTTGGCTTTCACTGAATAACCATTCAGTAGAGCTACTAATAGCAAAATTACTGTTTTTAGTATTGGAGGCAACTTCATCACTCCGTCACTCTAATAAAACTGTACATTTCTGGTGTGTTAGAAGTGTTAACTGGGGCCTGTGCTGGAACACTTTGCTCAGCTTTGGTATAGGGAGGAGGAGACTGGACCTGCCTGGCTGAGTCTACCAGGCTGCACTGACTCCCCAGGGGAGACCTTGCCTTGGAGGAGGTGGGAATAGGAGGTGGATTGGGGGGAACACTGGGGGGTGGGAGGAGGGAGAACAGGGGAATCTGTGGCTGATATGTGAAATTAAGTTAATTATAAAAGAAAAATATTAAATTAAAAAAAAGAAGTGTTAACTTGTTCCTTTTTACTGATTTTCTTCAGCATGTTCAGTTGTGTCCTAATTACCCCCAGTTTTGCCGTAAGATGATTCTGGTCTTCTCTGTCTATTGTTCTAAGTTAATATCAGTCTTTCCTACAGTCTATAGGGTTGTGAGAACCAAAGCTGATGCAGCTGTTTCTTCTATGCCCTTTACAGCTGTCCTAATGCTGGCTCTTCATCTTTTATTCCACTTGAACATCATGCGTTATTTCTGTTTACAGTGGAACTTCTGACTCTAATTCTCAGGCCATGAACTAACCAGATAGCGTCTGGCTAAGCCTAGCTAGTAAAGATGACTCCGGTCCATCCATCAGGCTGCTCTGATACTCTCACAGGGCTCATTTGAATATCCCAAGTCCCAAGCAAAGCTTCTTTCTCAAGACCACAATTCAATTCATGGAGAAAAAAAGTGCTGATTTCTGCTTACAAGTAATAGAGTGTTATTAGAGAAGATCGTGCTGATGAAGTTTGTCTGAGTTAAAAGTTTTGTGAAGATGTAATCACAAGGAAAATCCTTTCCAAGTTTCATTGTTTACAAAAATCCAGAAAGTCAAAACTAACAATAAATTAAAGAAGCATTTCTCAGATACAGCTGCAAAAACATTACATTCCTACAAGAGAAAATGCTTGTATTAAACACAGCCATTTCCTCCTTATATACACACAGTGACTTTTTTTTAATCTACTGGGGAAAATACTATTATCTAGAGTACAATGATAAAAGCTTTCATCCCTTGCTTTCTAAGTCATATGTTTGGAGGAATTATTCAGACTGCCCAGCTCACTGAGTCATTTCAGAGAATACCATGAGTATTCTCAGCCCTTTACAAATTCAGTCATTTGATTTGAGTTTTTGTTTTCCTATTCTCAGTTCAATAAAACAAACTGGTTAAGCTAACCAGTAAGTCTACTGAATAGTTTACCACTTTAATCATAGAAATAGCAGAGATTATGTTACATATGCTGTCAGTTTGATTTACTTTGAATTTGGACAGCCAGTATCTCAGTACATTTGTATGGCTGCACTCACTGTACAATAGACGGGTTATACCGTAATTATGTGGTCACTGTTTGTCAGACTCAGTTGTCAGCCTTTTACATTCAAGTACATGAGTTCACCATTAAAATATGCTCAACAGTTTGTGAATAATTTATGCTTCAGCAAATTGCACTTTGTTGTGTATATCTTTGTATGTGCGTATGTGAATAATTGAAGGCAAATGTAAACATTGAAAAACTAAAAGAAATAGTCTAGAAGATATATCTGACAATCCTTTTGAAAACTGAAAAAAAATGATTCAGACTAATTAAAGGGTACTAACACAAAAATGCAGAAATGTATTTTTTTTATCCTGAAATAGAAATATAATTAAACCAAAAATTCTTGAATGGAACTGTAATATTCAATTTACCTGATGTTAGAGAATGGATGTAAATCTCTTAAAATATGGCATAAAGTTAGAAACCTCTTTTTTTTTTTTAAAGAACTATTCTTGGTAGTATTGTGTATAAGAACTTTTCTCAGAATGGATGATGTACCCTTCATAACTAAAATATTTCATGCATATTCATTTAAATTCCAAAGAGGATTTCATTATCTCATCCAAAAAAAGAATTAATGATCCTTAATGGTTTCCCATGACATTTGTCTTTGTCCCTTCTCAACTGTGTGGATCGTTTTAAGCAATACAAATGTTTCCGTTCATGCTTTTCCCTCTAAAATCTCACACATGATTACAAGATTGAAAAGAAATAATTCTTTCTATTCTTGATGATGAATTCTCCATTCCTCTTTCATATATGTAAAAAAAATTGTGCCCGAGTTCATTTTCTACATTTGTAGCATATTTTTAGAAATAAAACTAATAAAATGAATAAGTGAATACTTGTGGAATCATAGAGGGAAAAGAACTGATGATGAAGTACTCTATTATCCATTATAGGGATTTGAGGTCTTTTGTTAAGCACAATGGAAATCATGTAAAGCAAACAGAATGGAGTTTAAACTTCACATCTACTCAGTTCCCTTAACTCTGAAGAGATAGATATTCTGTTAAGCTGTGAAAGGATGAACTGAATGCAAATGACCTAATATCCAGACTGACACTTACTGCTGCTGCTACTGCTTCTCTCTCCCTCCCCCACCCCCATGTCTTTCTCTACATATATATACATACATAAATGTGTGTGTGTGTGTGTATAAAATTTTACACACATACACACTCTTATGCAAGCACAATTCCATAGACTCTCATACTTGTGAACTGGGCAGATAACTCATTCAGTAAAATCCCTGCCAGACAAACATGAAAACCTGAGTTCAGATCCCAACATCCATGTAAAAGCCAGGTGTGTTGGCTTACATTCATAAGCATAGTATTGGGCTGAGGACAACACTTGGTGGTCCCCAGAGTGTGCTGGCCAGTCAGTCTGGCCAATCAATGAGCTCTGGGCTCAGTGAGACAAAGAAATTTTCTCAAAAAATAAGAGAGAGAGCAATGGAGGAAGGAACAAGACTTCAACCTTTGGCCTCTCCTTGCATGCATGTGCACATATGGATGCAAACATGTACCTACACATACACTACACATGTTTTTAAAACCAATTTTATATTTACTACAAAAACAAACCAGCTTACTTTTTTAAAATTTTTTTATTGATTCTTTGTCGATTTCATTTCCTGCATACAAACTCCATTCTCTCTTCATCCCTTCGTATCTACCCTCTGCCCCTTCCTCGCCCCAAAATAAAATAAAAATACAATTTGAAAACAAACATACAAACATAATAAAACAAGAATTTCTCCATGGGAGCTGTAGTGTGATACAGTGAGTCACACAGTAAACCCTTTAGTCCATACATCTTTAAAGTGTTCATTGCCTGCTTCGTGGCCTCTGGCTTCTGCTACACCCTTGATCCAGGGCCCTCACTGGGACTCCTCCTGGATATCCTGTTGTTGCCCTGTGTCATGGAGATTCTGCGGCTTTGTGTCTGCAGATCTAGCCTGGTCACGTGCTCCAGCAGTTCATAGCTGAAGTGGATGTTGGGGTCAGCTAACTCATAGCCCTAGTTCTGGGCCTGGGCAGTTTGACATTTATAATTACAAATTTCCACCCATATTCATAAATTCCTCCTTTCTAATCTTTTAACAGTGTTTTGAGTCACCTATTCATTTTAAGTCAGTTTGGAAGCATCTATGCCACATTTTTCTCAAATCCCTCAATTTCTTCTGACTACTCTTAGACTAATGAAGAGGACTTATAGTGGGAAGAGTGGCTTGCTTTTATAATTTTTAAATTAAATTTATTTATTCATTTTACATAGCAACTGCAGTTTCCCCTCACTCCGCACTCCCATCCCCTCCCCCCACCTCCCCTCTGTCCCACCCCTAATCCACTTCTCCTCTGTTTCTGTTCAGAAAGGAGCTGGTCTCCCAAGGGTATCAACAAAGCATGGCATATCAAGTTGCTGTGGTAGGACTAAGCTCCTCCCCTTGATAAGACGAGGCAAGGCAATCCAGTATAAGGAATAGGGTCCCAAAACCCAGCCAAAGCATTAGAGACAGCCCCTGCCCCCACTTCTAGGAGTCCCACAAGTAGACCAAGCCATACAACTGTCATATGTATGTGGAGGACCTAGGCCATTCCCTTTCAGGCTCCCTGGTTGTCTGTTCAGAACCTGAGCTCCTATGAACCTAGGTTAGTTGATTCTGTGGGTTTTCTTGTGATGTCCTTGACCCCTCAGTCTCCTACAATCCTTACTTCCTCTCTTCAGCAGGATTCTCTGAGCTCAGCCTAATGTTTGGCTGGGGGTCTTTTCAGCTGTTTCTATAAGTTACTGAATGAAGGTTCTCTGATGACAACTGGGGTATTCACCAATCTATGTGTGTAGCAGAATATCATTAGGCCTCATTACATTGACATTTTCTTTTTCTCCAATCATGTTTGGTTCTATCCTTGGTGTCTGGGCCATCCAGCCTCTGGGTCCTAGCATTCCAGGAACTATCAGGGGTAAGCTCACTCTCATGGCATGGGTCTCAGGCTGGACCAGTCACTGGTTGGCCACTCCCACAAACTCTATGCTACCCCAGCACACCCCATAGGCAGGACAGACTATACGTCAAAGGTTGTATGACTGATTGGTGTCCTAGTCCCTCTACTGGCAGTCTTGACTGGTCACAGAAGTTGAGGCTACATATCCACTATTGCCAGTCGTCTTAGCTGGGTTCATCCTTGTAGATTCCTGGGAGTTTCCCTTGCACCAGGTTTCCATCTGGCCCTGAAATAGCCCTCTTTTCCAGTCATCTCTTTCAGTACTCTCCTCCCCCATCCCACCAATCCAGTTCCTCATGTTCCCATCCCCATCTGCCCCCAGTCTACCTCCAAAATCCCTTCCCAAGGAGATCCAGTAAAAAATAACCATGCTACAATCCACAGACATAGAGAGGATAGGTAACAAGAAGAGCCCAGGAGGCTTGCTTTCATTTTTTTCTTACTCATATTTTACTTGGTATCTAGCCTGCCCTGGCAATCTCTCTCTCTCTCTCTCTCTCTCTCTCTCTCTCTCTCTCTCTCTCTCTCTCTCTCTCTCTCTCTGAAACTGAAGTTCTATGAGTGGAATAATGCTGTGCTCTAAGTGTTTGTGTACCCTAGAATTCACATTCTGAAACCTAACCCCTAATATAAGCATATTATAGGATAAAACCTTTGATAAGTGACTAAGTCATGAGAATAAAGCTATCACAAACATTTTAGTGACCCCCCAAAGTAGATGCCAGCAAGCTCCCTCACTTCTTTCTGCCATATGAATACTTGGGAAATAAACTGTCATCTATGAGAACAGCCTTTACCAAGCAGCAAATCTAGCAAAGCCTTGACCTGCATTTCTCAAATTCCAGAAGTGTGTGCAATAAAATTCTGTTTTTTATAAGCCACCTCGTTCATGGTATCATTGTAGATGCCTGATGTAGCTGTTCAGTTGCATTCAGAGGCAAACGTTATTTCAAACAGCATTATCATCTTCATGTATTGATTTCTCCTAATATAGTAATTTTGCATAGAACGCAAATAGTTTTCTTGCAGTTGATTCAACTTTAGTTCAATCATAGTAAGAACTGAGTGTTCATTCAGAGAATAGCATCTACATCTCTATATGTTTTCATGTCTTAGTTGTGTTTCTTGTGATGAAATACCATAATAAAAACAAGTTAAGGGGGGAAAATATGGCTTTTTTTTTTCTTACAATTAGAGGTTACAGTTCATTGGATGAGATTCGAGGCAGCACGTACTTGAAGTAGCTACTCACATTATATCCACGTCTAGAGCAGAGAGCAATGAATTTTATAAACTAATGCAAGCATAATAGTACTCAGCTGTTGCTGGGTGGTGGTGGTGGTGTACGCCTTTAATCATAACACTGAGAAGTCAGAGGCAGGTGAATCTCTGGGAGTTCAAGGCCAGCCTGGTCTGTGAGATCCAGGATAGGGAACAAAACTACACAGAGAAACCCTGTCTCAAAACAAACAAACAAACAAAGTATTCAGCTCTCTTTCTCTGCTTGCAATCTAATCATGACCAACCTGCCAGGGAATGATGCCACCCAGAGTAGGAAGGTCTTTCTACCTCAATTGGCAAAATCAAGACCTAACACTGAATCTCCCTTCACAGGTAATTTTAGGTTCTGCCAAGTTGAAAACACTAGCCATCTGTGAATGCTGCTCTTGGTTGTCAGTCGGAATACATCTGGAATCAACTATAATCCAAGCAATCTAGGCATACTTAGGAATCTTTATGATTAGATTGTTTGAGGTAGGAAAGACCCACCTTAAATTTGGGACCTTCTGGTGGTGTGGTCTGCAGAAAAGTACATGGAAGAAGGAGGTTTTAACTGTTTGCCTACTTACCTCCACTCTCACTGGCAAGTTCATCTATCCTGCTACTATGCCATTTCTTCACTGGAGTCAGAAACTACTTTTTTTTTTTTTTTTGGTTTGGAATTCCAGTGTACACTGAAGACCAGCAGTTCTCTAGGAATCCTCTGAAATGTCTAGCACCAAATTTGCCCTGATGACACACCCAGCCTTGTGGACCAAACAAATACTGGATTCTTAGCCTTTCCATAAGGAGATAGCCACTGTTTGACTAACCAGACAACAGTCTGTAAGTCACTCTAATAAACCCCATATGTCTATATCCCACACATATGAATTCTATCAGTGCTGGTCCTTCAGTTAAAACAATGCTCATGTCAGAATTAGCGAAAGGAAGAAAGGATCAAAGGACAAGGAAGGGAGAAGACACCTTAAGGTTCTGTATCTAAATATTTTGTCTGGGGAAACCTAAACTTTCCAGGATTACCTCACTGTTGCCTGGATAGAGCCGGGAAAGACATTTGCAGCACCATGATACATCACCAAGAACTATATACAACATGGCAGTTCCTTTGAGTCTACAAGACCCAGATCCCATGTCATGGAGGAGTCTTCCTTCATTACTTTGTTGGCTTTGTTTGAGGGATCCTGCTGGTTCCTCATTTAGTTGTTGGCATAGCTCCTGCTGGGTACTGGAGTTGTAGCAGCCGGACTCGGACTCAGATAAGGGTTTTTTTTTTTTTTAATGTTGTTTTGTTTTGTTTTTACTGGAATGTCTTCATTGTTCAGAATCTAAGCAGATTAAAATCGGATCTATAAACTCTGTAAGCATACCCCAATTTTTCCTTTTTTTATCATCCTTACTCGGAACTGTTATTACTTAACATCTCAATTTGGTGACTTGCTGCTCTCCCACCGGCACCATGCACTAACATTGCAAGTAGGGAAAGTAACATTTTTGTCTTATCCTTGGGCATTACCAAGTCCTGCGCGTTCTGCATAGCATTACTGGAATGACTTTCACAGCAGGGGCTTCGGTTTTTAATAAAAGTGAGTCTTAATTTTAATTATGGCAATTAAGATCTTCTGGTTGGCAGGAACACTACTTCTTTGCAGTCTTGGGGATTTGCTTTGAATATTCGGCTGGGCTGAAAACATATCCTACCCTTTGGATGATAGTAATTTCCAAACCTCAAGATGACTAAACCTATACAAGTAAAGCACAGACTGCATCATTCTTGAAGACGTATCTACAGTACTGCTCATATGTAAGATAGACTCAGAGTCTCTTCACATCTGGGGAAGGGGAAGAATCGGTGCATAAGGAATGGCTGTGTATCTCTGCGGAAGCATTGGCTGGAAGGATTCTGTCACCGTAACATACTGTGAATGAATATTGCACTCCAGCGTGGGTACATACTGGAACAATATGTTTTAAACAAATGACATGTTCATTTCCTCACTCTCTATATGTGATCCACTTAAAGAAGAAAATGCACACAGGCATTAAAACTGCCAAAACGCTGAGCCTTGTGACAGTGCTATTTCTGTGGTAGACCTAATTAAACCCTGGAATTTTCCAATATTTTCCCTGACATCATTTATGTTGTAATTAACACTTTTTACTGGTAAAGACTGTTGTTCTCAGGCGACGTCCTTCATCTTGTTGTGGTTATAACTACAAAACTGCAACAATAAAACCATAATTATGAGAATTTCTTAGCCACAAGTTTACACAAGAGACTGCTTTACATATGAGCAAAAAGAAAAGGTAATTAAATGCAGACGAGTATGAAGACTTGTGGAGTACAGACTAGTGTTTCTATCTCACTGGCATTTTAGTGTTATTTGCATGTGGCAAGCTATTTGATGATGGCATTATTGTAAACCTATAAAAATGTATATTTTGAGCAGATGGAGCAGCAAGCTACAACAGAGTGAATGACATAGAGTAGTCAGAGCGATATATAAATATTATGATGACATCTGGAAGTCTGTATAATTTATATAAACTGCCATAACAACTGCAAACCTATGAACTGATATACTGGCATATATGTATATGTATATGTATATATATATATATATATATATATATATATATATATATATATATATATATAGAGAGAGAGAGAGAGAGAGAGAGAGAGAGAGAATGCTTCTTGTATATAAAATGTTAGGTTAGATAATATAATATCCAATAGGTAATCTAAAATTTTATTACTTCCTTTTCTGAAATGGTTGTGTTTTTAAAGTCTATGTTTTATCTAACTTTATTTCTGTAGTAAACATTATAGAAAAACCAAACCCCATTTATAGGAATTCTCTCTGGAAATGGAACAAGGTGGGAACACATAAGAAAACCTGATGTTTTCACCTTACAGTTCATCCTGAAAAGTTAGGAGGAAAAAAAAAAGACATTGTTGTGGAATGATCTGATCAATTCTATTGATGGACTGAGATGAAAAATGCGGGGAACCATACCTCAGGTTGGCACAACTCACTGAAAGCAAATTCGCTGTGAATGATGATAGTTCATCATGAAAGAAATTAGTGCATGTTTGATTAGGACTCACCCTTCTGTTTGAATTCCAAAGGCTAATATATCCTGTCACGGTTACAGCTTCATCTAGAAGAGAGGAATTAAGCATAAAAGGTTCAGGAAAGAAAAAGAGTGATCACAGAGATGTCCTCTTCCTTTGATTTGTGACACTTTTAGGGCCAAGGGACAGAACAACAAAGAGGTGGCACAATCCTTTCTACAGATCACAAGAAAATATGCATTTTCTCCACCTGCAGAGCATATTGATAACTTATCTTAAACTTAAAGAATGTATCCATGAACGTCTCCAGATTTAGGGAGAGTTAATTATTTCTAGTTTTTTTAATGTATGGAACATATTAAAATTTTAAAGACTTTCACAGATTTAATTTTCTTATTTTATGTGTATGAACTTTCTGCCCGTCTGTACGTGTGTGGACCGCTTGCACGTGAGCTGCTGTGGTGGCCATAAGAGGGCACTAGGTCCCCGGGAACTGGACTTACACATAGATGGTTGTGAGCTCCCATGTGGTTGCTTGGAATTGAACCCTGGTCCTCTGGAAGGGTCATCTGTGCTTTTTACCTCTGAGTCATCTCTCCAGGCCCCTAATTGTCTTTATTTTTATAACAACTAAAGGAAAGGGATGAAAACTCCAGGTCCCAAGAGTCCATGCTTCACATGTACACTTTAGTATGCTTAAAATTAAGGTGTCCTTCATGAGGAAAATTATTCACCCCTCTAACTCTGATCTGCTGCAGGATGGTCTGTATGTTAAATCTGTTGCTCTGATTGGTCAATAAATAAAACACTGATTGGCCAGTGGCCAGGCAGGAGGAAGTATAGGCGGGACAAGGAGGAGAAGAATTCTGGGAAGTGGAAGGCTGAGTCAGAGAAACTGCCAGCCGCTACCATGACAAGCCGCATGTAAAGACGCCGGTAAGCCACAAGCCACGTGGCAAGGTATAGATTTATGGAAATGGATTAATTTAAGCTATAAGAACAGTTAGCAAGAAGCCTGCCACAGCCATACAGTTTGTAAGCAATATAAGTCTCTGTGTTTACTTGGTTGGGTCTGAGCAGCTGTGGGACTGGCGGGTGACAGAGATTTGTCCTGACTGTGGGCCAGGCAGGAAAACTCTAGCTGATCTGTTCTCCTTCCATCACAAGCCTGAATAATTCTTTTGAAGTTTTGAAAAACATTACAAACAGATCTTATGCAATAATTCCTTCACACATACAGCACCCTTCACCTAGACACCATATTCACCTGCCTTGCTCTATTTTTTCCTTAGAGCAATTACCACTGCCTGCATTTCCTCCCATGCTTGCTTATCTCTGTAAGAAGATAAGCTCTGTGAGGGTGACCAGCTCATCCTGGATCTCAGTAACACCTGGCACATGCTATTGATAATAACTATCATTTGAAGAGTGCTTCCCATCTCTTCACTCATCTATTTCATGGCCCGCTTCTTCATTTGAGATATGAGAAAGCCGAATCATTGAAAGGGTTGGTGATGTACCCACAACAACAAAGATGGAAAAGAGCAGATCCGATTCTAAAGGAAGAATCAGAGTCTGAACCTCAACCACTGTGTTGTAAATCCTTCAGATGTGCTTGAATCCGTAGGCAAGTGAATCCAACATTTTATTGTTTTAAGGCTGGTGTCCTAATGAGAAACACAAAAGTAGCTTGTGGGAGGTTGCATACAATCCACCATTAAGCCACTGCAGAACTAAAGGCAGGAATCCAGAAGCAAGCGCTGAAGCACACACCAGAGAAGAACGGTGCTTTACTGGTTTTCATGCTCTGTCTTGTTCAGCTACCTTTGTTAAAGAGTCCATGTCCACCTGCCTAGGGATGATACCTCCCACAGTGGCCTGGACCCTCGTGCATCAATTAGCAAAGAAGAAAATGTATCACCGACCCGGCCACAGGCACTTGAGGTGCCCTCATTCCAGGTTGATTCTAGGCCTCTGTCAAGTTGACAGCTAAGGCTAATGAGGACAGCTGGCACATAAAATAAACAGACTTTGATGAAAAGTCATTTTTGTCTATTATCCTCCTTCCAAGTTCTGAACCTTTCATATATGGGCTTAGCCAAAACTGTAGTAATTTTTAAAGTATGGAGAATGATACAAGTTTAATCAGATAAGCTATTTAAAGCTTTCCCCAACTACTTGGTAAAAGAAATCGTACAAATGACAGATTTAAGCTGTGTTCCCTTCACAATCTGATGTAAATGGTTGCTTTTGGTTTGGGGTTTTGGTTTTGGTTTTTTAATTAACCAACTTGTTAACTAAGGTCATGTTGGCCATTCTAGGGAAACAAGACATCCACTTAGTAGTTTAGACCTAGTGTTATATGTTGTAAGAGTTCAAATACATGAATTTCAAAACTGGAGAAATAATCGCCAATACAGCTAGCACACGGATCCTAGACTAGATAGAAGTTGAGAGTTTACATTGAACATTAGGCTTTTCATTAGTCAAAATAATAAATAAATAAATAATAAATTTCCAATATAGAACTACCTCCAATGACATGGCCATTTTTTCTGTTTGCTTGGTGTTGATGATTTAGAAATAGCAGGTGTCTGATATGTGTGCTACCCATTTACAAGTTTAAAATTAAGCATGTGCATGTGCACATGTGTGTGCATACACACACACACACACACACACACCACTTTATGTGAAATGAAAACCATTTTCTACCCCCATCACTAGCAGTACGAAGTTTTCAACACACATAGATTTCTCCTCTATATTTTATATATAATCTGTTTTCAGAAAGTTGCTTATCTGTTGCTGAACTACTGGCTGGCCAGAAACTGCCTTCTGTGTGGTATGCTTTTCTAGACTTCAGCTCTCATCTGATCTGCAGCCTGGAACAAGATGAAAAATGAACTGCAAAATATTTGAGATTTGGGACTACCTGGGGTTTTATTTATTCAGTTTATAGCCCTCACCCAAAGAAAGGCTTTAAGGACTGGAGTAATAAATAACCAACATTTTAAATAAAAAATACAGGATATGCCAGTTTCTTCTAAAATAAATCTTACCCTATACATTATGCCAATAACAAGGATTTCTGAAATGTCGATGCTTTAATATTTCAAGTGCTCAACCTATAGAAACTCTGATACACTGGAAAAGTTTTTTAAATGAAAGTTTAATATTTAATATGAACTTATGTATTCATTTTATAACCACTACTCACGGCTCATATCTCTAAAGGAACAGTAATATATTTATTTTCCATGTGAATAAATCACATGTAGTAAATTTGTACTACAGTTATCTATAACAGCACAACTATATTCCAAACTATATGTATGATAAAAAATAAAAACATTTTGCCAAGTGATAAGATAATCTTTTCAACCCTACCAACTGTTTAATGAAACATTTCATTGAAGGGACAAATAGACGTGATTCAGAGTGGCATTTCATAAGTTCTAAATAGATAGATTTTAGATATCTTTTTAGACTGAGATAACAGCACAATCTTTAATGACAGTTTATTCTTTTTTTTTTTTTTTTTTTTTTTTTGGTTTTTCGAGACAGGGTTTCTCTGTGTAGCTTTGCGCCTTTCCTGGGACTCACTTGGTAGCCCAGGCTGGCCTCGAACTCATAGAGATCCACCTGGCTCTGCCTCCGAGTGCTGGGATTAAAGGCATGCGCCACCACCGCCCAGCGACAGTTTATTCTTATCATTGGAGAAAGAAACATTTGATCGGAGCTAGAACAAACTTTCTCTGATGACGAGTCTTCTTTTGAGTCATAAACATCTTTTTTATGTATGCATAAAACATCTATTATAGTAATGTGAACAACCTGTGCTGGCTAGTTTTTACATCAACTTGGCACCAGCTAGAGTCCTTTGGGAAGAGGGACCCTCAATTGAGAAAATGCCCCCACCAGATTGGCCTGTCAGCAACTCTGTGATATATTTTCTTGAATGATGATTGATGTGAGTGAGCCCATTTCACAGATGCCACTCATGGACAGACAGTCAAGAATGATATAAGAAAGCAGGCTTAGAAAGCCAATAAGCAACACTCCTCCACGGCCTCTGCTTCAGTTCCTGCATTCAGCATCCTGTTTTGAATTTCTCTCTTGACTTCCCTCAGTGAGGTGGTGTTACCTGAGAGCTACAAGATGAAACAAACCCTTTCCTTCCAAAGTTGTTTTTTGTCCATGGTGTTTTATCACAGCAATAGAAATCCTGGCTAAGACAAACATCCAAAGTAAGAGAAGAGAGAGAGAGAGAGAGAGAGAGAGAGAGAGAGAGAGAGAGAGAGAGAGAGAGAGAGAGAACAAATATTTGGAAAAAACGTAAGGTATGTGTATGTTCTTGTGCATGTGTGTTAATTAAACCCTGAAGAGAACATAGAGTAGTGCTGAGTGTAAGTCATTGCTGACTGTTATGTGAAACTTAATGAAAACTTAATGAATAAGTCCCTGCTGAACTGGGGACTTCAGGAACCCAAATCGCCCTCTTAACTATTGTTCTAAGTCCAGGAAGGAGCACCCTAGAGTTGGAAGGCAAAGACTCAGAATATCATCCTAACTAAAAGCCCATAGCCCAAGCGTATAAGTTTCCAGCTATCGTCTTAGTTCAAGAACTGCACAAAGCAAGTTTCACCAGAATGATGAGACAGAAATGGGCTGGAGGTTTATTAGTTGGCACAGACACCTGTGATAGAAAATAATTACTTCAAAAGAAATTAAATGAGAAGAGAAGGCAGAGTCAAGACTGAGGATGGCATTGTTCAGTGATTTGCCTGATTTCAGGTAGGAAGCATTTCACATTGTCTATATACATTCGAAAATGCTAGACAAAGGGAAATTGAAGCTACTGGAGATGCTAGAGATTACAGGCTAACAAAGATCCTAGGAAAGCTGAGATGAAGTAAAATCAAGAGTATACTCATTAAATGAAAGAAAAATAATCCTTTTTATAAAATAGGAGAAAAGTCTTATATAAGGAACATTGAAGGATAGGTCAACAGGTTTTTGACTCAGGACATGTTTTTATACTCAGATAAAAGGTGAGGCCATTTGCTAGGAGAGCAGTATGTAGAAATCAAACTTAGTAGAAAATGTTAAGAATAATTGCAGAAAGAAACAAGATGGGACATGGCAGGAAGGCAATAAGGAGTAATAAAGATTTAGCAAATAATATTGGATAAAATGTTTTCATCATGCATATAAATTTTGGCATAGTTTTTGTCTATTAGACACAAGCCTAGATATACCTGGGAATAGTGAAGAATTACCTTCTGTGCCTTTTTGTCTTTGACACATTACTTTAACTGCTAATTGGTATGGGAGGACCCAGGCCACTATGGGTGGTGCCATTCCTGGGCAGGTGGGCCTGAGCTATATAAGAAAGGTGTCTGAGCAAGCCAAGGGAAGCAAGTCAGTAAGCAGCACTCTTCCAAGGGTTGTGCTCCATTTCTGCCTCCATGTTCCCGCCTTGAGTTCCTGTCCTGAATTCCCTGTGTGATTGACTATGGCCTGGAAGCTACAGGGTGAAGTAAATTCTTTCCCCCTCGTGTTGCTTTTGGTCAGAGTTTAATCACAGAAATAGAAACCTAAGAAGAGAAATTACCCATGTGTTACCATAGAATAGGTACTGCAAAGCGCCCTTTGAGAGAATGCATTGATGCTGGTCTAGACTTACCACATATGGACCAGCAGCTTGCATCTTTTCGACGTGCTATGATACCAGTAGAGACTAAGAGCTAAAATTCAGCCACCTACCTACAAAAAGCCTTTCAGTTTTCAGAATTTTCTCTTAAATTCTTTTAGAAATTGCAAATCAGCTAGTAAGCTGAGGACAAAGGCTTGGGGAAGGGGAAATGATCTGTCACAGAAAATTAGTCTCTAGGGATAATGACCAGAGTGGCTTCCAAATGAAGTTTGGACCTGTAGACCTTGACAATGAACAAACAGTACTGTAGTCTGATTGGGATTGCCCAGTTTCTTTCTTTCTTTTTTTTGAAAAAGATTTATTTATTTGTTATGTATACAGCATGTATGACTGCAGGCCAGAAGAGGACACCAGATCTCATTACAGATGGTTGTGAGCCACCATGTGGTTGCTGGGAATTGAACTCAGGACCTCTGGAAGATCAGTCAGTGCTCTTAACCTCTGAGCCATCTCTCCAGCCCCCGCCCAGTTTCTTTAATGTTTGCAGTTGTAAGGATCTGACTATCTATCTCAGAAACTACTCAATAAACATCATCCTGAGAAGTATTTCTATGTAGCTTAGAATTATTTCCCCCCAGTTTCCCTTATGAGTTACCTCTATTAAAATCATGGGTATATTTGCCCTTGGATTTCTTCTACCATATAGAAGCTTCTAAATTCATCCATCCCTCTGTGTGCTCTGTGTGCTCTGCATGCATGTGTGTGTGTGTGTGTGTGTGTGTGTGTGTGTGTGTGTGTGTGTGTGTGTGTGTGTGGTGTGTTTGTGTATGTGTGTGGTGTGTGTGTGTGTGTGTGTTGTGTTGTGTTTCCTTCACATAAGCTACAAGGCACAATGCATTGATTTTGCTGGCTGAAAGGTACTGTGCCCTCAATAGTAATGATAACTTGCCATTTTTATGAAATCTGACCTCCACAGTGCAGCAACAGGACTTCTAGAAAAGATCAATGTGCTATCTCAGAAAAAAATACCTAACACCATTAAAACCAAAGTTGATGAAGGTCATTCTGTCTTCTAAGGCTCTATTAAACTCTTTCCAGTCACCAGTGGTAAAGGCAGAAGGACCAACACTGTTATTTCACAGTGACCTTGGAGGGACCTGTTCATTTAGCAGAACGCTGCAAAAATTGGACTACACATAGAGTGTGTGAAGAACAAATGTGCTTTGCATAAATAAAATGGGAAGATCACAGAAAAGAGGCCTGAGAGATTTGAGGATGAGACAAAGTGCTTGAGCAGGAATAAAAGAAGACTAATTTATGGCCTCTGAGTCCTTGTAGTGCAAGGGGTGAGAACATCTGTAAGACATGATTAAAATCCAGGGCAGTGGACTGGAAGACAGACCTAAGAGTCAAGGTGGGTCACGCCCTGTTAAAACTCTACAAGTCACATGTATTCCAGGAGGGTTTTCCTGCAGTACTAAAATAGTGAACTCAGCCCATTATAATCAAGTGTTACAGGACAGGATGGATTCAAATGATGTCCAGGTTAGAACTTGGTAAGTTTCACAAATGTTTACCTAAGTTTAAACAACAATACCTTGCTGACATTGTATTTCACACTTTAGTATTTATCAGTCATTGGACTATGTGTCAAAAATATAAGTGGGTGTGTATCATTTTCATCTCCACTTAACAAAGGTAGCTCTTCATATGAGTAGCTTTCAATTCTGCAAGTAAAAATCTGAAGCTGGGACCTTTTAAAACACATGTTTATTTAGATCATAATTCTGGAGATTCAAAAAAAGAGCACGATGTTAGCTCTACCGTGGTGAGGCCTTGTGGCTGTGTCATGTGGAAGAAGACCATTTTAAGGAAGAGTCTATGTGGGGAAACAGTTCCCATCACAAGAAAGGAAGGCAAAGAAAGGTGAGGGGTGAGGCTTTCTCCTTTTATAACAATGCTCTTTCCAGAATCCCCTAAGATCTGCCCGATTCTCTTCCAGAGCCATGCTCCCCAGCCACTTAGGAATCTCCAATTAGGTTCTGTTCCAAAAGGTCTCTCAGCATCCAGGGTTGTCTCACTGGGGAACAAGTTCTCAACACAGGGACCTTAGTGCAACGAGACCACCTCTGAACCACAGTGGCCCTAGGCTCAGCTTTAACCATGTGGTCTGTGCCATAGGTCTCTTTGCAGTGTGCATTAAAAAACATTGAGTTGTCAAAAATTATATGTTCATAGGTGTGTAGATTAATGTCAGGGTCTTCAATTCGATTCCATTGGTCCACATGTCGGTTTTTATGCCAGTACCAAGCTGTTTTTATTACTGTAGCTCTATAGTAGAGCTTGAGGTCAGGGATCGTGGTGCCTCCAGAGGTTGTTTTATTGTACAGGTTTCTTTTGGCTATCCTGGGTTTTTTGTTTTTCCATATGAAGTTGAATATTATTCTTTCCAGGTCTGTGAAGAATTGTGTTGGTATTTTGATGGGGATTGCATTGAATCTGTAGATTGCTTTTGGTAAGATTGCCATTTTTACTATGTTAATCCTGCCTATCCATGAGCATGGGAGATCTTTCTATTTTCTGACATCTTCTTCAATTTCCTTTTTCAGGGACTTAAAGTTCTTGTCATATAGGTCCTTCACTTGCTTGGTTAGTGTTACCCCAAGGTATTTTATGTCATTTGTGACTACTGTAAAGTGTGATGTATCTCTGATTTCCTTCTCAGCCTGTTTGTCAATTGTATATAGGAGGGCTACTGATTTTTTTGAGTTGATCTTGTATCCTCCTATGTTGCTCTACTGGCAGTGGTTGAGAGACAGCCAGAACTGACCTACTCTGGTGATAGGATGGCCAAACACTCTAATTGTCGTGCTAGAAACCCCATCCAATGACTGAGGGGACTGGATGCAGAGATCCACAGCCAGGCCCCAGGTGGAGCTCCAGGAGTCCAATTGGTGAGAAAGAGGAGGGTTTGTATGAGCAAGAATTGTTGAGACCAAGATTGGAAAAAGCACAGGGACAAATAGCCAAATGAATGGAAACACATGAACTATGAACCAATAGCTGAGGAGCCCCCAACTGGATCAGGCCCTCTGAATAGGTGAGACAGTTGATTGGCTTGATCTGTTTGGGAGGCATCCAGGTAGTGGGACCGGGTCCTGTGCTCAGTGCATGAGTTGGCTGTTTGGAACCTGGGGCTTATGCAGGGATGCTTGGCTCAGCCTGGGAGGAGGGGACTGGACCTGCCTGGACTGAGTCTACCAGGTTGGTCTCAATCCTCAGGGGAATTGGTCTTTATATAGTAGTAAAATGTTCCTAATATATAAATGGATACACTGATTCAAGAAAAATAACAATGAAACTACCAAAGTTAATATTCACAAAGCTGGAGTGAACTACCATGAAGTGAATATGGAAACAAAAAAGACTTCAATGAGTCAAAATAACCTTGAATTAGAGGAAATTTAATAAGAAGGCCTTCTGACACCTGATGTCAAGACTTATTGCCAGAGAGAAGAACCAGTAGACAGGATGATGGCATTAAAATGTTCACATAGACTAAGAAACAGTGTAGAGGCTCCAGAAGTAAGCACATGCATTTCCAGCTAATTCTCCACAAGGATGCTAAATACACACATTGAAAAAGGTGCAGCCTCTTCAACAAATAGTTCTGGGGACCAGTCACTCTGATGAGATTGGAACTTGACCCCTGGCTCTGAGTCTGTTTAGATGCTAAAAATGGATCAAAGGTCTAAACGGAAAAAAGGGGACCGGGTCTTGTACTTAGTGCATGAGTTGGCTGTTTGAAACCTGGGGCTTATACAGGGACACTTGGCTCAGCCTAGGAGGAGGGGACTGGACCTGCCTGGACTGAATCTACCAGGTTGAACTCAATCCTCAGGGGAGTCTTTGCCCTGGAGGAGATGGGAATGGGGGGTGGGCTGAGGGGAGGCGGGAGGCAGGGGGAAGGGGAGGACGAGGGAACAAGGGAATCCATGTCTGATATGTAAAATTAAATTAAATTAAATGTTTTATAAGTTAAAAAAGAAAAAGAAAACACTGAGTTGTTCCTGGCACATGGCTAATATAAATGGAAGTACCTACATTGTATGCCTCTTACACACTGATCAATATTGCTCATTGATGGACACTGTTATAGTTTACTAGAAATACAGAAAACAAACTAATTCCAAACTAGTTGGCATTACAGTATATTTCATCAATGTACATGATGTTGATCAGCAGACTTAAGGTGAACTTTAAATGTTTTTGTTTGTTGGGTTGGTTTTTTGGGTTTTTCAAGACAGGATTTCTCTGTGTAGCTTTGTGCCTTTCCTAGAACTCACTCTGTATCCAGATTTGGTATTAACATTTGTATTTTGTACAGAAAATAAAGGAGTAAGAATTTATATGAAGCCAAACAGTGGTGGCACACACCTGTAAGCCCAGCACTTGGGAAGAAGAGGCAAGCAGATCTCAATGAGTTCAAGGCCAGTCTGGTCTACAAAATGAATACCAGAGCAGACAGAACTGTTACACAGAGAAACCCTATCTTGAAAGAAAACCAAAGGGGGGGGGATTTATAAGAAAATGTCAAAATTTATAAATTAAAATATATCTTGAAATCAATTATTTAGTGATCAAAAATAATTTTAAATTGTCTTTCATTGAAAACTGACAAAGCATGACAGATGAACTTTACCATTATTTTCTTTAATATGGTTACTACTTACTCAAATTATATTATTGTGACATATTTAAACTGATAAATTATCTTTAGCATTGAACTTAAGGATGTTGGGAAAGTCCAAAAATATAAACGTGGTACTAGGCAAAGTTTTTAGGGGAAAAAAGGAAAATTAATTTTTAAAGCAAAAATTACAATTTGCTGTGTTTTTTTCTAATTTCTCTAAGGTCCAGATTCTCATTTTAACTCACTATTGAATTAGGGAATGATGGAGGTCTCCTGTGTCCAAAGTTGTACACTTAATAGGAAAACGCTGTTCAGAATCTCCCAGTGAATAGCCCTAATTTCCATGACTAAATTAACATTTGTGATAGCCCATCAACTTTTCAAAGATCATACTTCTGTTTAATGTGTATTACTTTCAAGCAGCAGGTAGTGTCCTGGGGTTTCCCCATTTTTCTATAACACATGAATTAATACCAAAGTATACACAAAGGGACAGTATGAAACCATCATATAACTATTTATTTAGGAGAAATTAACTCATTTTGAAGTGAAAATGAAGTCGTATGCTGATAAAGGGGACAAAAGCATTAAGTCAATATTTGAAGAGGGAGGGGAGTGCCAACTGCCAATTTGCTAATCAGTGTGCCTAGATGTCCAAGCCGACTGTCTTTCACTGAGCGTGCATTTCATTCTCTGTTTATTAAATTTCAGATGGCTTAGTAAAACTGCCAACAAGAGGACTAATTGGTGCCAATTACAGGGTTTTCCTCAGAGGAATTGGAATGAGCCTGCACGATCATTCCACACACGTGACTCATCGTCCATCCCTCCATTTAATGAGGGATGATCAGCCACCTTGATGCTGTTCTACATAAAAACACAATCTCTGATTTGTCTTAATGATATTTGATCTGAAATTGGATCAATATCCTTTATTACTGGCACTGAGATAGTAGATTTCCCAGAATTAGAATTTGATGTCAATATTCTCAATATTACCATCTCCGTAAGGATACAGCATATAGATTCATAAGAAACAAGAATACTATTTTTGAAATCTTACTGAAATGCTATTCTTGACAGTCTTTTTTTAGAAACTGCAAAAATAACACAAGCTGTCTGCTGTAGCACACATGTCTAAATTGGCATTGCCTAAAAGCTTTGCTTCAGTCTGATTCTGAATGACATGTGCTATTTATAATACTGTTATTTTAATGTAAATAACTGCTCATATTCCTCAAATTGAGTGGTCTGCTGCCTCAGAACTCAACTGAAATGGTATCTCCTCTTTAAAACTTCTAGACCTCTTTGCATAATCATAATAATTTATTCTTATTGGTGTGGAATTACTTCATTGCTAAAAGAAAGTTGTGTCCTTCATAGCCTATATTTAAATAGTGGGATTATGTGTTGTGGAATATTATGTTAAGATGTGTCACTTTTGTTTATGCTGTGGAACATTTGTTTTAATGATGCAAAGATGTGTTGCATTCATTTATGTTGCCTTTGTTTAACTCTGTGCCTGTCTAAAACACCTGATGGTCTAATAAAGAGCTGAACGGCCAATAGCAAGGCAGGAGAAATGACAGGTGGGGCTGGCAGGCAGAGAGAATAAATAGAAGGAGAAATCTGAAAGAAGAAAAAAGAAGGAGCAAGAGAACAAGGAGAGAAGAATGCCAGGGGCCAGCCACCCAGTAAGGGTGAAAGTAAGATATACAGAAGTAAGAAAAGGAAAAAGCCCAGAAGCAAAAGGTAAATGGGATAATTTAAAGTTAAGAAAAGCTAGCAAGAAATTAGTCAAACTAAAACCAGGCATTTAAAATTAAGAACAAGCCTCTGTGTGTAATTTATTTGGGAGCTAGGTGGCGAGCCTCCCAAAAGAGCAAAAATAACCAACAATTATGCGTTAGAAAATTTCAAAGAGTAAAGGCTCAAGTCTGTCATTTAGTGGAGTGCAGACCATAGCAGGCATTGTAACGTGTTTCATATGCATTGTCTAATGAGTCCGCGGAGCAACTGTATCTTGTCCATCTCTCCTCAGGAATCAGGAAGTGGAAACTAACTCTTTGGTAACATCATCATGCAGAGGGGTAAAAGTCTAGAAATGAGCAGTGACCTGGAAGGGATGACAAGTAGCTGTGGAGCATAAAGGGTAGGTACTTCAACTCTGTGTGCAAGTATTTTTAACATGAATTAAAAGAATTGTGTAAACCCTCCTCTTTCTTGCCAATTAGACTCCCGGCACTCCACTTGGGGCCGAGCCATGGATGTCTGCATCCAGATTCCTCAGTTCTTGGATGGGGTTTCTGGCACAACTATTAGGGTGTTTGGCCATCCCATCACCAGAGTAGGTCAGACCCGGCTGTCTCTCGACCATTGCCAGCAGTCTTTTGTGGGGGTATCTTTGTGGATTTCTGTGGGCCTCTTTAGCACTTTGTTTCTTCCTTTTCTCATGTGGTCTTCATTTACCATGGTCTCCTATTCCTTGTTCTCCCTCTCTGTTCTTGATCCAGCTGGGATCTCCCGCTCTCTTTCCCTCGACCCTCACCCTTCATTGCTCCCACTCATGTCCAGGTTGTTCATGAAGATCTCAGCCATTTCTCCATCATTGGGCAATCCTCGTGTCTTTCTTGGGGTCCTGTTTTCCAGTAGCCTCACTGGTGATGTGAGTAGCAGTCCAGTCATCCTTGTTCCACATCTAGTATCCTCCTATGAGTGAGTACATATCATATTTGTCTTTCTGAGTCTGGGTTACCTCACTCAGGATGATTTTTTTCTAGATCCATCCATTTGCCTGCAAACCTCATGATGTCATTGTTTTTCTCTGCTAAGTAGTATTCCATTGTGTATATGTGCCACAATTTATTTATCCATTCTTCAGTTGAAGGGCATCTAGGTTGTTTCCAGGTTTTGGCTATTACAAACAATGCTGATATGAACATAGGTGAGCAAGCGCTCTTGTGGTATGATTGAGCATTTCTTGGGTATATGCCCAAGAGTGGTATAGCTGGATCTTGGGGGAGATTGATTCCCAATTTTCTAAGAAAGCACCATATTGATTTCCAAAGTGGTTGTACAAGCTTGCATTCCCACCAGCAGTGGAGGAGAGTTCCCCTAGTTCCACATCCTCTCCAGCATAAGCTGTCTTCAGGATGCAGACATCCATGGCTCGGCCCCGACTGGAGTGCCAGGAGTCTAATTAGCGAGAAAGAGGAGGGTTTATATGAGCGAGAATTGTTGAAACCAAGGTTGGATAAAGCACAGGGACAAATAGCCAAATGAATGGAAACACATGAACTATGAACCAAAGGCTTAGGGGCCCCCAACTGGATCAGGCCCTCTGAATAGGTGAGACAGTTGATTGGCTTGATCTGTTTGGGAGGCATCTAGGCAGTGGTACCAGGTCCTGGGCTCAGTCCATGAGTTGGCTGTTTGAAACCTGGGGCTTATGCAGGGACACTTGGCTCAGTCTGGAAGGAGGGGACTGGACCTGCCTGGAATGAGTCTACCAGGTCAATCTCAGTCCTCAGGGGAGGCTTTGCCCTGGAGGAGGTGGGAATGGGGGATGTGCTGGGGGAAAGGGGGGGGGCAGGAAGGGGGAGAACAAGGGAATCTGTGGCTGTTATGTAGAACTGAATGGTATTGTAAAATAAAATTAAATTAAATTAAAAAAAAAAAGAATTGTGTGGTTAAGTGAATATAAATAGATGCAACAAGTACATTGGGTCTCTCCTTTCTACTTAAAAATATGTAGAAACCCAAACCTTCTAATTGTGTGCCTATATCCAAGTATGTGACTTTTACTTCAAATACCTTTCCAGAGAATATAATGTGTACAATGAATACTAGTCAAGGCAAAAAAAAAAAAAAGTGAAAAAGTAGACTAAATTTCCAACATTTGATGTAGGGAAAAGCCTGTGCATGCAACATGCTGATGTGACGTGATGACCTGAGAGTCTGGTAGGAAAATCACTGGCTAGATTGGCCTGACAAATATGTCCATCACTCTTCCCTCAATAGACTAGTTTCTGTAGCAGGAATCTTAAAAGTTCTTAATAAAAACAAACCCAGAGCCAGATATTGGGGTGAATGCTGGAAGATCAGAGAAACAGAACAAGCCATAGCCATGTCACATGGCCAACTTCTCAGCTGATCCTGTTTCCTCAGACTGGAAGCCTCTGTGTCCTTATCCAAATGACACTCAGCTGAACTGCTGCTCAAAGCCTAAAAGCTTAACCAGCCTAGCTCCTGGCTTTTATGCCTTATATACATTTCTGCTTTCTGCCCTCACTTCCTGGGATTAAAGGCGTGTGTCACCATGCCTGGCTGTATCCTTGAACACACCGAGATCCAGGTTGATCTCTGCCTCTGGAATGCTAGGATTAAAGGTGTGAGTGTCACCATTTTCTAGCCTCTGTATCTAGTGGCTGTTCTGTTCTTTGACCCCAGGTAAGTTTATTAGGGTGCACAATATTTTGAGGAACACAATACCAACACAAGTTTCTTTTCCTTTTACTCATTGAACATTGTGTCTCTCCAGGCTAATATTTATATTTTAATGTACAGAATAAACTCTTCCCCCAATAACACTGTTTGAATTCTCTTACTATACTGAGCATCACATAACCTAAAATTTCTCTAAAGTAAACTTTAATCCACAAATTCAAAAGGTGCACTATAGAAACAATGACTGGCATTTTATTTCCAAAAGAACTGACTTCGAATGATCATTGCACACTTAGAAACTTGATAGATACTACTCTTTTTCATGTTCCAAAAATTGTTTTTTGTTTTTTGTAAATTTAAACTCTTGAAACTATACTTAAAGAGTATTTATATGCCTATAGATGTATTAGGAAGGAAATTGGGTAAACTTCACTCTATATTCGCCTGCATGAGAGAGCTGCAAAATATCTGCACAATGAAATAGCTAAGTCCATAGTATCTGTCACGGAAAGTAGTACACAAAGAAAATGAGCAAACAGACAAAATATTGAGGAAGAACGACTACACACTTTACCTAATTCCATGATGTTGCAAAATAACCCAGTGAAAAATTAAATGTTTTGGAAACTTAGACCAGCCATTTGAGAATTCACCTGCTACATTGATTTTTACAGATTTACATCTGTCACAATGACAACAAATTCCAATCTAAATATAAGCCCATGTCTTTGACTTAATTCAAGTTTCACTAATTTTGTTTACAATATATCACCTACTATATTTTGTGTTTCTTTTGGGTATATCTGTGATTACCTCTTATGCCCATCTTGCTATACATATATCTCTACCTTAGAAGCAATGTTTGTTTTTTGTTTGTTTGTTTTCTAAGAACCCTGATATAAAGTGGACCAAATGGGAAGATTGCAGAAACACAAAAGTATGTATTTAACAAGAGTCTCCTGAAGTCTGTTAAACCTTTCTAGGAATCTGGGGATGATTTTTCTCATTAATTAAGGTAAAATATGGAAATCTGCTAAGGGATTTCAAGAGCTATGCTAATGAAGCCATGAAAACTTCTGATATCTTCTCAGATAAGGAAAATATTGTTATGGTTTTATTTTTCTTTTGTGTCATTTTATACAACCATGGTCAGCCATGGGCAAGTGAATTAACAAAAGGCATGAGTGAAGCTCGCGCTTAACAGAGGAAAAAGAATTTAATTTTGCAAAGGCTTTTTAAAAAAAACTAGGAAGCATCACATCCGAGTTGAAGACAGTGATATTTCCCTAAGCTTATTTTCTGAAGTTCAGTGTAGAACAGACATTGTACATTGTACCCTGCAGCCCCCGCCCCAAAGAAAAATGTTAAAAAATGTCCACAGAGAAAGAAGCCCAACATGCTGGTATCTCATCTTTAGCTGTGTATATTTATACACTGGGAATTTGACATAAAGGAGAGTTTTCAGTGTTGCAGTAGAACATCATTTTAAATGTCAGACATACCCTTGGAGGATTTGGTTCAGCACAGAGTAGTCTGTGTACTGCTATACACTGAGAAGTGTTCATTAATGAGATGCAGAAAACATAAGAAACGAATGTAGGTGCTTAGAAGATCAGCTGGTGTTGTCAGAGGTAGAGGGAATAACTCTGATTCATATGATATAGAAAATGAACTAACAATGCTGGAGTGAGAACAATACTAGTCCGTCAGTATTAGTTTAAAATATTCACCAACTTTGGTATTATAGACTTATATCTCAGGATTTCACAAAAGAAGCTTTGCTTTTGAACAACTGCAACAGAAAGTAATATGTGTGCCAATAAGTATATAAGGTCTGCAATAACCTCCCTCAACTGGCTAAATTGGTAAAAATATTTGTTAGCTTAAAGAGGGGAAAGAAATACGGTGATTGCATGACATACTACAGGAATTTGAAAGCTATTAATTTAAATATCACAAATAGGAATGAACCAAATGAATTGAGTGACCATTGAACACACATTACAAAATGAACAAATTAATATTTGAAAGCACACCCAACACCAATATTCACCTATCGTGACCCCCTAATCCTAATTTATAAACATGTAAGTTGTCTATACTTATTTTTTTCCCGAAATATTTTTATGACATCTAGTATCCCAGTCTCATGAAAATATCAATTAAAACCCTGAGAATGCAGATTAGCTCCAGGGAATGTGTTCATCAGACATGAGGCTTAGTATGACAATATCATGTTCTAGGAACATCAAAAATATTGGTTTCAATCTTTTCATTTCTGATAGAGAAATGCCTAAAACATATGCATTGGATCAAATAATTTTGGGTTTTATAAGCCTGGTGCCAAAGATGCTTAACAGGAAGTAACAGATTTAGATTATTGAGAACATAATTGACAAAAGGACTTATAAACCCACTATAGTTTTCCACAGTTACATGAAAACAAGTAAAGAAAAAAAATCTTTTTTTTTTTTTCAAGACAGGGTTTCTCTGTGTAGCTTTGCATCTTTCCTGAAACTCACTCTGTAGTCCAGGCTGGCCTTGAACTCACAGAGATCCACCTGCCTCTGCCTCCCTGAGTGCTGGGATTAAAGGCATGCGCTACCAACGCCCAAGAAAAAAAATCTTTATCTAAAACAAGTCTTCCTGTTTTTTTTTAAAAAAAGAAAGCTCTAGAACAATTTAATCCATCTTATATGGATTCAGTAGCTAGGTGGCACACATTTGCAGTTATACAAACACAAACAAATAGACGTGAATGCATTGTCACAGGAGACAACTTCCTTAGCAGAACGCCCAGAGTGCAGGTGCTAAGATCAACAATTAACAAATGGGACCTCCTGCAACTGAAAAGCTTTTGTAAGGCAAAGGACATAGTCAGCAGGAAAAAACAGCAGCCCACAGAATGGGAGAGGCTTCTAGCAACTCCACACCAGACAGAGAGCTAACATCTGAAATATATAAAGAACTCAAGAAACTAGACATCAACAAACCAAATAATCCAGTTATAAATGGTGTACAGATCTAAAGAGAATTCTCAATAGAGGAATCTCAAATGGCTGAGAAACACTTTAAAAAATGTTCAACATCCTTAGCCATTAGGGAACTGCAAATCAAAATGACTTTGAGATTCCATCTTACACCTGTCTGACTGACTAAGATCAATAACCCAAGTGACAGCTCATGCTAGGAAGGATGTGGAGCAAGGTGTGAATGCAAACTTGTAAACTGTAAGACCATCATGGAAATCAATATAGAGGTTCCTCCGGAAGTTGGAAATTGATTTACCTCAAGACCCAGCTGTACCACTCTTGGGCATATACCCAAAAGATGCTCTATCATACCACAAGGACACTTGCTCAACTATGTTCATAGTTGCTTTATTCATAATATCCAGGAACTGGAAACAACCTAGATGTCTGTTAACCAAAGAATAGATAAGGAAAATGTGGTATATTTACACAGTGGAGTATTTTTCTGCTGTTTAAAGAAAGGAAGGAAGGAAGCAAGCAAGGAAGGAATGAACGAAGCAATGAAGGGAAGAAAAGATAGATAAGAAAGGAAAAGAAGAGAAAAGGAAAAAAATAGCATCATGAAATTTGCAGGCAAATGGGTGGAACTAGGGGGAAAAAGTCATCCCAAGGGTCACAACTCAGACCCAGAAAAACAAACATAATTGGTGCCTAGCCCAGTCATCATCAGAGAAGCTTCCTCCATCAGTAGATGGCAGAAGACACAGAGACCCACAGACAAATGTTAGGCTGAGAGAGCCTAAAGCAAAGATTTCCATCAGGTCCCTCCCCTTAGATCTCAGGAAACCCAGTAGAAGAGGAGGAGAAATTGTAGGAGCCAGAGAGGTCTAGTACACTAGGAAACCATGACCCACAGAATCAACTAAGCAGGCCTCATAGAACCTGAAGTAGCAATCATGGAGCCTGCATGGGTCTACACTAGGTTCTCCGCATATGTGTTATGGTTGTTTAGCTTGGGGATTTTGTGGGACTCTCTCTTAGTTAGTATTTCTGTTTCTTTGACGAAACACCATGACCAAAAGGCATGCTGAGGTGGAAAGGGTTTATTAGGCTTACACTTCAGCATTGTTGTTCATCACTGAAGGAAATCAGGACAGGAACTCTAACAAGGCAGGATCCTGGAGGCAGGAGCTGATGCAGAGGCCATGAAGGGATGTTTAGTGGCTTGCTTCCCATGGCTTACTCAGCCTGCTTTCTTACAGAACCCAGGACCATCAGTCTAGGGATGGCACCACCCACCATGGGCTGGACCCTCCCCAATTGATCACTAGTTGAGAAAAAGCCTTACATTTGGATCCCATGGAGGCATTGCCTCAGCTGAGGCTCCTTCCTCTCTGGTGACTATAGCTTGTGTCAAGTTGACACGCAAAACCAGCCAGTCCATCTGACCCCTTGTCAAGTTGGCACACAAATCCATCACTGTTAAGCCACAACCCTTCATTTCTTATTCATCCCCATGGTCTTAAATAACTTTAAAAATCCACAGTCTTTACAAATTCAAACACATTAAAATTTCAGTTTCTTTAAAATAATTAATCTCTTTAAAAAATCCAAAGTCTTAAAAAAAAGTCTCTCAACTGTGGGCTGTAACATGAATTGCTAAACGGTCTTATTAATAAAAAAAATAAAAGAGCCAGATATTGGGGTGAAAGCTGAAAAATCAGAGAAACAAAACAAGCCAGCCACATTCTTACCTCTATGAAATCCTCAGCCTCAAGAGAGACTTCCTGTTTACTCACACCTTATATACCTTTTTGTGCCCTGCCATCTTCCTTCCTTCCTAGTGCTGGGATTAAAGGTGTGTGCCATCATGCTTGGCTCTGTTCTCAATGTGGCCTTGAACTCAGAGAGATCCATCCGGATAATCTCTGCCTCCTGAATGCTAGAATTAAAGGCATATGCTATGACTGTCTCACCACAGTGGCCTCCAGTAAAATACTTTATTTCAAGAGGGAAAAATTACGGCACAGTCACAACCAAAGCAAAACAAAATTCCAACTGTCAAAAATCTGGGATCTACTCACAATCTTCTGGAATCCTCCAAAGGGCTTGGGTCACTTCTCTGGCTCTGCCCTCTGCAGTATACACAGCTTGTCTTCTAGGCTTCAGCTGGCTCCACTTCACTGCTGCTGCTGTTCTTGGTGGCCATCCTATGGTACTGGTGTTAGAATTCTGCCCTTACTCCAGCTGCTTTACCTGGAGACAGGAACTGATACAGAAGCCATGGAGGGATGTTGTAGAATATTATTTTAAGGTGTGTTACTTTTGTTTATGTTGCATTTGTTTAACTCTGTGAAGCTGTGTTACTTTGCCTGTCTAAAACACCTGATGATCTAATAAAGAACTGAACAGCCAATAATAGCAAGGCAGGAGAAAGGATAGGTGGGGCGGTCAGGCAAAGAGAATATATGGAAGGAGAAATCTGGGAAGGAGAGAAGAATGAGCAAGAGAAGGAGGAGGACTTCAGGGCCCAGACATGCAGCCACTCAGCCAGCCACAGAGTAAGAGTAAGATTGCAGAAGAGAATGGGAAAAGCCCAGAGGCAATACATGGATAGGATAATTTAAGTTAAGGAAAGCTGGCAAGAAACAAGCCAAGTTAAGGCCAGGCATTTAAAATTAGGAATAAGCTCCATGTGTGATTTATTTGGGAGGTGGGTGGAGGACCCTTCAAAACAGCAAAAACAAACAACAACAGAAGGATGCTGCTTACTAGCTTGCTGCCCATGGCTTGCTTACTCAGCCTATCTTCTTACAGAATCCAGAACCCAAAGCCCATGGTACTACCCACCATGGGCTGGGCCCTCCCTCACTGATCACTAAATGAGAAAATGTCCTACAACTGGATCTCAAGGAGGCATTTCCTCAACTGAGGCTCCTTCCTCTCTGATGACTCTAGCTTGTGTCAAGTTGACACACAAAATCACCCAGTACAGACTCCTAACAGTGGGGGTGGGCATGTCTCGGACTCTTTTGCCTGCTCTTGTGCCTAGGATTATTGCATCTTGTTATGCCGTGTTCAGTTGATATCTCTGGGAGCACTGCTCTTTTCTGAAGGGAAATGGAGGAGTCGTGGATATGAGGGAGATAGGGTGGGGTGTAGGGATGGGGGGTGGAGGGGAATGGGAGGAGCGGAGGGTGGGGAAACTGTGATTCAGGATGTATTGTATAAGAGTAGAATGAAACGGGGGAAAAAAGGAAAAACAAGTTTTTTTCTGATTTTACAAAAAAAAAAAAAATGAAAAGCTCTAGAAAGATTTAACCAATCATATGGATTCAAAGAATAGGAGACACACGTTGATACACATACACAGTCACACAAACACACAGTGACACACATACATATATCCACAGTCACAGAACTGCACACAAACATAGACACACAGGCACATAGACATGCGCCGCAGAACACCTCACTGGATGTTTCAGAAGCCAAAGACCATATGCCTCTGTTGAGCATTTTTGTTTGGCTTCCAAGAGCTGGGGCAGGAAGTCTGAGAGTCTCTCTAGCATTCCTTCCATTTCACTTTTATTCTGTTAATTCATAATGTGATTGAAACCTGTAGTTGAAAAGGAAATTAAAAGGGTACCCTATTCACGCTCTCTAGGTGTGTGCACACCACTTGAAACCAATTTGGTGTCAACAGAAATGCTAATTATCCTGGGGTCACCACCTTTTGTGATGCCTTTCAAAGTAAAAAGGAGGCGTGGCTTGGCTCGCAGCAGGTTGAAGTAGCCCTTTAATTGACAATTTTTGTATTCAGCGGTTCAGTTGGCTGGAGAGGTTAAATTGCATTTGATCTTCTTCATAAAGGGTAACGGGTGCTCCATGATGGGTATCATTCACGCACTTTGAAAGCAAACACCTAACGATTCTCTGCTTTGAACTCCAGAGCGAGACAACTAAGTGGCAAATAAAAGAAATGGTCTCTGGTGAAGATTGCATTTTGTTTTTAATGAGTGACTCTCACTTCCCACTTTCCAGATGATGTAGAGGAACGGGTTGTAGAGCACTCCCGAAGTCTAGAAGGCTGTGCATCTGTCCCCAGCCCATCTGTATTCTAATTCCGAATACTCGGTTTGTAAAACATGTCACAACTTTCCTTGAGCTAAAATACTGACAAACTCTTCATACGTCCACATCATACAACAAACGAAAGCTGGTGACTAAATCCCACTTACCATGAATTGTAGAAGCAGACGACAAACAGTTGATAAAAATACTCTGGTAACAATTTCAAAAGCTGAACGGGAAGGGTGTTGGGAGCAGAAGTCCCCTGCAAGAGCAGCAATATGCTGAAGCTGCTGCAGACACACGGACTAATTAGAACTTCCCAAAGGTGGAGGGCTGGAATGTTGAGGATGGAGTGCCAAAATTATGTTTGCGCTATCTTTACTTCCTTTAATTGTTCTACCCACGCAAAGCTGAAGGGCCTCAGGTAGCATCCGGAACCTAAAGCTGTGTTTGTCTTGCTGTGCGGTAACCCACCTTCCTGCTGTCCCCATCCCTGTATTTAGTAAATACGTTGATTTGTGATTTTAGAGACCATTTCTCAAAGGCTGCAGAGATGCGGATTTGCTCTTCCTGAAGAGCCAGGTTCAATTTCTAACACTCATGTGGCAGTTCACACCCATCTGTGACTCAAGTTCCAGTGCATCTGATGCCCTCTTCTGGTCTCCATGGACACCAAGCACACATGTGATGCACAGATATACATACAGAGAAAACACCCATGCACACAAAATAAAACTTTTTTAAAAAAATGTTTGTTTCTTTTGTATGCATGTGTGACTGTGTGTATATGTGACTGCATGTATGACTGTGTGCATGAACATGCATCTAGCTTGGCATATGTGTGGATGTCAGATGACAATTTGTGGGAATCGGGTCTCTTTCCACTAAAATGTAACTTATGTCACCATGCTTAATGGCAGGTGCCTTTACTAGCCCAGCTATTACATGAACCCTTATGGCTAGGTTCAAATATAACTTGTTCAGTTACCTTATATGAACCAATCTATCTTCAGTATTTTCCAGGAAACACACACACACACACACACACACACACACACACACACACTTTTTTTCAGGAATTTGCTACTCTAAGGGACAAATAACAGTCTTTACATAGGACAACAATGGCTTTTCAATTAGCAAATAACAATCCTCAATAATCATGTAAAAAATTATATATATATACATATATATATACTGTGAAATTTTATAATTAACATTTTAGTGTTTTAATGTATTCTATTTTTGTGAAGCATATGAAGGACAGGTTCATAATATAATCAGCCATAAATGTTAGGGTCTCATAACTTCTGGTTAATATAAAGTAAGTAGTAGATGCATTCTTCCAGAAAAAAATTGCACATTCACATGGAATATGGAAACCACATTGAAAACTACATCAAGAGCTTGATGTCTGTGCCAAGAAAGAAATTCCAGCCATGGGAAAGATGATAGATGATGTTGGATCCTCCGTCCCAGGAAGGATTTCAAAACGTACTGCCTGCCTGACCACAGACAGGATACACATTATTTCTGGGCTTCAGTGTTCTCAACAAGAATAGTGGTTAAGGCTGACATAGGGACTAAGACAGAGAGATGTTCAGCACTTTGAACCATGCCAGACATAGAGCTATTTCATATCATACCAATATCATCACAGTAGTCAACGATAGTAACTATGAAATAGTGCTGACATTAACTGCCCGCCCCCCAGGCTTGTAAAGCACAAAGTGTATAATATAGACAGGTTTTTGTTTCACAAAATGTACTCAGTAAATGTTATCCACTTTCATCATTATACTTTTGATTTCTTTTCCTGTAACAGAAATTCAAGAAAATGAAAGTTGTGGTCCCCTGTATAACAGATAAATAAACCATTCACAGTCTGTGGTACAATGTAGAGCTTTCCAAACCACCCTATCTTTTGAGGAAATGAAAGCATTTGAGAATAACTTTCTGATAATTATAAATGTAACTATCATGCAAATATAGAATAAACAGATGTCAAAACATTTGTTCAACTCATTAGTAAGGAAACCACTAAGATATGAAGGTCATTTTAAAACATATTTTGAAGAACAAAGATTCAGCTGAGGCTGTTAAAATGAAACATCTAAGAAATGAAAAACTGTTTGAAATCCTATAGGTCAATGTCATGCAAATATTAGTATTATATTTCTTA
Source organism: Peromyscus maniculatus bairdii (assembly GCF_049852395.1). Taxonomy (NCBI): domain Eukaryota; kingdom Metazoa; phylum Chordata; class Mammalia; order Rodentia; family Cricetidae; genus Peromyscus; species Peromyscus maniculatus. Next base: position 62,904,731 of record NC_134863.1, on the reverse strand, counting down.
CAGAGCAAAAAGTAATTACGTATTATCCAGACAAATTTCATTTGAATTATCTCAGACATGACAACCTTCACTGAAAATTTCCTAAAACTTTACTTCCATCTCCACATGCTCAAGTCCACAGAAAGTCAATTAACTGTTTATAGCCCTGTGAAACAAGAGCCAACACTTAGCTGAAAAAAGACACCCAGCCTGGGCAGTGTTGGCACACACCTTTAATCCCAGCACTCAGAAGGCAGAGGCAGGCAGATCTCTGTGAGTTCAAGGCCAGCCTGGTCTACAGAGTTAGACCCAGGACAGGCACCAAAACTACACAGAGAAAACCTGTCTCGAAAAAAAAAAGGGGGGGGGGGGTTGGGGGGATACCCAGCCACCTATGGTGATCTTGATCTTGCTCTATCTTCCCATCTCGGTCATCCTTGTCTTTATGTTAACTGTGTTTAGGGAAGATACACAGGACCTCTGAAGTGTAAAAGATAACCTCTGCTAGATATTAAATATATAGTGTTCCAGGAACAATTTATCCTCTCTCTCATTGAGGAATGTGTAAGGAATAATTTCAGCTGCTACCAAACTTTAAGAATTATCATGTGCCCACCTGCCCTCCAAGACTGCAACTGTTCCCTGAGACAGAGCCTGCCAGTGCCCCATTGAACTAAGAGGTGAGTCTTTGTCAAGGTGGGGGCCCAAGGGCACAGCCCTGTGCCCCCAGACCACCACCCATTGCAATCCCAGTCTCAAACCAATAGGCAGGCCTCCTGAAGACAGGTTGGACTACAACAATCCCCCATCAGACCCTGTAACCCACAAGCCTCACCTCCCCCCAAATCCCACCCACCTTCCCAGACTGCAAGTGTTCCCTGAGGCAGAGCCTGATTGGACTAAGAGCTGCTCCCTGAGACAAAGAGTCCATCAGCACCAATTAGACCAAGGGCTCCCATGTAGCAGGAATCTTAGAAGGTCTTATTAATAAAATCAAACCTGAGGCCAGTTATTGCTGGAAGATCAGAGAAGCAGAACAAGCCACAGCTACCTCACCTTGCCAGTTCCTCAGCTAATCCTGTTTCCTCAGACTGGATACCTCTGAGTCATCATCCAGAATGAATCTCAGCTGAACTGTGCTGCTCAAAAGCCTGAAAGCTTAACCAGCCAAATGCTTCTAGTTTCTGGTCCTCATGCCTTATATGCTTTTTGCTTTCTGCCATCACTCCCTGGGATTAAAGGCTCATTTTCTGGGATTAAAGGCGTGAGCCTCCATGCCTGGCTGTTTCCAATGTGGCCTTGAATTCACAGAGATCCAGACAAATTTCTGCCTCTGGAATGCTAGGATTAAAGGCGTATGCTACCACTACCTAACCTCTATGTTTAATATTGTGGCTGTTCTGTCTCTGACCCCAGATAAGTTTATTAGAGTGCACAATATTTTGGAGAACACAATAACACCACACTCCCACTGGACCAAGAGTATCAATCAGACAAAGGGAGGCTCCCTCAGACACAGACACCACTTGCAACAAGTGGAGAAAGAGATGGGTAGACACCAGTGCAAAAACACAGTCAACAACATAAAATCCAATATGGCTCCATCAGAACCTATATCAGCAAGATCTGAACATTCCAACACAGAAGAAACAGAAGAAATCGACCTTAAAAAGGACCTTAAGAAGATGATAGAGATCTTTAAAGAGGAAATGAAAATTTCCCTTAAAGAATTTGAGGAAAAGTCAAACAAAAAATGGGAAGAAATCAGTAAATCCCTTAAGGAAAGCCAAGAGAAAGCAATTAAACAAATGAGGGAAACAGTTCAAGATTTGAAAACTGAAATCGAGACAGTAAAGAAGACACAAACTGAGGTAATGTTGGAAGTGGAAAATCTGAGTAAATGAACAGGAACTACAGTTGCAAGCATAACCAACATAATGCAAGAGATGGAAGAGTGGATCTGAAGATACAAAAGAGGAAATAAAATTATCAGTCAAAGAAAACACTAAAGCCAACAAAGTCATGACCCAAACTGTACAGGAAATTTGGGACACCATGAAAAGACCAAACCTAAGAATAATAGGGATAGAAGAAGGAGAAGAATACCAACTCAAAGGCACAGAATATATATTCAACAAAATCATAGAAGAAAACTTTCCCAACCTAAAGAAGGAAATGCCTATAAAGATACAAGAAGGTTACAGAACACCAATAGACTGGATCAAAAAAAAAAAGTCCCCTCACCACATAATAATCAAACCACTAAACATACAGAAAAAAGAAAAAAGTGCTAAGAGCTGCGAAGGAAAAAAGGCCAAGTAACATATAAAGGCAGACCTGTAAGAATAACACCTGACTTCTCAATGGAGACTCTAAAAGCCAGAAGGTCCTGGACAGATGTTATGCAGACACTACGAGACCATGGATGCCAACCCAGACTATTATACCCAGCAAAATTTTCAATCAACATAGACAGAGTAAACAAAATATTCCATGATAAAACCAGAATTAAACAATATCTTTCCACAAATCCAGCCCTACAGAAAGCACTAGAAGGAAAAATCCAACCTAAGGAAGTTAGATACACCCATGAAAACACAGGCAATAGACAGTTCCACACCAACAAATACCAAAGAAGGGAAACATACAACACTACCACCAAAAAATAACAGGAATTAACAATCACTGGTCATTAATATTCATTAATATCAATGGTCTCAATTCATCTAGAAAAAAAGACAGAGGCTAACAGAATGGATACGAAAACAAGATCCATCCTTCTACTGCATAAAAGAAACACACCTCAACTTCTAAGACAGACACTACTTCAGAATAAAAGGCTGGGAAAAGACTTTCCAATCAAATGGATTTAAGAAGCAAGCTGGTGTAGTTATCCTAATATCTAGTAAAGTAGACTTCAAACTAAAATCAATCGAAAGAGATTGGGAAGGAAATTACATATTTATCACGGGGAAAATCTGTAAATGTAACCAAACGTCTTATTAAATAAGAAACACAGAACCAATGTAAAGAAGGAAGCCAAGAGGTCAGAGCTCAGAGCTAAAACCTTACCCTTCCTCCTGCGGTGGTCCTACCTCTCTGAAAGAGACCTACTTCCTGTGTGTTTGTCTTGATAAAGTCTTTCTGTTCTGCCTTCTCATTGGTTGTAAACCCAAACACATGACTGCCTTGTCACTGCCTGTAAGTACAGCCCTCCAGGTCTTAAAGGCATATGTCTCCAGTGCTGGCTGTATTCCTGAACACACAGAGACTTACCTAGCTCTGCCTACCAAATGCTGGGATTAAAGGCATGCGCCGCCGCCGCCGCCGCCGCCGCCGCCGCCACCACCACCACCACCACCACCACCACCACCACCATGCTCTTTCTATGGCTCTAATAGCTCTGACCCTCAGTCAACTTTATTTATTAACATACAATTAAATTCACATTTCAGTACAAATAAAATACCACCATAAAAATCCAACAAGATGAAGTCTCGATTCTGAATATTTATGCCCCAAATACAAAGGCACCAACATTTGTAAAAGAAACATTACTAACACTTAAATTGCACATCAAACCCCATATACTAGTAGTGGGAGACTTCAACACCACACCACCACACTCTCACCAATGGACAGACCTACCAGACAGAAATTTAACAGAGAAATAAGGAAACTAACAGACATTATGACTCAAATGTACTTAGTAGATATCTACAGAATATTCCACCATAACACAAAAGAATATACCTTCTTCTCAGCACCCCATGGAACCTTCTCCAAAATCAACCACATGCTTGGTCACAAAGCAAATCTCAACAGATACAAAAAAAAATGAAATAACCTCATGTATCTTACTGGACCACCATGGCTTAAAGTTAGATTTCAACAACAACAAAAATTACAGAAAGCCTACAATCTCATGGAAACTGAATAGTGCTCAATTGAATCACCAATGGGTCAAGGAAGAAATAAAGAAATTAAAGACTTTCTAGAATTCAATGAAAAAGAATGTACAACATACCCAAACTTATGGGGCACCATGAAAGCAGAGCTAAGAGGAAAATTCATAGCACTATATGCCCACATAAAGAAGTTGGAGAAATCTCACACTTGTGACTTAACAGCATACCTGAAAGCTCCACAACAAGAAGAAGCAAAGTCTCCCGGGAGGAACAGATGCCAGGAAATAATCAAATTGAGGGCTGAAACCAATAAAATAGAAACAAAGAGAACAATACAAAGAATCAATGAAACAAAGACTTGGTTCTTTGAGAAAATCAACAAGATAGACAAGCCCTTATCCAAATTAACCAAAAAGCAGAGAGAGAGCATCCAAATTAACAAAATCAGAAATGAAAAGGGAGACATAACAACAGACAACGAGGAAATCCAGAGAATCATCAGGTCATACTTCAAAAACCTGTACTCCACAAAATGGGAAAATCTGAATGAAATGGATGATTTTCTGGATAGGTACCACATACCAAAGTTAAAGCAAGACCAGATAAACTATTTAAATAGACCAATAACCCCTAAGGAAATAGAATGATCATTAAAGTCTCCCAACCAAAAAAACCCCAGGACTAGATGGTATCAGCACAGAATTCTACAAGATTTTCAAAGAAGAGCTAATACCAATACTCTTCAAATTGTCCCACACAATAGAAACAGAAGGAACATTACCAAACTCTTTTTTATGAGGCTACAGTTATCCTGATACCTAAACCACACAAAGATGCAACCAACAAAGAAAGAGAATTACAGACCAATCTCCCTCATGAACATTGATGCAAAAATACTCAATAAAATACTGGTTAGCCAAATCCAGGAACACATCAAAAAAATTATCCACCATTACCAAGTAGGCTTCATCCCAGGGATACAAGGATGGTTCAACATACGAAAATCTGTCAATGTAATACACCATATAAACAAAAGGAAAGAAAAAAAACACATGGTCATCTGATTAGATGATGAAAAACCCTTTGACAAAATCCAATACCCCTTCATGATAAAGAGTCTAGAGAGATCAGGAATACAAGGAACATAATAAAGGCAATTTACAGCTAGCCAACAGCCAACATCAAATTAAATGGAGAGAAACTCAAAGTGATTCCACTAAAATCAGGAACAAGACAAGGCTGTCCATTCTCCCCATACTTATTCGACATAGTACTTGAAGTTCTTGAGCAATAAGACATGTAGAACAAATCTTAAAGGGTCTTATTAATAAAAACAAACCTGGAGCTGGGTATTGGGGTGAATGCTGGAAGATCAGAGACGCAGAACAAGCCACATCTTCCTCACCTCGCCAGTTCCTCAGCTGATCCTGTTTCCTCAGACTGGAAGCCTCTGAGTCCTCATCCAGAATAGCTCTCATCTGAACTGTGCTGCTCAAAGCCTAAAAGCTTAACCAGCCTAGTTCCTGGTTTTCACGCCTTATATACCTTTCTGCTTTCTGCCCTCACTTCCTGGAATTAAAGGTTCACCTTTTGGGATTAAAGTCATGAGTCACCATGCCTGGCTGTTTCCAGTGTGGTTTAAACTCACAGAGATCCAGATGGATCTCTGCCTCCCAAGTGATAGAATTAAAGGCCTGTGAGCCATCATTTTCTGGCCTCAATATCTAGTGGCTGTTCTGTTCTCTGACCCCAGATAAGTTACTAGGGTACACAATATTTGGGGGAACACAATACCACAACATTTCCCCTTTTTGTCTAAAATTTAAAAAAGCTTATAACTAATACAAGAAAAACTATATCTAATAAGTATATACAATATATACAGTCAAGAATTACATTAACAATGTCTAGTCCATTAATATTTGACAGATTCAGATGAAAAGCTCCATTAATATATATTAACAATATCCAGTCCAGTAACATTTGATAAACTCAGACAAAAAATTTCATTATTTATCCTATTTAAAATAAGTAGTTCCTTTTTAAAAGTAGATTCAATAATTGACCTTTTTATCTTATCATATCTATATTCGCCCATTGGAAATTCGTACCACAGAATGTTGGGAAGGAATGGCCAGACTGTAACCCACAGCTCCAGAGAGGCTAGCTAACAGGGAAAGACTCTAGGAGGGACACATGGATGGCCCAGTGGTGAGGGCAGGGAGGGAGATACCATGATAGATGAGGACATCATGGGAATAGGAAGAGGTAGGGTGCTGGGGAGGCTCTCAGGAATCCACAAGGATGACACCACCTTAGAGTGCTGGCAGTGGTCTAGAGGGTGCCTGAATTGTTCTACTCTGGTGACTAGTCTAGTGAATACCCTAACGGTCATCATAGAGCCTTTGTCCAGTGACTGATGGAGGCAGATGCAGAGATCCGTGGCCAGGCATCAGGCTGAGCTCCAGGAATCTAATTGATGAGAGAGAGGAGGGATTCTGGAGGCAACAGATGTCGAGATCATGATGGGAAGACACGCAGCCACACTAGTGGAAGCCCACAAGAAACATTAATATATATTAACAATGTCCAGTCCAATAACATTTGACTAGTGACTGTGGAGCCCCCAAGGGACTGGACTAGGCCATCTGGATACGGAACACAGTTGTTTGGCTCAAACTGTTTGGGGGGCACCCAGGCAGGGGGATTGGGATCTGTCCCTGGTCTATGGGCAGGCTTCCAATGCCTGTGGTGTGACACCTTGCACAGTTTTGGTGCAGTGGGAAGGAGCTTGGACCTGCCTAGGCTCAGTGTGCTGGGCTCTGCTGACTCCCCATGGGAGACCTTGATTTGGAGGATGTGGGAATGTGGGGTGGCTTGGGAGGGAGAACTGAGGGGGTGGGAGGATGGAGGAGGTGTGATGTGTGGGTGCTATGTAGAGTGATTAGAAGATTTCTTAATAAAGAAAAATGAAAAAAAGAATTATCAAGTATATTTATGGTATACTTGATATATTGTGATGTTAAAAGCTGCTATCAACACTCATATGCAGCAAACTAGGAAAAAGTGAATTTTCAGCTACTTTGGGTAAATATCAAGGCACAGAATTGATGGATAATACTATATGTAGTTTCACATAAGTCTATAAATCCATCTCCCAAAATGTCTCCTTTGTGTAGCATTCTGGTAAACAATGAATGAAAGTCCTTCTGCTTCATATTAACTCAGTATTGGGTGACTTAGGATTTGAGGCTTTGGCCATTCAATGGGTATACAAGACCATCTTTCAGATGTTTTGATTTGTATTTTCCGCTGTGTCTTCCTTTCCTATACCTGCTTGCTATCTCTACCCTGGTCCATTTCTTAAAATCGTATTGTTCATTTTCTTTTATTGAGTTTGAAAATGTCTTCACACATTTTTAGATACATTTTTCACACCCATATTTTATAGCTATTTCTCCCACCATGTGGCTTAACTTTTCATTTTCAGGACTTTGCCTTACACAATGAAGAAGTTTTTAAACTTCAACAGAATCTACCTTATCAAACATTTTTTTAATGGAGTATGTTTTTCCACTTGTCCAAACAATTTACCATTCCAAGGTTGTCTAGGTTTTCTCCTGTATTGTTCTCTAGGAGTTATAACTCTCATGTTTATTTAGGTGTAAGTTCATATTAATTTTTATAAGAATATAAGGTATCTGTGTAGATTTTTTTTATTCTGGAACTCTAGTCACTCGAGGAATATTTTTTGGAAAGACCATCCTGACTCCACTGGATTGTATGTCTTCTTTTGTCACAGATGATATAGTTATGTTCACATGGATTTCTTGCTGAGTTCTCTGGTTTTTTTTTTCATTCTTCACTGTTGTTCCTTGGGTTTTGTGGGCATAGGATTTGGTGTTCACAATTAATTCAGAGCTATTTTTATTCTTCTCCCAAATATTGTTTCTGTACCCCCACCTGCGTTTTTTTTTTCCATTGTCTCTTTGCTCCTTTTTTCTGGAAGCCCTTACTGACATATCTAGGAGCTTAGCGAGTCTTTTCTCAGCCTTGACCAGTTTGCCAATGTATCCGTCAAAAGCAGTCTTCACTTCTCCTGTAGTGGCTCTCATGTCTAGCATTCTTGTACTCATTAGCACTCACATCACTCTGGTCACCTTATCCATCTGTTTCTAATTCCACCCACGTTATCCATCAGGCCTCTGCTCAGATCATTCACAGCTGTTTAAGGCTCCTGTCTGAAAATTCCAACGTTCCTGACATGTCTGATTCTTTGCCCTCTACAAATCATGTTTTATTTGTTCCTTTGGTTTAGACTTTTATTTGTTTGATATGTTTATTTTTTAGTTCAAAGCTAGAAATCATGCTGTACTGGAAACAACTCTCATAAATCATCCTTAGTAAGATAGTGGTAAGCAGAGGCAGGAAGGGCGCTCTAGTCTTGTGGCTAAGTGTTGGGCTTCGTAGTAAGCTATGGACTTGACAAACGCTTCTCTTGCTTTAGAGCGGTCGGGGAGCTGGAGCAAATGGGACTTGAGGATTGTCACCACTAGACAGGTTAGGTTTTGGTAAAACCCCAGAAGATAGAACTCTGTTAAAACAGTTGCCTTCTTTAGCAAGTATTGTTAGGGGGAACAGAACATTCTGGTGTCCCTCAAAGTGGTTTCTTTTTGCCTTTCCTAACATGAGGTGAGTTTTCACAGAACAAAACAAAACGGTATTTGACTGTCTCCCTGCTGTCAACAAGAGAGTGAAGCAATGAATCTAAAACACTTTTCTCTGTTCAGAAGTTCTAAATCCTGTTCATCTCTTTAAACACATTATCTGCCTATGCGTTCCAGTCAGTTCTAGTCACAGTTACTTTGGGAAGCAGTTTATTAGGCAGAGGACTGTGGCTGTGATATTCTAACTTCTAATGTGGCACTAGAGATCCAGAGAACTTTACCCAGATAATGCAGATATGAATGTGCTTAAATTTCATTAAGTGCTTCAGTGTAAGCAATTTCATAAGATATGCGCTTCAATGACTTCAGCAAAACACGCTAGTCTTTTGAGTTTTGTCCACTTTTGTGCTTGTAGCTTAATTGTTCTATCCAGGGTGATACGAATTCACAACACGTCCCCATGGTTGGGCATGGTAGCACATGCCCGGTGGGACCTAGTCACTTCCACCTAGTCATTTCCAGCTCAAACTTCTCACGTGACCCAGAACCATGGCTTTATGCGGTTGTGTAAAGTGCACAACACAACCACGTGATCTATGTGCATGCGTAGAATAGCCACACGGGCCTGTGTGCACAGGCACAGTCCAGCCTTTGTAAGCCGGGGCCATGCTTCCCAGGCCCCCTTCACTCATGTGTCTTTCCACAGGCCTGTGCACACCTGTCCCTCTCCCTTATCTTAATAAAACTCTTGTTGGTGGATTCTGTTGTGTTTTGTGACTTTTCCTTGCAGGGTAAGAGCGCACAAAAAAACCAACACAGGGTCATTACCTTTGCTTCGAAATATTCAGACACCTGCAGTAACTAACACCCGCTCATAGAACTCGCTTATGTAAAGTTGTTTGTCCTCTTGTTTTCATTGCTGGTTCATTGGAAGATTTCCACCCTTGTCTCTTTCCTCTTAGTAGTTAATTGAAGTATTTTTGACATTGAAACACACTGTATAATCCCTATGAATCATGAGATTGTCAAATATTGTAGATTTGTGTGGGGGGGAGTAAATGGGTCTAGACTATCTTTTTTCTGATTCCCACTATTTCATACTTGCTGCAATTTGGAAAAATTGCTGATGAATCAATTAATGCAAATCATGTAAAGTCTTTTTTCTTCTGTAATTTGAGCTCAACATGCCAGATCCAGCCACGGAGCTTTGTATTATGATGAAGTGTAAGCTAAAACACTGGGTTCAGTTTTCATTTACCTAATGTTCCCCTGTAAGAAGACATGTCTATTAAGGACATCTGTTACAATTTGGAAACCTCTAATTTTAATGGGAAATAATAGAGTTCATGTCTGCAGATTAGAGGTTATGGACTAAGTCTTTACAGTGGTTTGGCGCCCTTGATACAGTGTTCTGCCAGCCAACCTAATATATTCACAAAAGGCCCAAAGTCTTGATTCTCCATCTCTAAAACAAAAAGAGAGGGGAAAAAAGAGAAAACCAGGGGGGTGTAGGGGGGAACTTTCCTATCTTGTCACATTGATCATTGCCTTGTAGAAAATCTGTCACTACCTTCTGGAGAATAATATTGTGTTTTTTTTCTTTTCCTTTTTTTTTTTAAAGCACAGGAAAAAGATGAGAAACCAGTGAATAATTACAGAGGAAACTGTACTCTGCCAACTGACTAGCAGCGGAGGCAGAGGGCAGAAGAGGGGACAAGTAAGTGAAGGACAAAGATGGAAGGCCCAGGAGCCAGGAGGTAGAGCCAGAGCACCCAGGAAAACCCATGGACTCTCTGTGGAGTTTAGTCCCTTAGTCCTTTCCTTCTGCTGGGTGGTCAGGGGGAGGGGTGATAGAGTTACAGACCTTTGCCTCCTTTTTCCTCTGTTGTACTGACAACTAACTGCTAGGAAAGAGAATGCATGTGAGAAAGCAATTATATCTGCCAAGCTGATGCATTGTGACAATCCTGAAATCCTGATTGTTTTTTTTCTTTATTCAAGCCAAACTTTGGCATTCCTTTTGAATCCAACTCCTTAATGGCATTTATGACTCTCACGGGCATTTATTTGCACTGAATATCTACGCCAAGAACCATCTAGAGTAAAAAAAAAAAAAATCCTGTCACTTTATTCAGGCTTCAACACAAAGAGCACCCAAGTCAGTAAATCACTAAATGGAGCTACCAACTTCCCGTGTCATGCATGAATAATGCCTGAGCCTAGCAGGGGAGAGAACAAAACCCTGCAAAGTGTGTGTGTGTGTGTGTGTGTGTGTGTGTGTGTGTGTGTCCCAGAACTTCATCAAAATTGAACTACCTCATTTGACATCTGAGTATTTTTCAAATGTTCTAGCAGGAAGTCGCAGAATCAAAATTCTTTCCAACATCCTTTTTCCTTAAAGCTAGAATTATAATAACCAAATTTCCTGCATTTTAAATATCGCCAGAAGTGCATTAGTACCTGGAGGCCACCTCAATTGTGGTATAACAAAGATGAAGACAAATATTCAATGTTGAACACCTCGTATGACAAAAACTGAGAGGGCCAGCCTTCCCATACATACATTTTCTTTTCTCATTAGCAGAGTAAAACTGGAAATAACCTAGATCAAATCTTAGTTTGAGTTTAAGGATGGGAGGTAGAGTCTGTGGAGATAGTTCATTTGGAAAGTGCTTGCTAGGTAACCATGAAGACCTGAATCCCATCCCCAGAATCCACATAAAAAGCCAGACATGTTGGCACAATCTTACCATCCATGAACTGAAGAGGTGGAATCAGAGGTATCCCTGGGGGTCACTTGCCAGCCTAGCACAAAGCCAGGGAGAGACCCTGTCTCAAAAAAAAAAAACAAAAAAACAAAAAAACAAAACAAAACAACAACAACAAAAAAAACAATAGTCACTAGGAAAATATATGCTGAATCTTATCTGAAATCCTCCACTAACTAACTGTGCTGGAAAGTGCTACAGAAACTTCCAAGGGAGGAAAACAATCAATAGTCCTATCCAGTTACAACCTTTATGAACCACAGCAACAATCAGCCCAGCACCGTATCCCTAAAGGGGCAATAGTGGCACGTGCATCTTGGTGTAACCAGAAGCTCTCTAATTACACATAAGGCTCCTCAGCAGGAGGGAAATTATGCCTAATCCTGGAAACCTAGTCAACTACTCAGGATTAGTGAGTTCATGGATCTTGGACAACAACCTATTACCTCTACTTTACTGAACAATATAATTCCTAACTGAATTCTACATATGTTTCTTTATACCCACAGATATGTGGTTCTCATCCCTCATTAAAGAAACTTCTCCTTACAACCAAAGAAAAACACATTACAGAAGACCACAACTGGTCAAAATACAAAAACAATTGATTTTGGGATGCCCAGTCTCTGTGGACACATCTAAAACACTATTCTTACACCTATGGCTAACATAATATCATGAAAGAGAAAGCAGAAAGATTGTAAATGTCAGATGACCAGGAAGTCTGTAAGATGTGCCTCCTCAAAATGACAGGAAGTTATATTCATGATACCTCAACTGTATAGCTACCTAAACAAGACCTGAACAATGACGACACCAACAGCTATGCAAATATGGAAGAGGGAAATCCCAAATTCCATCCCTAGACAAAGAACTATAGACAACTAATGACTGCTGGGAGAAGGAGAGTATTTCTCTCCCAGGGATGAGGCCCCTAAATGGTTATTCAACACCAAGTGGTCAGCCCTGAACTCATATCCATACAAAAAAAAAAAAAAAAAAAAAAAAAAAAAAAAAAAAAAAAAAAAAAAAAACATCAAATAGACTCAACACCTTCTATTTATATACTTATGCATTTATGCATAATGTATAACAATAACAATTGAAAAGAGGCCATGAGTTTGGAAGGGAGTAAGCAGGGAACTTACTGAGAAAATTTGGAGTGAGGAAAGAGAAGGAAGCAAATGGTGAGTTATGTTTTAAAAGCAAAAGGACCCAGCAAAGCTACAGAACATGAGCAATGCCTCAGGAACAACATGCAAGCCTGATCTCTGGCTTCCCCACATATTTGTATCTGTACACACACAGACAGGCACACACAGAAAGGAGAAAAAGAAGAAGTGACAGAAAATTGTCTGTACAGATCCCACCAATAAGATACTGATAAGGTTACGAAGTTTTGACTATGCAGAGAGTCATGATGAATATATATATTATAGTCAATCCTTAATTAAATGGTCCTTTGTCCAAGTTCATCCATCAAAATCATAACACAGATCTATCTACCTGTTCTTTGTGTTTTCCATCCCTATGGATGGAAGTGGTGTGTTTCAAAGCACTCACAGAGTTCCTTTTTACTTTTTGTAAAAAGGGATCCGTTTTTTTGTTTCTGAGCTTCATAAACACAGAGGTGTCATGCCATGTGATCACTAACTTTATAACCAGCCACCTCCCTTATTCCTAAATGAACATTCTGTGCTATGTTTTATTTTCCTCAGAAAAATTTTTTACCTAAAATTATAATCTAGTTTACTAGTCATTTTGATAGAATGATTCATTGATACAAGATAAAATATATATCATAACAAAAACATAATAAACACAATCTCCTTCTCCTCCTTTAGAATTTTCCTAAGCTCTTAAATATATAATCTAATAAAAAAAGTGTGCTATAATTTCCTCTTAATTTTTCTTTGTTATAAAAATATTGACCATGCTACTCAGTGTGAATGAGGTGTCTACAGTGGACTTTACGATAACAGGCTATTACTGTGTGCACACGTGGAGGTCAAAGGACAAACACAGCACCCTAGGTTGGCTAGCCAGTTTGCTCTGAGAAGCCATCTGTCTCTGAACTCCATAGCTCTGCGAACTGCAGATGTAGGCTGCCACACTCAGCTTTTACATAGTTACTGAGGATCTGAACCCATGTCCTTGTGCGTTCCTATAAGTCATGTTACACATTGAGCTAGTCCTCCAGTCTCAGTGTCTAGTTATATGCATGCATTTTAAGATCAATAATTGATTTCCAACAGCCTTTATTCTGGATGTGGGTTTTTGAGTTCTGAAGTGCTATGCTTATTTAGTTGGCAACCTTTTCCTACCATAAGACACCCGATATGATGCCCCAGGAATATTATTACTGATCTGCTAGAAACTGTCAGTGGCTCCTCCAGTATTTACAGTGTAATGAATTTAATAATTTCATTTTCTTAGACCAGCTTTAACAAATTCTGTCACACACTCAATTCCAAAATATGTTCATTCCCTCAACATGCCCTGCTGCTTCCAATATTACAGAACCTGCTATACAATGAGGCTGTGTACCTTCCTTCATCTAGGCTTTAGTCAATGGCAAAGACAGTGTTCTCCAGAAATCATTTTGCATTCACTCCCTGGGAAGTTTGCAAATTGCATCAGCTCATGCATGCCATTAATATTCCTACTCATGCATTTTGCCTATCCATTGCTTCCTACTTGCTAAATTTTTAGTGCACATTGTGTTCTTCTAGCATGGGACATGCATAATGCAAAATTTAATAAATTGTTTGTCATAGTTTCTTTATTGTCAGAAATCTATTCTAGAGGTAATGCCTCTAGAGGACAAACAAGTGTCACAGCCAAATTACTCTCTAGGAACCTATAATATGTAATTATCAATGACTGAATTAACCTAGGAACCAACATACCTATAAATTTAAAAATACTTTGAAATACCTTACAAAATGACCTCCTCTCATTAGATCTACAACTACGTCTAGAACTTGGGAAGAAAACAAGGGTCTGGTATAGTCAGTGGGCTGTGAGAAGAGGTAAACCCTAGAACTTTGAACAGGAGCCTGAGTTCCTTAATTGTTTAGGAACCTCCACTCAGGTAAAGTTGGATCCTTGACTTCACTGTAGAAAAAAAAAATTCAGGATCAGTCAATCTGAAGCAGAGTTAGAGCTTATTAGAGGGCTATTTTGGTCCTTATGTAGGCATAGGAGTTAAGAGAGAGATGCTCGGGGCTGGAGAGATGGCTCAGAGGTTAAGAGCACCGACTGCTCTTCCAGAGGTCCTGAGTTCAATTCCCAGCAACCACATGGTGGCTCACAACCATCTGTAATGAGATCTGGCGCCCTCTTCTGTATACATAATAAATAAATAAATCTTTAGAGAGAGAGAGAGAGAGAGAGAGAGAGAGAGAGAGAGAGAGAGAGAGAGAGAGAGAGAGAGAGAGAGAGAGAGATGCTCAACTTCAGAGTTGTATGTGATCACCCTTACAGTAGCCACATATACTGATTTGGTGCATTCCAAAATCACCATCTTTAGTGAGCCCAGGGTGGTCCCAAGATGTTCTTTTCAGGATTTCAGCCAAGGTAACCGACTAGAGCACAGGCATGCAGGAACTTACTGCAAACAAAAGTTAATAGTCATATGTGTAGAATTCACAGAAAATATTGAAGAGAAGATTAAGGCCATATTGGAGGCCATATGCACACAGGCCTCAAGCCTGCTGCACTGCTATTTAACATTCTTATTTGAAAGTATGTCTGTGTAAAACAAATATTACTTGTATGTTAGCATCCTTCCCAGCAAACCCCGCTAACTGTGATGGAATTCTTGACTTGAAGCTGACAAGAATTCTCACCCAGAATCCAGATGAGAAGAGCTTCTTTTTCTTCCATGTCTTCATGATCTTCCCTGTTTTCTATCCTGTGTTAGTATGAGTGGAACAGATTCAGAGTGTGCCAGTGCAAACTCTGCCTTTTTGGGATGAGGATTATTCTGAACAACAGCAATTTAAAACACACACACACACACACACACACACACACACACAAGATGTAAGAAAAAAATCTCTGTGCTCTCATTATCTTCTGGGAAAGGCAGTAACTCTTAACCAGAGGAGACAAATCTGGCCTCTTATTGGTCCCATGAAGACAGAAGAGGATGCTCTATCAAAAGCCAGACTAACCAGCCTTCAACTTCAGCAGTCACTTTACAATGCAGACCTTATGTCTTGTTCCTTCTCTGCGAAATAGTACACTGGGTGACTCCATGTGTCCATGATGTACCTGTTAATAGACTTCTTATTTTCCTTGTTTTAACTCACCTTTGGTAAAGTCTAATTTACAGAGTTCTAGTCAATTCACCTAAAATGAATAGAGGAAAAAGACTATTTTTCTTTCCCTACACAGGAAAGTAGGCCTCTGCTTCTCTGATGGACCATCCAAGGCACTCTGATGGGCAGTATACACACAGAAGTTAAAGAAGAAGTTTTAGTATTGCTTTGTGAGGGTTCTCATTGCTATGATGAAATTCCATGACCAAAGCAACCTGGTGAGGAAAGAGTTTATTTAGCTGATTCTTCCACCTCACTGTTCACCTCAAAGGATATCAAGACAGGAACTCAAACAGGGCAGGATTCTGAAGGCAAGAGCTGATGCAGAGGCCATGGAGGATGCTGCTTGCTGGCTTGCTCAGCCTGATTCCTTAGAGAACCCAGAATGACCAACTTAGGACAGACACCACCCACAATGGGCTTGGCCCTCCCACATCAATTATTAATTAAGAAAATACTCTACAGTCTTGCATACAGCCCAATCTTAGGGAGGAATTTTCTCAATTGGGATTCCCTCCTCTCAAATGACTCTAGTCTATTGTAGGTTGACATCAAATTAGCCAGTACAAGTATCAAAAATATTTGTATTCAATTATTTTTCCAAATTTTAGCCAATAGTTATTTTGGATATAATAGAAAAATCTTACAAATTGTTTAAAGCATAGTAATTTATAGCTTGGACTTTACAAAGTGTCAATTGAAGGTTATTAAAACATTTTCTATGTTTTTACATGAAATTCTTTTTCTTATTGCCTATAATTTATAGGCTTTGCCTTTTTATTGAGTAAAAAAAATATTACATGTTCTGTTCACAACTCTGTAAATTAGTCATTGAACTTGACTGAATTACTGAATCCTCTATTTTTGTCTTCATTCCATGATATTCTAAAAACATTTATTTAAAATCACAACTTGATCCTTTCAATCTCTCAAGAACCTATGTTCTCAAAAGAATATATAGATTCATGAGCATAGATATAGAGAAGAATACTAGCACCACTTTTAAGATAGTCACTGTATATGCAATCATCACAAATGCCATGATGAGTTCATATGTGCAAGCTGAAGTTTAGAGCAGAAACATGTATGTATCTTGTTAACTACATCATCATAACTACACATGCCAGGGAACTATTTTACCACTGATTTAAAAAAAAAAAGTCAGTTGTTTAGTTGCTGTTTGTTTTGTTTGATTCATGGTTAGATATTATAAGTACTTTTCATTGAACTTTATCTTTTTGAGTGGATACAAAAGTATCAAGGGGCACTGGAGAGATGGCTTAGCAGTTAACAGAACATACTGCTCTTCCAAATGACCTAGGTTCAATTCCCAGCACTCACATGGCAGCTCACAACTATCTGTAACTCCAATGCCAGGGGACACAACACCCTTACACAGACATATATGCAGGCAAACCACCAATGCACATGAAATAAAAACATTTTTTTTAATTCTTAAAAATAATTTTTATAAAAAGAGTAAAGGGAACATCTAAGTTGACCAATCAAAGACTTCTGTAAGTAAATGCCTATTTTTACATGTATACCATTTGGTTGCAGATTAGCAATCGACCTATACATAGTCTTTAAGATCTTTTTTTTTTTTTTTTTTTTTTTTTTTTGGTTTTTCGAGACAGGGTTTCTCTGTGTAGCTTTGCGCCTTTCCTGGAACTCACTCTGTAGCCCAGGCTGGCCTCGAACTCACAGAGATCCGCCTGCCTCTGCCTCCCAAGTGCTGGGATTACAGGCGTGCACCACCACCGCCCGGCAGTCTTTAAGATCTTAAGACATTAGGATAGATAAGGCCTTTTATTTATTTCTTTACCTGATTTTCCTTACCTTTAAAAAAAAGTCATAAATAATTTCCTCTTAACAAAAGGTCTCTCCAAGTTCAATTACAACTAAGATGTCAAAAACTCCAGGAAAGGTGAGTGATCTGAGAGTTTCGTTAACCAGCCCCTTTCTACAGAGATTTTCTCTCTTTTCTTCATCTATATTATGTCTTCCCCATGGGTGCACTACTTCACTTGTACTTTTATTTTTCAAGATGATGTGACAGTCCTTTGTGTCAAGGAAATAAAAGAATGTTATTTTTAGACATGGCATCATTCGCTTGTTTATGGCACAACTTCTTCAGAAGAAGCTAGCTGAGGGCAAAGCCCGTCCAATTCATGTGAGAAAACCCCTCTAAATCTATATGCTTTCAAATATTTCTAAATATTTCTATACATGTCAGGAGAGATACACTTAGGATAATCTGTGCAATCCTTTTCAATAATTTTACCACTTTCATCTGCTACTACATATTTTGTTTAGTCAGCTTCTATTTTGAATAATCTCCTAAGTAATCAGAAATTATGACACCAGCAAATATATTAACTCCAAGTGTAGGCATTAGCACTGAGAAACCTTGGATATTAAAGAATTATAAAGCTGAGTAAACCAATATCATCTATCTTGCACTCTTAAGATTGCACCTACATGGGGCTGATAGACTCAAAATCCAAGTGACTTGTAGGTGGCCTTGCAGGGAGATGAGTCACCAAGAGGCAGTCTTTGGAATCCTTATCCAACTTCCTCAGTGGGTATGGAAGGAGACAATCATAACTTTTACAGCACATGAAGCCTCATTACCTTATGTATGTCGTACATAGTTTTGATTTGTAAGGTGTGAGCCATAGGCCCGTGTGCTTGTGCTTGGTCCCCAGGTGCTGGGTCAAGTGTGGAACTTTGAAAAAGTGGAGCTTCATGGTAGGAACTGGGTCTCTCTCAGGTCTTACTGTTCTTCATCCAGCCACATTTCCCATTGGTCTGCTTTCTCTGCTTCTTGGATGTGTATGTTGTGACCTCCTTCTCCCTCCCGCAGCCATGCCCTCCCTAGCTTAAGGCACTGCATTCCTTCCAAAACTACAAGCTACAAGTTGGCTTCTTACCAGTTAATTGATCAGAGAAAGGAGAAAAGTAAAAGTATGGGGGGGGGGGGTTCTGTCTGTCTGTCTGTCCGTCTGTGTGTGTGTGTGTGTGTGTATGTATGTCTCTGTGTGTCTATCTAGGTGTCTTCGTGTGTGTGTGTGTGTGTGTGTGTGTGTGTGTGTGTGTGTGTGTGTGTATGTATGTATGTCTGTGTGTATGTCAGTCTAGGTGTCTCTCTGTGTGTTTTTGTCTGTCTATCTGACTGTGAGTCATTTGTGTATAAGTGTGTGTGTGTGTGTGTGTGCCTGTGTATGTGTCTGTGCATGTGCCTGCCTTGATCTTGCTTGGTATAGAAGCAACAGGACAGGCTATCTTTTTTTTTTTTCTTTTAACCTATCCTGATAATCATGACTGAGGCACTTGTAATGGAAAACAATTGATAAGAGAAGATCATAATACATTTCTTCAATGGGACTCATACATGACATCAGGGTTTTAGACATAAAGAACATAGTTTTTATGTTTCAGTTTGATTGGACAAAATGGAAAAATCCAACATTAACACCCTGGGGCAGGAGGTCTCGGGGCTTTACCCAGATTTAAAGAGTCTCTATGTAGCATATCATCTTTTAGGGAATGGAACAGGAGCTCAAAAAAAAAAAAAAAAAAAAAAAAAAAAAAAAAAGAGAGAGAGAGAAAAAAAAAAGAAAGAACCATTCTAGGTTTTAAAGTTCCATTTTCTGGTCTGGTCGTGGTTAGAAGAGTGCCTAGGGACAGAACAGTCAGAAGATGGGTCCCTGCGTCTCTTCTCAGACCTTTCTGTAGCCTTCAGTTCAAATAGTTACAGCACCATGCTCTGGAGCCCAGCTTTGGCTTAATGTTCCTTTAATCTTTGGTTTTCCTACTTCTGAACCATAATGCAGCATTTTTTTGTCTTATTGAGGCAGAGCTTAGCAACTGTAAAACTTACATTGTCAACTCTGTAAAACAAGCAGGGCACCAGACATTTAGTTTGGGATTATCACATTGAACTGGGGGCAGCTCATTAATCTTCCATTTTCTTCTCCAGATTCCAAATCGACACACTTAGGCGATTTAACACTAACTGAAATGATTAATAGGTTTCTCCAGAACTAACCTAATTGCTATGACACTAAAGACAAGAATGTTACAAAAGATAAAGCGTTGAGACCAAAGCCACCCCCCTTCTAGGTGGCAATCAGCCGTTAAAGCAATTCCAGGACTCCTTTGAGCAACAAACAAATGACTAATGCCAAGAATGGTTTTGTCTGGCTGGAATCAGCTAGAAGACATTCTTATGAACAAATCCTCATGCCCAGCTTCCTGTTTCCTGTCTCCTCTGAAGTTTGGGCCCCTGAATATTTTTCAGGAAGCAAATCCTTTGAAGGATTCTAATTTGATTTCCATACTTCATGCCCATAGAGCAGTGTATTCCCTCATATACCACAGCCTCATTTTTGCTTAATATATCAGTAACCTAGCATCAAAGGACTGTGTGTGTAGATTTGTCTAACAGATAAGGAGTGAAATGGGAAAAAAAAGACAGTAGTTGGAAAACGCAAAGTCACATTTATGCCTTCATCATATTTCCAAGAAAGCCACCCACTGAAGTAGCAAGCATATTGTTCCCAGTTTTGGGGCTGGCTTTCTTTCTCTCTCTATCTTTTTAATTTTTAACTATTTAACTATTTATTTATTTATTTATTTATTTATTTATTTATTTATTTATTTATATTTTATGTATGAGTGCTCTACATATATACCTGCATGCCAGAAGAGGGCATCAGAGGTATCCTATTATAGATGGTTTTGAGCCACTATGTGGTTGCTAGGAATTGAACTCAGGACCTCTGGAAGAACAACTAGTGCTCTTAACTGCTGAACCATCTCTCCAGCCCCCTGGTTTTCTCTTTTAAGATGACCTAATCATAAACTGTCTGTTGCATTAAAACTCACCAAAATGATATATTAAAATTAATCATCAAATAAATTTTTTTCTAGTATGTTCTTCTTTTGCAGTTTTAAAATTTTATAACCCTATAAAATATGTCTTTTGATCACGTCACTGAGTTGTGAGTCATTTTCACAACAAACGTGTCTCCTAAAGTAATATTGTATCAATAGTTAGGTCGTTACAGGGGAGTATATTTTCTTTTGTATGTCTTTCATATCTGTGATACAAAAATATACTTCTAAGTTTGAAAAATACGGAGATGTTGATATTGCTGTGTACATGTCCAACCCCCCCCCTTCCCGTTTTCATGTTGTCCCCAGCACCTCACGGTCGCTCACTACAGCCGTGTTTGTCAGCTCAAAGAAAAATATTTTCGCTCCTTTTGTATTTTGTGATCCTTATATTTTATTAAGCTGTTTAAAAAGACATTTTAGCTTTCTTTAGGTCCTTTACTCAGTGGCATTGCCACCACTGAGTTTTTATTATGTAAATTATTGCAATCTGGTTAGCTCCTTCCTTAGTCTTTTTTCTTAACAAAAGGGGCCTGCAAGTGCTAATCAAAATGTTGCAATTTACATATTAATGAAGTTTTCATAATGACGATTTCTTCATACACTGGGTGAGCTAAAGTGGGTCTTTTTTATGCACCTCCCCCCGCCCCCCAATTCACAACCAAGAATGACACCACCAAACTCTGCTCTTAGGAAGTATCTTTGAAACTTCCCAAATATAGTCGGAATCACATTAATGTACTTTAATGTGGCGCAGAAAAATCAGAGGTCTGCGCTCTCCATGTGCTGCTGTGATATTTATGAGGAGTGAGGAATTTTTACATACATTTGTATAGTTACAATTACACAAAACGCTAAAGATCCATTTGGCAGTTAGGATACTATGCACAATTACCCTTTTCAGGAAAAACATTCCACTGAAAATGAGCAAAGTCCCCAGGACTGTTGGGAAGCTATGTAGACAGTGTCCAGTTGTTTTCATAAAATGCAGGTGGTTTCCTGGTGCTAGCAAAAATCCAGAAAAAACATCATAACCACTACAGGTGCACACGAGTACCAAGATGCTCTCAAGCAGAAGAGACACAAGAGATGGAGATGAAGTAAGTTAAGTGACCAAGTGACCATTTTGATAGAGAGGTACTTTGAATGTAGAAATATTTTGTCTCCTTGGAATGTATCACTAAACAACAAGCTGAAAAACAGCTAAACAATATGTTGGTAACATGCTTTTCCCAAAGACAATATGTTCATAAATGGAAAGACAGAGTCCAGTAATCATCATTAGTCAGTTGATGATATTCTTGGGAAAGTGAGGCAAGAAAACAACCTGAGTCATATTTTCTTAACTTATCAAAAGGCACAATATTTGTTATGAGAATTACTGTTTCAAGTGATAACACCCTAAAATGCAGCATCCCTTTGTTAAAGAAGAGGAAAGAGACAAATCTGTGTAAATTCTTATTGAATTATTTTGTGTGCAAAATGTCCGATTCCTCACATTAAAAAAAATCAGTACTTTTTCTAAACCTTATTATATTTTAAAAAAGGAAATTGATATGAAAATTAGGAATTGATTAAGTAATCCTAAGAATAATAGTATGTTGATGTGTTTTCTGTAAAATAATGTCATAGAAAATGAAACCATTTAGTAGTATCCAGAATCAGCTAAGCTCCCAGAAGATTAAAATGTCTTAAATTCCAATTCCTAAAAATTACCTATTACACCATAAACTCACCTTTAAATCTGAAAAATAAATACAGAGTGGTTATACCTAGATTATCATCTTGGCTTCAGTGTAAGCTAGGTGAATACATCTTTAGTGTCATTTAATAAAGAATAGACTGTTTCCATTTTGAATTCATAGGATGAGACTTGTTGGGACAGTGAAATGATAAACCAGGTCTTACTTCCCCTAGTGGGAATAGCACCCCTATTCAACTGGATTAGATAACATCATGCCAAGAGTCATCAGTCCAATCATTGACTTGTGCCTGAGAGAGCTACCATTTAGACACATGGGATCACTTCTAGCCACTTGGATATGCAAGTTGGCACATACTATGGAAAGAATTAACATGACTGCCTAAGTCATTTACCCTGGATCCTTTACTGTTACAGAGTTATTTCTTTTATCAAAGGAGAATCCTTAAGTTTCGTAAACTCTGAGCTGTGCCCTTATGATCGTAGAAACTTTATTTTTCTTCCTCTTCTCTGCCTGAGTAGCTGGTTTCTGAACAGCTTCAATCTGGCCTCGGGCCTTTGAACTGTTGATTGCTCATGTTAAGGTATTGATTTCAGGTTGTGCCAATTCATTGAAATTGTACTTAATTTCAAAGGACCTCCATCACTTGCTGGAAGACAGACCAGTTTGTGTGAACGTGGACAAATGACTTCCCTCCGGGAATCCTGACCTCTCCCACCCACAGGTATATATAGGACTTCCAATGACAGAGAGTAATTGTCCTAATAGTTACTACCTATTGCAGGGTTCTCACAACTGGTTCCTTTGCCAAGGGGCAAAAATTATTTTGCTTAATTTTGTTCACTGTTGTTTTTCCTCACCACCTCTAGAATTAACTATATGATAAAACGTACTTACAAGCCCTTCTTGACCGTGAAACAGAATTGTGGACAACTGGTTTATATACAATTACTAGTGTTCTCTTTTATACCACATTGTCATCTAGAGTTACAGTGTACAACAAGCTCATTGCAGGGTCCAAAGAAACACTGAAGGAAGACCCCAGACTCAAATAGTGTGCAAGAACCAAGAGCGTTTATTATACCTGCATGCATATGTGGGGTCACTCACTTGCACAAAATGGTGACAACCCCAAGAGGGACGGGCAGCCTCCTTTTAAGCACAGCTGAGGGGAGTGTCAGGGTCAGCTTTTTAATTGGTTAAGCAAGCAGCAGTTACACTGTATATTTCTAATTGGCTGAGGTTTAGTCTTATCATTTTTGGACACATCTGCACAAGCTTGGATGTGACCCAGAAGGGGCCGCTGGGTTTGTCCTTGAGATACTGTGAGGCTGACTTATATCCTCTGTGCTTGTTCTCTCCCTCGACCCTGAATGTAAGGGCCTTGTAGATAAATGGTCCTTTGTTGGAAAAGACACCTGTCTGTCCTTCTCAGAGAACTGGAGCCTAAATTCAGTTGGGAGAGTGGGAGAGTTTAACCCCTTCATTTATGAATACACACACACACACACACACACACACACACACACACACACACACACCAGTAATTCACAAGACACACAGATCTTGTAGTAAAGATTCAATTGTTTTCTAATTCTGTCTTCATAAGCATCAAATTCTGCACTGTCTTTAATTGCCGACAAGTCTTTTACTAAAACTCAGCGTGTCTCGTCAGTTTATTATTACCAATGCTGTGATTATCCCAGCATTATCATTTAGTATGTGCAATAGCTATAACTTGTCAACAATGTACTTTTTTCCTTTAAAAGGGGCATTTGGTAGATTTCATCCCTCATCAAAGAAACTTCTCCTTGCAATAGATGGAAACCACTACAGAAAACCACAATGGATCAAAATGCAGAGAACAAGTGACCACGTGGTGCCCAGCCACAACCAATATATCTACAGCACAAACTCCTGCACCTAAGGCTCGGGGATCACTGCAGAAGAGAGGCAGGAAGATTATAAGCACCAGAGGTAAACAGTATGCTCCAAGATTAGAGCTCCTAAAAATGTCAGAGAAGCTATGCTCATGAAGTCTCACCCACTGGGCTACCTAAACATGACCTGAACAAGGAGGACACCAATAGACATGCTAATGTGGAAAGAGGAAGCTCATGAAGCCCCAACCCTAGACAAATAACTACAGGAAACTAATGGTGAGTGGGAGAAATCGTCTTTGCCAGGGAAGAGCTCACCAATTGGTTATCCAACACCAAATAGTCAGAAAACATGCATACAAGTAACATTATACAGACTGGACAGGTTGTATACATACACAGAGAACAACAATTAAAGAAATGGATACTATGAACCTGAGAGAGAGCAAGGGAGGGAGTGTTTGGGAGGGAGAAAAGGGAAGAGGGAAAACAATATAATTATATTTTAATTATCAAAAAATATTTTTATTTAAATGAGGTGCATTTTGGCCTGTGTCAGAGCGTCAGCTGTCAACTTGACATAAGGAATTGCCTCCTTTGGATTGGCCTGTGGAAATGTTTACAGGGCATTTTCTTGGTTGCTAATTGATACAGAAGGGCTCAGCTCACTATGGGCTATTGGTTTAAATATTAAGGCCACTCCACTTAGTTAAAAGGGGGTGTTATTTTGTGGGGTAAATTACAAGTGAAGGGACAGGTTACAGGGTCTATGGGCTATTGGTTTTAATATTAAGGCCACTCCACTTAGTTAAAAGGGGGAGGGTTATTTTGTGGGGTAAATTACAAGTGAAGGAACAGGTTACAGGGTCTGGAAAAGGTGTAGCGCAGCCCAGCGGTGTTCTCTGGAGAACGGCTGGGTCTACCTCCAGCGGCCAGGATCCAGTAACCAAGAGAGCCAGCCCATCCGGATCATGGGTCTTCAGGGTTCCTCTTTCAGCCTTGAAGGGGGTGGTACTTCCAGGTCAAAACTGGACCGGCTACCCACTACAATAGGCAGTGGTGTCCCTAGGCAAGTGAGCTTGGCCTGAACAGGAAAGTTAACTGACTATGGTGAGCCTGGGAGCAAGCAGTAAGCCACGTTCGCCCAGGGTCTCCACTGAAGTTCTCAACTCCAGGCGCCTCCCTTGAGTTTCTGCGTTAGATTCCCTAGATGTAGGGCTGTAGGCTAGAAGCTGAAAGAAACTCTTTCAACCCCAGGTTGGTTTTTTGTCAGTTTTTCAATCAAAACAAAGCTAAAACAGCCTATTTTCAAATGAATTCAAAGCAGTAAGAATGTGGTTTAGCTCTCTCCTCTTCATTTTAAGAGAAAAGTCTGAAAGGTCAGAAAGGAGAATGGTTTACTAATTCTCTGATTTCTTCCCCAAAGTCACCTTGCACTTACAGATATTTGCTTTTATGGGTACATCACAGGTTATAAGAAGAGAAACAAAAAGCAAAGAAAAACTGGGGTTTTTCTGTAGGGAAATAAATCTAAAAATACTTTAAGAGTCTATTAATCCAATCCTATTGGAAAAAAAACCTGAAATACCTTTTAGTAATATCAACATTGCCAAAGAATGACCCTCATTAATATTTTAGTTGATCTTCTGCCTAACGCTAAGGAGGGGGAAAAAAATGCTCATTTCTCACCCAGATCAAGGTTCACAGCTGAGATGTGATTAACAAAGAAGTCAAAAAAGGACTCTGTGTACATGTATTTACTTCTGTAAAGTGCATGTGACAACAGGGCCTTTCAAGACAAAGACACCATTTTTATTCTGAGTTAAATGAGGGTGTATAAAGTAGTGGAGTGTGATTGTCCAAAGGGGATGTGCTCTAACGTGAACAGTGAGGCCAGCTTGGCAAGAACTGCTTCTTCTGAGTCCCATGTGCCCTTTCATTTCCCAGGTTAGGGCATTCTTCCCTTCCACGTAGAGTAAGTACCTCTCCTACAAGGATCTTAGGGCCTGTGTCAGAACACGGTCGGAGAAAATAGAGTAAAGGCGTATTGCCCAATGGGTAAAGGCACTTGCTATCAAGCCTGATGATCTGAATTTGATCTCTGGTTAGAATGAAGAGAACCAACTACCATATATTGTGGATTATAGGTGCATGGGCAGTCTCTCTCTCTCTCTCTCTCTCTCTCTCTCTCTCACACACACACACACACACACACACACACACACACACATGCACACACACTCACTCACACAGAGGGGGAAGAGGATGCGGGAAGAAGAGAGATGTTTTAAAACATTCTATAATACATAGAGATTCATGAGTGACCATTTGCTCCATCTACTTTCTAGATTTAAAATTTCATATTTAGCTCAGTTGTGGAGTGCATACTTTGCAAAGGATGTATATTTCTGCATTTCAGTCCCCAGCATTGCCAGAAAGAAAACTAAATGAAAAATTCCAAGTTTAACCTTGATTAATCTGCTTGTACAGTTTTCCTGGGACAGGAATATAGAGCACTGGGCATAACCAAGTTTCCATTTCCCCTCTAATTAAAGATTTTAGTAACAACTTCCACTGTTTATAAGAGATGTCATTCAAAATAACCTGGTGACTGCCTGTCACCTGTGAGAGTACATCTGTATGAGTGAATTCGTGAGGTGTTTTGCTCTTGAAACACACAATACATCAGCTAGCTTCTTGGCATATTTTGCTAACTTTTTCACCTTTCCATGGAACATCTACATACATCATCACATTTAATGTCAAATTTTAGCTGTGAAAGTTGTGCCGCTGAGCACTGAGCCCTACTGAACATCTGAAGCAATTTAGTTTCTATGAAAATTGAAAGGCCACATTTGTAGACTCCTGGGTTCTCTGGATTGAAAAGTCTCATCAATCTCAAGATTGAAGGATTTTTACATGTTTTTTATTTATTCTTTGAAAATTTGCTGTATATAAACAATATATCTTGATCATATTCACCCCTCACTACTCCTATTCACTTATTCCGGGAGCCCTCTCACAACTTTCTCCCAACCTAATTTCTTCATTTTATAATTACTTGTTTGTGTGCTTATTTTAACCACTAAGTCCAATTAGTGATGCTCATATGTACATGAGTGGGAGGTCATCTACCAGGTCATGGTCAACTTTCCAGGGACAATATTCCTAAAAGGAGACACTCTTCCTCCTGAACAATGAACTGTCAATAGTTCTTCAGCTAGGCATGGATCCTTGAGAATGCTTCCCTTTGCATGTTAGAATTTTTAACTGCTTTGGTCTTGTGCAGCTCTTGAGAATAAGGAGGTGGGAAAAGAATGGGTTAACCAAACTAAGGATGTGTGAAGAAGACTTATGAAAGCCCACTAGTCTGTAATCTGATTCTTATGTCTTTTGCATACTGCTTATCATTTCAGGCTGTCATTTAACTGTCATTTTTTCTTCAGAAAAATTTTAATGTTACTATGGTGATGACAAGGATTTTGCATATGGTGTCTAAGAATTTATCATTAAATAACTTAAATTTAAGCAAGATTTGTAATAGGACTTGGATTTTTATTCCAAATATTGAAATTCCATCTGTTTATATCATTGAATATATTCATCAGAAGATACTTTAGACATTTATAGATGCAAATATTTTTATATTGATTATTTTGTAATCACTGAGCAAATTCCTCACAGATACAATTAAGGGGGAATGTTGCGTTTTGTCTTATAGTTATTTGGTTTGACAGGAAGTATGATAGAGAAAAATCTGTGGATATCATCATGGCATGAAGCACACAGAGGTAACCAATGTAGAAAACTAAAAGAAAAGAAATGGGATCTTTGCTTTGATGAAATCTCACACTACACTTAAATTGTTCTTGGCAAACCTCCTGCCTCAGCTTCCTGAGGAATGGGATTACAGGTGTGAGCCACTAACTCTTAAGGCTTATTCTTCATGTGTGTGCATGGGCACATGAGTGTGCGTGTGTATAATTTTAAAATTTATTTCTTTTATTTTTGAGATTATAATATAATTATATTAGTTCCTCCCTCATTTGCCTCCCCCTCAAACCTTCCCACACACCTCCTTATTCTCTTTTAAACCCATGGCTTGAGGCTTATTCTTAAGCAGGACCTGTTACCACCAGGAGATGTTGTGGGGTAAGGGAAAGCCATCAGATTTGTAAGCTCGTGTTTATTTCCCAGCTACTGAAGCTTCTAAAGAGAAGGCTTCTCCACTATTGCTATCTCCTTGACTTGATTTGGTTCTGAGAATATCATTTATTGGGTAGGAGGGGACAATGAGAACGTTGCAATTTAAAAAGTTTTTCCAATGCAGAAGCCAGCTCCCTGGCATTGCAAATTTTGTCCTTAGGAAGTCATGTGTAAAGAGAATATTACCCCCCTTTTACCACCTCCAGAGCATACTCTTATAAGTAACCCTCATTGTAGGCTCCACTCTGAAACCTATCATACACTCCTCTAGTGGCTTTCATTATCTTTTTAATGCACTCCCAACTCATCCTGTAGCAAACTACTCTCATCTTTCATGGCCGAAATCCTCCTAAAGCTAGTTCTAATTTTCTGAACTATTGCTTTCTAT